>NC_074685.1:15128911-15728911 GCF_029448725.1 Salvelinus fontinalis
ATGAGGCTCATCCATTAGAACACAGACAGGCAGGTTTACTCCCCAAACACACTCGCATACACACAGTCTTGTTTAACTAATCTTGCGGGGACACACAATTTATAACCTTTCAAAATCCTATTTTCCCTAACCTTAACCCCCAAACCTAACCTTAACCCTAACCCTTATATATAACCCTAACACTAATTCTACCTCAACCCTAAACCCCCTAGAAATAGCATTTGACCTTTTGGGGACTAACAAAATTTCCCCAGCTGGTCAAAACATTTTTTGTTTACTATTCTGATGGGGACTTCTGATCCACGCACGCACGCACGCACGCACGCACGCACGCACGCACGCACGCACGCACGCACACACACACACACACACACACACACACACACACACACACACACACACACACACACACACACACGCCTACTCCTCTGCACCATCACGGCCACTGCAGCATGGTAGGTTATCTACAACAACCTACTACAATCAGACAGGGCAGTGAAGAGGAACTACTATCTTGCCTGCTTTCACAAAATTACTAAAGCAAGAGACTTATACTCAACTTAACCAGAAATCCAAACTTCACAGTGGCTAAACTAATCCAGCGTAATGTAGAAGGAGAAATGTCAAATAAGGTCCCTTTGCATTAATGTTTCCTTCTTGCCTTCCTTTTTGGATAACTAGATAACTCTCCCATTCTCTTAATCAACTATGTTCTACACTATTAGAAAAAAAGGAGCTATCCTTAAAGGGTTATTTGTCTGTCCCCATAAGAGAACACGTTGAATAACCCACTTGGTTGCAGGTACAACCCTTTTGGTTCCAGGTACAACCATTTTGGGTTCCATGTAGAACCCTTTCTACAGAGGGTTCTACCTGGAACCAAAAAGGGTTCTCCTATGAGGACAGCTAAAGAACCCTTTTGGAAACCTTTTTTTGTAATTGTATGCTTTCTAGCCACTGAGGTATATTGAAGAAAAGAAAAACAACATTGCCACGTCTCTAAGAATCATGTAAATGTTGTGTAGTAGGTCTAGAATTGGAACAAATTAACACAACAGACCACATGGATTTGTACAATCATGACATGAGTGAATCTGATAAATTCAATATGTATTTGGTTGTCTAATTCAACTTTCAAGTCTCAATGGGTAAAAAGTAGCATCAAAAAGCCCCCCAACATATCCATAAGAACAGCATAAATATCACTAATGTTCATCATGAAATTAATGCTGTTATGATTTCATCTAAATGTCACAAGAAGGTTTGTAATTCAAGACAGCTAGCTTCTAATTTGAGATTCAACACACAGCTAAAACAGATTAATATAAATATAAATTATACAGTTGTTTTTTTCTATTCATGCTACTGTGTTTTACAGTTTCCTTGAACTGGCTCTATGCACACTCACTAGACTACACATACTACACTGACACTCCAACACACACAGACATACACACACACACACTACATACGCTCACACAAAAAACACACACACATACATGCATATAGACGCCACACATACACACTCACACATAGACACACTTTCACATTCTTCACATACCATACGCTGTTGCTACTCTGTTTATTATATCCTGATTGTCTAGTCACTTTTAACATCTACCTACATGTACCTACTGTATTACCTCAATTACCTCAATTACATTGACTTGGTACTGAAGCTCCTTGTATACAGCCTCGTTAACGTTTTTATTTTTTTACAATTTCCTTTTTATTTAGCAAATATTTGTCTTACTTTTTAAACTCTGCTTTGTTGAGAATGGGCTCGTAAGTAGCATTTCACTGGAAAGTCCACACTTGTTGTATTTGGCGCATGTGACCAATACATTTATTAACAATGAAATAGTGTTTCGGGCCTTTCAATTGCTAAACACTGTCTAGTGAAGAGGATACCAAAATAATGTCAACATATATTGAGATTGATAAATTATGAATATTAAACAGCTTTTTTACCATGAGAAAGTCAGTGAGTTCACTGTTCAGTAGCTGTTTCAGCTCTCCCTTGTTGAGCTTGTATTTGTCTCCATCGTTCCCGGAGTATTTGTAGAAAACTGTTATAAGTGCGTCCATGGCACTCTGGAGTTGACTTGGCATGGTGCTGATAGGAGGACAATGTCTTTCACGACCTACTGGGGAAAAGTGTAAGGGAAAAACAATTTAAAAACAGTTTAAAGTCTACATTTATTAAAACAAAAGTCAGAGTTAAGTCTAAATCTATGGCCGCAAGTATTCAAAAGCACACAATAGGCGACATGTACCAATATTAGATATTACTCTACAGACAGACATAAAGCAACATATGGTTAGACATAACAAAATCTCTATAGGAGAGGTGGTGTTCCTACCTGGTTAGAATCCTGGGCTAGTGTGATCTGAGAGAGCTTGCAGCATGGCTTGTTTATCTAAAAATCAGTGGAAACATGACGTTTCATCCTTCATCACCATAGCAATAATTAATTCCACAGGTGAGAGACCCATGGTAACATGGTAACTGTGTCTTCTTGCTCTGCTTTTAATCAAAGGCCCAACGGTGGTGCCGTGAAAAACAAAACATGTTCCTATATAGGCCCTGGTGTCCCCTGTGGGTTCACTTTAGTCATAGGAGGCCCTCAGTGTTACTCCAGTGGAGAGATACTGCACCACACCAGCTGAAAATAGATCTATGTACAATATGTGTCTCAGCTGCATTGAATGGGATTGTACAGGATATGTTCTTTATGAAGAATATGGGAGAACAAGGTGAAGTGATTTTCTGTCAGTCACTGTTCTGAATGTTGGTTCACCTCTCTCTCTCTCTCTCTCTCTCTCTCTCTCTCTCTCTCTCTCTCTCTCTCTCTCTCTCTCTCTCTCTCTCTCTCTCTCTCTCTCCTCTCTCTCTCTCTCTCTCTCTCTCTCTCTCTCTCTCTCTCTCTCTCTCTCTCTCTCTCTCTCTCTCTCTCTCTCTCTCTCTCTCTCTCTCTCTCTCTCTCTCTCTCTCTCTCTCTCTCTCTCTCTCTCTCTCTCTCTCTCCTCCTCTCTCTCTCTCTCTCTCTCTCTCTCTCTCTCTCTCTCTCGTACTAACATGCGTCTTTGTCCTGATCATGTCCACATTCTGATTGTGCCCAAATTCTTGGGGGTCTACACATGGTATTAAAATGTGTCTTTCATCTGTCCACCATGTCCACATTGTGACCAGATTTCCAGCTCCCTCCCTGCATAGCACCAGTAGGGAGACTAAGCCTCAGGTGCTTCAGCAACGCAGGCTGGTTCTTTGTTTAGCCTTCATGCCCCTACAGACCTCACCTGAGGGAGGGTGGATCTCAGCTGTGTCTTCAACCCTTTATCTGCCCTCCTCTTCCACAGCTAAAATGTATTTCCGTTGGTTAGGGTGATGAAACTTCTCCCTTCAGAGTTGGCCAAGCTAAATTAAAAAATACTACGCAGAAGAGACATGTAATGTCCCCATGGAGGGGGTGAGAGGGGAAAAGCATAAGAAGTCCTAATGAAATGATATCTGTAAACATAATTGAATTACTCTCGCATTGCATAGAGACCACTGAGTCCCCTTCAACGTTGAAATGTCATGAGGTTATCTTGTTGTTACATTTTTGATCCCTAAAATGTATGTGGAACAGCTATGGACCAGACAACAGTAATACACAGTAACATACGTTCTCATTGAGATACACTCAAATCCTACAATGTGCTGCTCTACACTTCAACTTCTTCTAATATAAAAACAAAGATTAATGGAGCTTCACATCACTCAGTTTCAGGTATTCATGAAAACATTTGAAAAAAGGGAGATTTTCAATTGCAGCCCTCAGAAAAGGGTTGTGTGTCCACAAAATGAAATGTTTTGGAATCAAGATTCCAATGATGTCAGTGAAAACCCCTTCAGAAACAACTATCCACGGTACAGAGCAGAGCCGTCTTTCTTCCAGTGGTACTTGTCTGCCCTCTAGTGGTGCCAGACAGCACAAAATCTAGTGGTGCCAGACAGCACAAAATCTAGCGGTGCCAGACAGCACAAAATCTAGTGGTGCCATTGCACATAAACACAGTGTTAATATGCAATTATCATAAAAGCTTAAGCAGAATTTATTGCCCATTATTAGGTTAATTTAGATAATATGATAACATTTATATAAAGCCTTGTTTGAGTTAGAAAGGGATTACTTGAGCTCCACCATAGAAACCATCTCTGTGGTAGACCACTTTCCTCTTTTCACTTCCAACAATCAGACCTTATTCTCAGCAGTATGATGCAAGCTGAACCATACAAAAATTCAACATTGTATTTTTGCTGCCAAGTGTAAATTAACATGAATAAGTAGAGCCTTTGAACTCAACGTCCCTTCTGACAGCTTTCTATGATGTATTACTGTTAGCCCCCACAACAAGTCAATAAGAGAAAGAGAGAGGAAGAGAGAGAGAAAGAGAAATATACATTCTTCACAGACCACCTGCTGTAAAACCCAGAGAGAGAGGGGGGGGGGGGGGGGGGGGGGAGGTGGCGCCTCGATGTACATAAGAGGCTAAGATCGACCCCCAACCCAAGTTCAGCACGGCATCAGATGATTTGCTTTTTGCAGAAAACAAACATTATGTTAGAGCTGTAAGGATCTTTGCTATTCTTGTGGACTCTGCTGCAACCAACACAGTTATAAATTAAAAATCTGTGATTATTAGACTTTATAGAGAACCACCAATTCTAGTTGTGGTCATAATGAGTGCTGGCGGTTTGTTCAGTGATGTGGCTGTCCCCTGGATTTCTCACCTGGATGTGGTTAACCTGACCCTGGGTCTGGGGCTCCCGGAGCCGTCCGTCCTTCAGCCAGTGTGGGACTACCTCCTGCAGTACCACCAGGCTGAGCTGCAGAGCGTTCTGTTCCACCTATCTCAGTCTCCACCTACCTCCTCCTCTACACCCTGTTGGACGTCCTTGCCCCCAGCTGGCCCACCCTCAACCGCTACAAGCTCCACCCAGACAGACCTGTCACATGGGACAACATCTGGACCACGCTCGGCCTCACAGTCCACAACCACCTGGTCTATGTCTTCCCTGCCGCTGTGGGCCAGTGGCTGTGGAGGCCACCCATCCCGCTCCCTCGCAAAGCCTCCACTCTAACGAGCTTCCTCCTGGGCATCCTGGGGTGCACAGTGGTCTTTGACTTCCAGTACTACTTCCTCCACCATAGAGTCCCCTGGCTGTACCGTACCTTCCACGCCATGCACCACCAGTTCCTTCAGCCCTTCAGCCTGGTCACCCAGTACCTGTAAGCATGGGAGATGATCAGTGTGGGATTCTGGACCACCGTGGACCCCCTCTTGCTGCAGTGCCACTGCTTGACCACCTGGGGCTTCATGGTGTTCACCATCTGTGTGTCCACAGGACCACCGTGGCTACAACTTCCCCTGGTCTCTGCACCGCCTGGTACCCTCCGGCCTGTGAGGCTGACCCCCCAAACATGACGCTCACCACCAGATGCCTGGGACAAAGTTTGCCCCGTTCTTCTCCCACTGGGACTGGCAGGGGGGACCAACATGGTGCCTACCATACCTTCCAGAGATACATCTGTTACGAAAGGTCTGAAAAGAAGAAAAGATAAAGGGACTGCTTGAGTCTTGCTTTTTTTCTCTCTCTCTCTCTCTCTCTCTCTCTCTCTCTCTCTCTCTCTCTCTCTCTCTCTCTCTCTCTGTCTTTTTTCCCCCTTTTGTGTGTACTTCATCCAATATCTCTCCTCTCCTTACTCTCTCTATATTGTTTCTCTCTGTGTCCACCTCTCTCTTGTCCCGTTTTCCAACTTTTTTCTGTGTGTTTGTCTTTACTGACTTCATACTAACTGTTGCTGTCTTTCAGATCTCTGGTTTTGTATGTAGTGATATAGATCTTTTTGGTGATTACTCAGTGGTTTTTGATTGGTTTCCATGGCATTCTCAGGTCAGACGTCTGTGCATTTGAAATGTGGGTGTGTTTGTTTGTGTTTAAGATTTTCTCAAAACAAATATTACATTTTTTAAAAATATTTTTGCCATGTTGCTTGATATTATTGATATTGTTTGATATTGAAAGGGTCTTATTTTTCTCTGTATTGAACTCTTTTTGAATAAACTTTTATTGTAAATCTTATGACATACAGTACTACATGGATAATCAGATATAGCTATTTCAGATTTAGCTATATTTTGGGGTTCTGTTAGGAGAATTAACACATGATTACAGCACCGCAATTCAAGAAGGATAATACAAGGGAGTTGAGCACACACAGGTACGCACACGCACACACACACACACAAACCAGTGAGCTGAATGAGGGTCTTTTCGTGTGCCTCCAGAGTGATGCGTGGGGCCAATACTAATGTATCATCCTCTCATTCAGACGGTCAATGATTTTATTGGCTGAGACGTATACACCGCCCCTCCCACCTTCTTTGTGATCCATGATCTTCAGCTGTGATCCCAACAAAAACCAAACACAACTATTTCTCTTTTCAAGCGTGCCTTTGGCAGATCACTAAGAATACTTGCTGTTCCTAGAAAGTATGCTTGTTATCTAACAGATGCGTAATATTGGAAAGTGCAGCGCATTTGTCCTACTGATGATGATTGGAGCAGAGGGCTCATGGAGGGTTAGAGAGCACCCAACACCCAAAGTCAATTCAACGTCTATTCCACGTTGGTTCTAGAAACAAGGTTGATTCAGCCAGTGTGTTCCCAGTGGGCAGTATCGAATGTGAGCTGTGTTTTAAGCAGATTGTCAAATCTGTTGGAAAATTTGAAACTTAATGAAACAAATATGAATGTTGATTTCCATTGTCATCATCCATATGAAATCCTTATATTTCAGCACAATACCATCCATTCATAATGTTCATTTGTTCACATGTAGTATCTCTTGTCACAAATACATGCACTTGCACAAACTATCCAACATTTGTCCCCCGAAACATAATGTACAATTTTAGACACCATAGGTTTGTTGAGAAATGGAAAGAGAAATATACACACACTTACACTCACACCTGGACTGCCATATATAGGAAAAGGTCAGACAATAGTTTATATATAAATGTATAACTCCCATTACCTGAAGCAGACCACAGGCACAGTGACTTCCTTATTTGAACAGCTGCCAGTTTGTCACGAAGTACAATAAAGTTTATTGGTTGCATACACAGTTTAGCAGATGTTATAGCAGGTGCAGTGCATGTATTATGTTACTAGCTCCTAAATGTCAGTAAAATGTCAGACAAGTACACAAAAAAAAAATACATGTCAGAACTAATCCAATTAACAACCCAAATAGAACTGTAACAGTAATCCAAATTCAATCTATACGTATTAACACCGGATGAATTTACACAAGATATACTACAAATGATACAGTATGTACAGCAGTAGATCTATTACAACAATACCCATTACACACTAAGCAAATATTAGTAGGCCTATGGCATTCATGTAAAATCTCTCTCTGTTATTATAGGAAAAGAGCCGTTACTGTGATTGTGGTTGATAACCTTGGTACAGCATGCCACAATACACTGTGCCTTTGTTTGTTGTTATTCACAAAGTGACAGTACTTGCAGAACTGGTTTGGTGTGTCGATGCATGAAGATAGTCACCTTGTGTTGCAACGCTTGAGTCTATTTTAGAAATACAGGCCATGAGACACTGGCTGAAACAGAGACTGTGTGTGAGTGCATTAAATGAACCAAATTAGGTGAGTCATGAGAACTACGGATAGAACGAAGTGGCTGTATCTCCCTGGGCACCTCGGGATTAGGTTGAAGATAATGAGCATCAGGACCTTCCTGCCCGACTATCAGCTTGAGAACTACTGTAATCACTTGTTGTGACGTGATCTGTGATCTGATTGACCCAAAAACATGTCACCCCTTTACTATCTCTCTCTCCACCCTTCCCTCTGCAAATCATCTGTAATTGTAGAGCCTGCTCTTCTTGTACCCTATGTTCAAATGTATTCGCGCATGACAGTAAGTTGCTTTGGATAAATGTGTCTGCCTAATGGCATATGTTATATTATTATTTTATATTAAATGCAAATGAATCAGCCATTAGGAGAATACTAGTTCCTGTAAACAACCCTCCCTCTCAGGTGATGAAAATCTACTGACATCTGCCTCTTGACGGGAAGGGCTTCAGCGTACTGTGACCTAGGCACTATAAGGTTCTATCTGACATTTTGGTAAAAAATGAGTTATTTATATAGAGTTGCTCTTTAGGTGGTTATATGTGAGATACAGCACGTCAGATTTGTGAAAAAGTCCATTTCCAATAACAAAATAATAATCAGAAAGTTCAATCTGCGCAAACACCTTTTACCTTGATGCTATACGGTTCCATCTGCAATCCAATAACACAACCCACTGGGCACAGACGTCAGTTTAACGTCCAGTTTTTATTTAAATTACTTGAGTTGTCAACTAACAAGAAATCAAAAACAAACGTCACCATGTCATAAAAAAATACAATATTCCCAAATTCAAGAATTTTCCCCCATTGATTCAACTACATCACATAACATGTTTTAGTTCAAATGACGTGGAAACAACATTGATTCAACCAGATTCTGCCAGTGGGATTTCTGGATTGTCAATCAAAAATAATTGTATATAAGGTGATATACTTATTGAGTCATGAAAGAGCAAGACATCACAAAACATCTGGGACTTGAAAAATACGAATTATCTCAAAACTATACATTTTGCAGATCAGGGTTGGGTAGGTTACTTTCTAAATGTAATCCATTACAGTTACTAGTTACCTGTCCAAAATTGTAATCAGTAAAGTAACTTTGGGATTACTCAAACTCAGTAACGTAATCTGATTACATTCTGTTTCTTTTAGATTCCTTTCCCCTTAAGAGGCATTAGAAGAAGACAAAAATGTATGTTACCAATTGAACAACATCTATTGCAGGATAAATCAATGTTAAAGTTTACAAATCGGGCCATATATGTACGTAACATTTTACTTTATGGGTTGGTTATGTAGGCTTCTTCTAACCCATCGCTTTCTATTACATATAATAATACGATTAAATTATATCTTTACATTAAAAACCAAAGTCTATCAGAATTTGAGTCATTCCAATAAATGTTATACCCCTTGATCTTCAAAAATAGGACTGGGAAATATGGAAATATAGATTATCCAAATTATTTTACCTGAGAATGACACCAAAACTAAGGACTTATTAGCCAGCCCTACTCTGTTGTTTATGATTTTGTTGTCATGGACTGATTGGGCTCATTGATTCGAGTAGAGAAATAATGGATTGGCATGCTTTGAGTACTACTAAAAAGTGCTATTTACATGTGAAAAATGAATGCCACATGCTGCATTTGCTATAGGTCTATTGTTTACCTTTTTGTTGGTGACACTTTGATATCTTGATAATATGCAGCTGTTTAAAGGGCAAATCCAAAGATGAAACAATAACAAAACGGTCGTCCTGCCTCTGTTTTGGTAAAAAGCTAAGGGATGGGCCTGTAGAAATGTAACCACTCTCAGATTAACTCTTAAGGATCCGCCCCTTTTTATCAATTTCTGCCTGAAATGACATACCCAAATCTAACTGCCTGTAGCTCAGGCCCTGAAGCAAGGATATTCTTGGTACCATTTGAAAGGAAACACTTTGAAGTTTGTGGAAATGGGAAAGGAATGTAGGAGAATAACACACAATAGATCTGGTAAAAGATAATACAAAGAAAAAAATGTTCTTTTGTATTATCTTTTTACCATCATCTTTGAAATGCAAGAGAAAGGCCATAATATGTTATTCCAGCCCAGGTGCAGTATACATTTTGGCCACTAGATGACAGCAGTGTATGTGCAACGTTTAAGACTGATCCAATGAACCATTGCATTTCTGTTCAAAATGTTATATCAAGACTGCCCAAATATGCCTAATTTGTTTATTAATAACTTTTTATCTTCAGAAATGTGCACTCTCCTCAAACAATAGCATGGTATTCTTTCACTGTTATAGCTACTGTAAATTGGACAGTGCAGTTAGATTAACAAGAATTTAAGCTTTCTGCAAATATCAGATATGTCTATGTCCTGGGAAATGTTCTTGTTACTTACAACCTCATGCTAATTGCATTAGCCTACGTTAGCTCAACCATCCTGTGGAAGGGACACCGATACCGAAGAAGTTAGACAGAGCTATGGATGCAAGAACTCACCATCCATGATATCATCATTATTGTTTTAACCATGTTATGAGTGTTTGTAGTGTACAGTGTTTGTAAGTTATATTCTGCCGAATTCGACTCCTGTCGAATTCGCTCCACAAGGCTAGCCAATGTTGATGACGTTCCCAATTTCTCTCGACGCAGATAACGGAAAACTCCAAAAGTCCCATTAAACGTTGAATAAACTGATGAAACTCGGTTGAAAAAACCTACTTTATGATGTTTTTCTAATATGTATCAAATAAAAAGTCCACAAGTCCAAAATTATGGTCCCGTGTGGCTCAGTTGGTAGAGCATGGCGCTTGCAACGTCAGGGTTGTGGGTTCATTCCCCACGGGGGGACCAGGATGAATATGTATGAACTTTCCAATTTGTAAGTCGCTCTGGATAAGAGCGTCTGCTAAATGACTTAAATGTAAATGTAAAAACAAAGCCGGAGATATTAGCCGTGTATACCGAACGCTTATCATAAGACAATATGGAGGTGCTTCCCGCGTCTAGGTAGAGAAAGGAAATTCTGGACACGTCATTCCAAGAGCTCTTGTTCGACCTCAGATCAAGCTAGACACCCCATTCCATCTTCCACTGCCTGTTGACATCTAGTGGAAGGGGTATGCAGTGCATGCATATCCATAAATATAAGGCAATTCAATAGGCAGGCCCTGGAACAGAGCATCATTTTCAGATTTTTCACTTCCTGTCTGGAAGTTTGCTGCAAAATGAGTTCTGTTTTACTCACAGATATAATTCAAACAGTTTTAGAAACTTGAGAGTGTTTTCTATCCAATAATAATAATAATATGCATATTGTACGATCTAGAATAGAGTACGAGGCAGTTTAATTTGGGCACAATTTTTTCCAAAGTGGAAACAGCGCACCCATATTGACAAGAAGTTTTTAACCAGCATGGCTACCACAGCATTCTGCAGCGATAAGCCATCCCATATGGTTTGCGCTTAGTAGGACTATCATGTATTTTTCAATAGGACAATGACCCATAACAAACTTCCAGGTTGTGAAAGGGTTATTTGACCAAGAAGGAGACTGATGGAGTGCTGCATCAGATGACCTGGCGTCCACAATCACCCAACCTCAACCCAATTGAGATGGTTTGGGATGAGTTGGACCACAGTGAAGGAAAAGCGGCCAACAAGTGCTCAGCATATGTGGGAACTCCTTCAAGACGGTTGGAAAAGCATTCCAGGTGAAGATGGTTGAGCGAATGCCAAGAGTGTGCAAAGCTGTCATCAAGGCAGAGGGTGGCTACTTTAAATAATCTAAAATGTACTTTTTTGGATACTACATGATTCTATACGTGTTATTTTCTAGTTTTGATGTCTTCACTATTATTCCACAATGTAGAAAATAGTAAAAATAAAGAAAAACCCTGAATGAGTAGGCGTTTCCAAACTGTTTACTGGTACTGTACCTATTAACGGGAAGAGAGGTGTAAATCACAGCATAGTAATCAGAGGTTGTTCCTGCCTCCCCTCCAGGTGTTCCTACACAGAGACCAGTTATCTGTGGGAATCACTGACACCATGGAAACAGAAACACAGCAGTTCAATATTGCTCTAAAACATTCCTCAGCCTAGCCTACCTTAGCTGACTGAAACAGAGAGGGAGATAGAGTCAAGTCTTCTTAATAGATGAGAAACTGAAAAATCCCTGTAGTTTCAACTTTTGTGTTGATGTATTGATCTTTAACAACAGTCAACTGTTCTGAAACAGAAAACATCAGTTTTCAGATTATCACACTGAAATATATTGTGAAATATTACATTCATTCCTTACCATAATCACAGACCATAACTCTTCATAATCCCGGACAATGACTCTTGTAACATCATCTTCCACCAGGCATGTGAGATGATTCAGTCTATCCAGTACTATGAGCACCAAGGCATTGGAATATTAATAAGGATTACGCAACAGAGACACATTTACACATTAGAGAACAATAACAACTATAGAAACAAACACCATTAGCTTATCATATTGCATACATTTATTTAAGAAACTAACAAACTTAACACAAAAAACTTTTCATGGCTTCAAAAATTCATGTGAGCTTAAAACATAACGACACTATAGTAAAAAGTGAGCAGTGTTAATGTGTACAGCCTACTGCCCTATATAATCTCACAGAGGTAGTTATATAAAGGCATATACCAGTGAAGATTTGTAGACCATAGACTTAAAACCTCTAACGAGTCTCCCTCCCGGATCCGGGATCCTCCTCATCAAAAAAGTTGACTAGCATAGCCTAGCCTAATGCGACAGGGATATCATATAATATAATTTCATGAAATCACAAGTCCAATACAGCAAGTGAAAGATAAACATCTTGTGAATCCAGCCATCATTTCCGATTTTTTTAATGTTTTACAGCAAAAACACAATATATATTTATATTAGCTAACCACAATAGCCAAACACACAACGCCATGTTTTCACCATGTTTCCACCGCATAGGTAGCTTTCACAAAACCCACAAATAGAGATAAAATGAATCACTAACCTTGAACAACTTCATCAGATGACAGTCTTATAAAATGATGTTATACAATACATTTATGTTTTGTTCGAAAATGTGCATATTTGAGGTATAAATCGTAGTTTTACATTGCCGCCACCATCACAAATAGCACCAAAACAGCCAGAATAATTACAGAGCAACGTGAAATATCTAAATACTCATCATAAAACATTTATGAAAAATACATGGTGTACAGCAAATGAAAGATAAACATCTTGTGAATCCAGCCAATATCTCTGATTTTTTAAGTGTTTTACAGCAAAAAAACAATATATATTTATATTAGCTCACCACAATAGCCAAACACACAACGCCATTTATTCACCGTAAAGATAGCTTTCACAAAACCCACAAATAGAGATAAAATTAATCACTAACCTTTGGACAACTTCATCAGATGACAGTCTTATAACATCATGTTATACAATACATTTATGTTTTGTTCGAAAATGTGCATATTTAGAGCCTGGTTTTACATTGTGAATACGTAGCCATAATGCACAAAATTGCCCGGAGATATTTTGGACAGTCACGTTATCTAACCAAAGAACTCATCATAAACTTTACTAAAAAATACATGTTGTACAGCAAATGAAAGATACACTGGTTCTTAATGCAACCGCTGTGTTAGATTTTTTAAAATAACTTTAGTACAACATACAGCATGCAATATTGTGAGACAGCGCGGACATATTCTCCGCCTTGTTGGAGCCAACATTTACCACAAAAATACGAAATAACATCATAAATATTCTCTTACTTTTGATGATCTTCCATCAGAATGTTGTGCAAGGAGTCCTAGTTCCAGAATAAATCGTTGTTTGGTTTTAGAATGTCAATGTCTTCTATCGAATTAGCAACTTTGGCTAGCCATGTGGAGCTCACGTGTCCAAGAAATCGTTGCGCCCGAAACAAAAAAATTCCAAAATTCCCAATAAACGTTGAATAAACTGGTCAAACTCGGTTGAAAATCCTACTTTATGATGTTTTTCTCATATGTATCCAATAAAATCAGAGCCGGAGCATTTCGTGGTGTATACGTAACGCATTTCAGAAGACAATGTGGAGTTCCTCTGTGCGCCGTTGAAAACTGAAAAAAGAGCGGACCTGTCACTCCAAAAGCTCTCATTCGGCCTCACATCAAGCTAGACACCCCATTCAACCTTGTACTGCCTGTTGACATCTAGTGGAAGGCGTATGAAGTGCATACAGATCCATAAATATAAGCCAGTTGAATAGGCAGGCCCTGACACAGAGCCTCATTTTCAGAATTTTCACTTCCTGTATGGAAGTTTGCTGCCAAATGAGTTCTGTTTTACTCACATATATAATTCAAACAGTTTTAGAAACTTCAGAGTGTTTTCTATCCAATAGTAATAATACTATGCATATTGTATGATCTAGAACAGAGTACGAGGCCGTTTAATTTGGGCACGATTTTTTCCCAAAGTGAAAACAGCGCCCCCTATTAAAGCCAGTTTACCCCAACACCGCCCCTCTAAAATATGTCACTCATCATCATTGGGGCGGCAGGTAGCCGCCAATGATTAGAGCGTTGGACCTGTAACCGAAAGGCTGCAAGATCAAATCCCCGAGCTGACAAGGTAAAAATCTGTTGTTCTGCCCCTGAACAAGGCAGTCCCATGCACTGTTCTTAGGCTATCATTGAAAATAAGAATTTGTTCTTAACTGACTTGCCTAGTTAAATAAAGGTTAAAAAAAAATATAATGATGCTCAATACTTTTCACCTACAGGCATGACATTTGAGTTCATTTACACTAGCACTATAAGGCACAACGTAAGTCTATATTTTGGGATTTCATAAAACATGTTGACCATGTGCTTGGCAACATCATGTTCAAAATGCACCTCTTCAAATGTAGAATATCTAACTAGATCTTTACGCATTAGCCCTTTAACAGCCTGTCAAGAACTGTGATGAAAGCAGAATGTATTCATTTCATCCATGAGAGATATGTCTATGAAAATCACAAAAGAAGTCCATGATATAGTCATCCATTTTCACTAGTCTGGAGCTCAGCAGTGTCCAGGCCTATTTTAAAACATCCTAAGCTCCCCTTCACACTTTGTTACACAGATGAGAAATATAGTTTCTCTTGTGTGGGTTGTTTAGTGTGATGTGACTACACATTTTCTTCAGAATTCGATATCCTTGTGTCCTGGTCCTGTGAGAGGTCAGGTTGTGTGTCTCTGTCTCATAGAGGACACAACACTCACACACCACTGTGTTCCATTTCTTGTCAATGCTGTCTATATCCCAACTGTTATAGGACAGATCACTCTAGTATCTTTATTTCATAAGGTACATTCAGTGCATCAGTCCACATACATACAGAGAAATATTGTATTTTCAATGAGCCTCTCCCAGTGTCTTTACCTAGTCGTCCGAATGGCTCCCATGCACTATTAGCAGGTACTGCTCTGTGTGTTCTCTGACTCAGACACATAGGCCTTGATCTTCTTGGAGTACTTCATGGAGCTGAAGGAGACCCTCATTCTCTCCACCATCCTGCTGCTTCTACACAGCATGGTGTTCTTCACATGGTGCCTGAAGTCCTCAGACACAAAGTAGTAGATGAAGGGATCCAGACAGCTGTTGAGGCTGGCCAGACACAGGGTGTTGATGTAGAAGCCATGGCCGTTGTTGATCACCCCGTTCTTGATGAGGGTGTAGTGGATGACTAGCATGACGTTACTGGGGACAAAACACACCAGGAAGGTGACCAGCAGCGTCAGAGTCAGCACCATGGCCTTCAGACGGTTCTTCCCGGGGTTCCCGTCCGTCATGGAGTTCCCCAGGGCCTTGAGGAGGATGTAGGCCAAGATGATGACCAGCAAGGGGACCAGGAAGACGATGCCAGCCATGAGGACGAAGTTGAAGTAGGGGAGAGCTATATCAGGGAAGGGGTTCTCCAGGTAGGGAAGGGATTCTCCAGGTCATGGATGATGTTAGGGTCCTTGAGCTTGGCCGCGTGGTCGTAGAGGTACAGAGGGGTGGTGGTGAGCCAGATGAAGGCCCAAATAGAGACGGACACAGCGATGGCCATTTTGTTGTTCTTCTTCTGGTGGGACAGAGGATGGGCCACCACCTAGTAGCGCTGAATACTCAGACAGGGGATGAAGAGGATGGAGTAGTACATGTTCCCATAGAAGAATCCCACCAGGACTTTACACAGCCTCTCTCCATAGATCCAGTCGTTACCGTTGAAGTGGTAGGAGATCACCAGAGGCGTCCAGATGACAAAGAGCAGGTCAGACAGAGCCAGGTTGGCCATGTAGATGGTGGCAGGGTGCTTCTTCTTGGTCCTGAACAGGAAGACCCAGTTGGCCATGGCGTTGGTGGGCAGCCCCACAGCAAACACCACTATGTAGACTATGGGGAGGAACACCGTGGTCAGACTGCTCCGCAGTGTTTCCGCGGTTGCCTTGTCCACCGTGACGCGGTCGGCATCCTGAGGGTCGACCACCCCGATGAACCCACGTCCTATGCCTGTGATAAGAAAAAAGAGAGAAACATCACTGATAAAGATCTGTAATATTGGACAGTGTGTTGGTGATTCTCAACATACAATAAGCTACTATAAAAAATGGTTGACAACATTTAACATAATCACCTTGAGCAATGCTCTTTTGAGTTTAAACATGTAACAGAAATTGCATTGTTAAAAATGACATGAGAAAAATAAATATGATACAAATATAGTTGAATTATGAGGCTATTAACTTTAATTTCCCTCTTATTCATTGGTCTGATTATCACAAATAGGGTCATGTTCTATCTAGGGTACTCATTTTAAAAACACACAAAATACATATTCCAGTCAGGTGAAAGTACATTGACACCTACAATAAATAGGTGAAATAACATTGACACATACAATAAATAGCTGCACAATTCTTGTTTTTATGTTAAATAATGAGACAGAGTCATTGATGCGAGTCACCCGTTGGTAAATCGATTTGAATTCAATCACTTTTTGACAGCACCCCAAAATATTCAACAGATAAATGTGCACAAGTTTGATTTATTTTGCATACCCAACCATACCATGAGACATACAATGTCAAATCACTGGAAAAGATAAAGATAACTTGCTCCCAGCCTATAGACAGAAACTAAAACAGGAAACGCCCGTGCTCAGATCTGTTCAACGCTGGTCCGACCAATCGGATTCCACGCTTCAAGATTGCTTCGATCACATGGACTGGGATATGTTTCAGATAGCCTCAGACAACAACATTGATGTATACACTGATTCGGTGAGTGAGTTAATTAGCAAGTGCATCAGTGATGTTGTACCCACGGTGACTATTAAAATCTTCCCTAACCAGAAACCATGGATTGATGGCGGCATTCGCGCAAAACTGTAAGCTCGAACCACTGCTTTTAATCATGGCAAGGCGTCCGGAAACATGACCGAATACAAACAGTGTAGCTATTCCCTCCGCAAGGCAATCAAACAAGCTAAGCGTCAGTATAGAGACAAAGTAGTGTCGCAATTAAATGGCTCATACACGAGACGTATGTGGCAGTGTCTACAGTCAATCACGGATTACAAAAAGCAAACCAGCCCTGTCGCGGACAACAACGTCTTGCTCCGAGACAAATTCAACAACTTCTTTACCCGCTTTGAGGACAACACAGTTCCACCGACACGGCCTGCTACCAAAACCTGCGGGCTCTCCTTCACCGTGGCCAACACGAGTAAAACATTTAAATGTGTTAACCCTCGCAAGGCTGCCGGCCCAGACGGCATCCCTACCCATCCGCATCCTCAGAGCATGCACAGACCAGCTGGCTGGTGTGTTTATGGACATATTCAATCAATCCCTATCCCAGTCTGCTGTTCCCACATGCTTCAAGAGGGCCACCATTGTTCCTGTCCCAAGATAGCGAAGCTAACTGAGCTAAACGACTATCGCCCTGTAGCACTCACTACCTTCATCATGAAGTGCTTTAAGAGACTAGTCAAGGATCATATCACCTCCACCCTACCTGACACCTTAGACCCACTCCAATTTTCTTACTGCCCCAATAGGTCCACAGACGACGCAATCACAAACACACTGCCCTAACCCACCTGGACAAGAGGAATAGCTGTGTAAGAATGCTGTTCATCGATTACAGCTCAGCATTTAACACCATAGTACCCACCAAACTCGTCATTAAGCTCGAAACCCTGGATCTCGACCCCGCCCTGTACAGCTGGGTCTTGGACTTTCTGACGAGCCGCCCCCAGGTGGTGAGGGTAGGAAACAACATCTCCACCCCGCTGATCCTCAACACTGGGGCCCTACAAGAGTGCGTTCTCAGCCCACTCCTGAACTCCCTGTACACCCATTACTGCGTGGCCATGCACGCCTCCAACTCAATCATCAAGTTTGCAGACGACACTACTGTACAGTGGTATGCTTGATTACCAACAACGACAAGACGGCCTACAGGGAGGAGGTGAGGGCCCTCGGAGTGTGGTGTCAGGACAAAAAAACTCACACTCAATGTCAACAAAACAAAGTAGATGATTGTGGGCTTCAGGAAACAGCAGAGGGAGCAACCCCCTAGAAACATTGATGGGACAGTAGTGGAGAAGGTGGAGTTCCTCTGCGTACACATCACGGACAAACTGAAATGGTCCACCCACACAGACAGCGTGGTGAAGAAGGCGCAACAGCGCCTCTTCAACCTCAGGAGACTGAAGAAATCTGGCTTGTCACCGAAAACACTCACAAACTTTTACAGATGCATAATTGAGAGCATCCTGTCGGGCTGTATCACTGCCTGGTATGGCAACTGCTCCGCCCACAACCGTAAGGCTCTCCAGAGGGTAGTGAGGTCTACACAACGCATCACCGGGGGCAAACTACCTGCCCTCCAGGACACCTACACCACCCGATGTCACAGGAAGGCCAAAAAGATCATCAAGGACAACAACCACCCGAGCCACTACTTGTTCACCCCGCTATCATCCAGAAGGCGAGGTCAGTACAGGTGCATCAAAGCTGGGACCGAGAGACTGATAAACAGCTTCTATCTCAAGGCCATCAAATCAAATCAAATGTATTTATATAGCCCTTCTTACATCAGCTGATATCTCAAAGTGCTGTACAGAAACCAAGCCTAAAACCCCAAACAGCAAGCAATGCAGGTGTAGAAGCACAGTGGCTAGGAAAAACTCCCTAGCAAAGCCAAAACCCAGGAAGAAACCTAGAGAGGAACCAGGCTATGACGGGTGGCCAGTCCTCTTCTAGCTGTGCCGGGTGGAGATTATAACAGAACATGGCCAAGATGTTCAAATGTTCATAAATGACCAGCATGGTCAAATAATAATAATCACAGTAGTTGTCGAGGCTGCAACAAGTCAGCACCTCAGGAGTAAATGTCAGTTGGCTTTTCATAGCCGATCATTAAGGGTATCTGTACCGCTCCTGCGGTCTCTAGAGAGTTGAAAACAGCAGGTCTGGGACAGGTAGCACGTCCGGTGAACAGGTCAGGGTTCCATAGCCGCAGGCAGAACTGTTGAAACTGGAGCAGCAGCACGGCCAAGTGGACTGGGGACAGCAAGGAGTCATCATGCCAGGTCGTCCTGAGGCATGGTCCTAGGGCTTAGGTCCTCCGAGAGAGAGAAAGAAAGAAAGAGAGAAAGAGAGAATTAGAGAGAGCATACTTAAATTCACACAGAACACCGGATAAGACAGGAGAAGTACTCCAGATATAACAGACTGACCCTAGCCCCCCGACACATAAACTACTGCAGCATAAATACTGGAGGCTGAGACAGGAGGGGTCAGGAGACACTGTGGCCCCATCTGATGATACCCCCGGACAGGGTATCATCCCAAACAGGCAGGATATAACCCCACCCACTCTGCCAAAGCACAACCCCCACACCACTAGAGGGATAACTTCAACCACCAACTTACCATCCTGAGACAAGGCCGAGTATAGCCCACAAAGATCTCCGCCACAGCACAACCCAAGGGGGGGCGCCAACCCAGACAGGAAGATCACGTCAGTGACTCAACCCACTCAAGTGACGCACCCCTCCTAGGGATGGCATGGAAGAGCACCAGTAAGCCAGTGACTCAGCCCCTGTAATAGGGTTAGAGGCAGAGAATCCCAGTGGAGAGAGGGGAACCGGCCAGGCAGAGACAGCAAGTGCGGTGCCTTGCTCCAGAGCCTTTCCGTTCACCTTCACACTCCTGGGCCAGACTACACTCAATCAGTCTTCAGTAAAGACTTAAAGGTTGAGACCGAGTCTGCGTCTCTCACATGGGTAGTCAGACCATTCCATAAAAATGGAGCTCTGTAGGAGAAAGCCCTGCCTCCAGCTGTTTGCTTAGAAATTCTAGGGACAATTAGGAGGCCTGAGTCTTGTGACCGTAGCGTACGTATGTACGGCAGGACCAAATCGGAAAGATAGGTAGGAGCAAGCCGATGCTTTATAGGTTAGCAGTAAAACTTTGAAATCAGCCCTTGCCTTAACAGGAAGCCAGTGTAGGGAGGATAGCACTGGAGTAATATGATCAATTTTTTGGTTCTAGTCAGGATTCTAGCAGCCGTATTTAGCACTAACTGAAGTTTATTTAGTGTTTTATCCGGGTAGCCGGAAAGTAGAGCATTGCAGTAATCTAACCTAGAAGTAACAAAATCATGGATTCATTTTTCTGCATAATTTTTGGACAGAACGTTTCTGATTTTTGCAATGTTACGTAGATGGAAAAAAGATGTCCTTGAAACAGTCTTGATATGTTCGTCAAAAGAGAGATCAGGGTCCAGAGTAACGCCGAGGTTCTTCACAGTTATATTTGACACAACTGTACAACCATCAAGATTAATTGTCAGATTCAACAGAAGATCTCTTTGTTTCTTGGGACCTAGAACAAGCATCTCTGTTTTGTCCGAGTTTAAAAGTAGAAAGTTTGCAGCCATCCACTACCTTATGTCTGAAACACAGGCTTCTAGCGAGGTCAATTTTGGGGCTTCACCATGTTTCATTGAAATGTACAGCTGTGTGCCATCCGCATAGCAGTGAAAGTTAACATTATGTTTTCGAATGACATCCCCAAGAGGTAAAATATATAGTGAAAACAATAGTGGTCCTAAAACGGAACCTTGAGGAACACCGAAATGTACAGGTGATTTGTCAGAGGACAAACCATTCACAGATAAAAACTGATATTTTTCCGACAGATAAGATCTAAACCAGGCCAGAACTTGTCCGTGTAGACCAATTTGGGTTTCCAATCTCTCCAAAATAATGTGGTGATCGATGGTATCAAAAGCAGCACTAAGGTCTAGGAGCACGAGGACAGATGCAGAGCCTCGGTCTGACGCCATTAAAAGGTCATTTACCAGGGCCTCCCGGGTGGGGCAGTGGTCTAGGGCACTGCATAGCAGTGTTAACTTTGCCACCAGAGTTTATGGGCTCGCCCCCAGGCTCTGTCGCCGGTAGGGATTGGCCGGTAGGGATTTCCTTGTCTCATCGCGCTCCAGCGACTCCTGTGGCGGGCTGGGCGCAGTGCGCGCTAACCAAGGGGGCCAGGTGCACGGTGTTTCCTCCGACACATTGGTGCGGCTGGCTTCCAGGTTGGAGGCGCGCTGTGTTAAAGAAGCAGTGCGGCTTGGTTGGGTTGTGCCTCGGAGGACGCATGGCTTTCGACCTTCGTCTCTCCCGAGCCCATACGGGAGTTGTAGCGATGAGACAAGATAGTAATTACTAGCGATTGGATACCACGAAAATTGGGGAGAAAAGGGAATAAAATTTTAAAAAAGAAGAAAAAAAAAGAAAAAAAAGAAATTTACCATCTTCACAAGTGCAGTCTCAGTGCTATGATGGGGTCCAAAACCAGACTGAAGCATTTCGTATACATTGTTTGTCTTCAGGAAGGCAGTGTGTTGCTGCGCAACAGCTTTTTCTATTTTTTTGGAGAGGAATGGAAGATTCGATATAGGCCGATAGTTTTTTAAATTTTCTGGGTCAAGGTTTGGCTTTGTCAAGAGAGGCTTTATTACTGCCACTTTTAGTGAGTTTAGTACACATCCGGTGGATAGAGAGCCATTTATTATGTTAAACATAGGAGGGCCAAGCACAGGAAGCAGCTCTTTCAGTAGTTTAGTTGGAATAGAGTCCAGTATGCAGCTTGAAGGTTTAGAGGCCATGATTATTTTCATCATTGTGTCAAGAGATATAGTACTAAAACACTTGAGTGTCTCTCTTGATCCTAGGTCCTGGCAGAGTTGTGCAGACTCAGGACAACTGAGCTTTGGAGGAATACGCAGATTTAAAGAGGAGTCTGTAATTTGCTTTCTAATGATCATGATCTTTTTGTCAAAGAAGTTCATGAATATATTACTGCTGAAGTGAAAGCCATCCTCTCTTGGGGAGCTGCTTTTTAGTTAGCTTTGCGACAGTATCAAAAAGCATTTTGTTACAATCGCATTAACATCTGCTAACCATGTGTATGTGACAAATACAATTTGATTTAAAGAAAAAAATTCGGATTATTCTTATTTTCCTCAAGTAAGTCGGAAAAATAGGATGATCGAACAGCCGTGAGGGCTCTTCAATACTGCACGGTACTGTCTTTCCAAGCTAGTCGGAAGACTTCCAGTTTGGTGTGGTGCTATTTCCGTTCCAATTTTCTGGACGCTTGCTTCAGAGCTTGGGTATTTTCTGTATACCAGGGAGCTAGTTTCTTATGACAAATATTTTTTGTTTTTAGGGGTGCAACTGCATCTAGGGTATTGCGCAAGGTTAAATTGAGTTCCTCAGTTAGGTGGTTAACTGATTTTAGGTGGTTAACGTCCTCTGACGTCCTTGGGTAGGCAGAGGGAGTCTGGAAGGGCATCAAGGAATCTTTGGGTTGTCTGAGAATTTATAGCACGACTTTTGATGCTCCTTGGTGTCTGAGCAGATTTTTTGTTGCGAATGCAAACGTAATAAAATGGTGGTCTGATAGTCCAGGATTATGAGGAAAAACATTAAGATCGACAACATTTATTCCATGAGACAACACTAGGTCCAGAGTATGACTGTGACAGTGAGTAGGTCCAGAGACATGTTGGACAAAACCCACTGAGTCGATGATGGCCCCGAAAGCCTTTTGGAGTGGGTCTGTGGACTTTTCCATGTGAATATTAAAATCACCAAAAATTAGAATATTATCTGCTATGACTACAAGGTCCGATAGGAATTCAGGGAACTCAGTGAGGAACGCTGTACATGGCCCAGGAGGCCTGTAAACAGTAGCTATAAAAAGTGATTGAGTAGGCTGCATAGATTTCATGACTAGAAGTTCAAAAGACGAAAACAGAGGGGTTTTTTTGTAAATTGAAATTTGCTATCGTAAATGTTAGCAACACCTCCGCTTTTGTAGGATGCACGGGGGATATGGTCACTAGCGTAACCAGGAGGTGAGGCCTCATTTAACACAGTAAATTCATCAGGCTTAAGCCATGTTTCAGTCAGGCCAATCACATCAAGATTATGATCAGTGATTAGTTAATTGACTATAACTACCTTTGAAGTGAGGGATCTAACATTAAGTAGCCCTATTTTGAGATGTGAGGTATCACGATCTCTTTCAATAATGGCAGGAATAGAGGAGGTCTTTATTCTAGTGAGATTGCTAAGGCGAACACCGCCATGTTTAGTTTTGCCCACCCTAGGTCGAGGCACAGACACGGTCTCAATGGGGATAGCTGAGCTGACCACACTGACTGTGCTAGTGGCAGACTCCACTAAGCTGGCAGGCTGGCTAACAGCCTGCTGCCTGGCCTGCACTCTATTTCATTGTGGAGCTAGAGGAGTTAGAGCCCTGTCTATGTTGGTAGATAAGATGAGAGCACCCCTCCAGCTAGGATGGAGTCCGTCACTCCTCAACAGGCCAGGCTTGGTCCTGATTGTGGGCGAGTCCCAGAAAGAGGGCCAATTATCTACAAATTCTATCTTTTGGGAGGGGCAGAAAACAGTTTTCAACCAGCGATTGAGTTGTGAGACTGCTGTAGAGCTCATCACTCCCCGTAACTGGGAGGGGGCTAGAGACAATTACTCGATTGTTAAACAGCCATCACTAACATTGAGTGGCTGCTGCCAATATACTGACTCAAATCTCTAGCCACTTTAATAATAAAAAATTGGATGTAATAAATGTATCACTAGTCACTTTAAACATTGCCACTTTACATAATGTTTACATACCCTACATTACTCATCTCATATGTATATACTGTACTCTATACCATCTACTGCATCTTGCCTATGCCACATGGCCATCGCTCATCCATATATTTATATGTACATATTCGTATTCATTCCTTTACACTTGTGTGTATAAGATAGTAGTTGTGGAATTGTTAGATTACTTGTTGGTTATTACTGCGCGGTCGGAACTAGAAGCACAAGCATTTCGCTACACTCACATTAACATCTGCTAACCATGTGTATGTGACCAATACAATTTGATTTGATTTTTAAAAGCTTACAAACAGGGTTGTCAAACCATTTAAACAGTTTTTGGGTTGTGTCCGCCATCGTTTGAGACGCGTCATGCTTGAATACAGGGTGGGTGTCATGTTTTGACCAATAAATGTACTAAAATGGGAATAAAATGTACGTTTCAAATTTCAAAGATTGTTGGATGTCCACACATCAGAGAATGTTGAATTGAATGGGAATATCTGTTGTTTTAAATTATACTGTCAATCCTCCATAAGAAACCTATTGAAATCATAGAAATATAGATAATAGATTAGACATGACCATTTAAGTTGACATTCGACAGTGTGTGGACCGGCAGCCATCTTTGTCATAGTAATTAGAAGTTACAATTTCAAATCAATTTAAAGTTCAATGGCATACCAGCTAAATTGCAGTGGTCTGAAGGTATAGGTTCATTCTATTAATGTTATTTCTATGATTGAAATGACACCCACCCTGTATTTAAGAGCATGTAAAGTAGGCTTACCTCAGGTCAAAATCAAAGTCCTGCACGTGCACCACATGTGGACAAAAAAGGAATAACTTTTATTTTGACATGAGACAAGCAGAGAACAAGTACATCTACAACAGACCCACGTTTGAAAATCTGTTTAATAATACAATCCTTCAGATATTTTATCTCAAATTCCACCCATCATAATGACCAATCTTCCTGCCTACCAGCACAGTAAGTTGAAATGGAATTGTATTTAACTTCTGGCTTCCCATGGACTGTTTTTGTGCAACCCAAATGAAAGCAATGCTAGTGTATATAAATACTTTATCTCCTGAATGTTTTGGCATTCAGGTCCAAAAAGTCACATCCTGACCTCTTCTTCCATGAGCAAATATATATGGAAAGTTATGTTTAAATCAAAAGGGATGCTGTCAAAAAGTGAATGAATTCAAATGGATTTACCCCAGTACAAGTACGCTAACTCAAGATAATACAATGTCTACAAGTAGGCTACTGACAAAGGCATGAGATCAATTATAAAAGGTAAATCTTACCCATTGTATTGGCTGCACACTCACAACTGAACAACAATAAGCAGGAAAGTATTTGAGATGAGGCCATTGTCCTTGAACTTTGCACAGTATAAATGATCTGTCTATGAATTGTCTTCTCCTCCCAAGGTCAAGATGGTAGTTAACTTACCCTGATGCCGATGCCTTCTTTCTTTTATACATAAACAGAAGAACACACCCAAAAACAAGAGAATGATGGAATCAGGTTACCGGTGTAGCCTAGCGCTCTCTCTGTCACATGACATGGTTTTGAGTGTCTGTGAATTTACACGGCTCTAACCTGTTTGGTCTTATCCAAAGATAACCCAGACAAATCGCGGTTGATTCAATGTGAATCTTATAGGGGGATATAGATTATTCAACATTTCATGTATGCCTGCACTTCATGTATTCCCTCTGTATTTTGAAGTAATGTGGAGGCAGCATCATGCCATTAGTATGTTTGTCACCGGCAGAGAATGGGGAGTTTGTCGGGATCAAAATAAATATGAAAGGAGCAAAGCCCAGGTAAAAAGTTAGAGAAATCTGGTTTGCATATTGCTGTCCATCAATGAATCCCAACCAAATGTACAGAGGTAGAGCAATTTCGACAATAACAAACAGATATAATGTTGCCCTAAGAGTTGTGCAGATTTGGTAGAATCTTACTCCAAATTATTTAAAGATGCAATTGCTGCCAAAGATGCGTCCACCAAATCAAATCAAATCAAATGTATTTATATAGCCCTTCGTACATCAGCTGATATCTCAAAGTGCTGTACAGAAACCCAGCCTAAAACTCCAAGCAGCAAGCAATGCAGGTGTAGAAGCACGGGGGCTAGGAAAAACTCCCTAGAAAGGTCAAAACTTAGGAAGAAACCTAGAGAGGAACCAGGCTATGAGGGGTGGCCAGTCCTCTTCTGGCTGTGCCGAGTGGAGATTATAACAGAACATGGCCAAGATGTTCAAATGTTCATAAATGACCAGCATGGTCAAATAATAATAATCACAGTAGTTGTCGAGGGTGCAGCACCTCAGGAGTAAATGTCAGTTGGCTTTTCATAGCCGATCATTAAGAGTATCTCTACCGCTCCTGCGGTCTCTAGAGAGTTGAAAACAGCAGGTCTGGGACAGGTAGCACGTCCAGTGAACAGGTCAGGGTTCCATAGCCGTAGGCAGAACAGTTGAAACTGGAACAGCAGCACGGCCAGGTGGACTGGGGACAGCAAGGAGTCATCATGCCAGGTCGTCCTGAGGCATGGTCCTAGGGCTCAGGTCCTCCTCCGAGAGAAAGAAAGAGAGAAAGAGAGAATTAGAGAGAGCATACTTAAATTCACACAGGACACCGGATAAGACAGGAGAAGTACTCCAGATATAACAAACTGACCCTAGCCCCCCGACACATAAACTACTGCAGCATAAATACTGGAGGCTGGGACAGGAGGGGTCAGGAGACACTGTGGCCCCATCCGATGATACCCCCGGACAGGGCCAAACAGGCAGGATATAACCCCACCCATTTTGCCAAAGCACAGCCCCCACACCACTAGAGGGATATCTTCAACCACCAACTTACCATCCTGAGACAAGGCCGAGTATAGCCCACAAAGATCTCGCCACAGCACAACCCAAGGGGGGGCTCCAACCCAGACAGGAAGATCACGTCAGTGACTCAACCCACACAAGTGACGCACCCCTCCTAGGGACGGCATGAAAGAGCACCAGTAAGCCAGTGACTCAGCCCCTGTAATAGGGTTAGAGGTAGAGAATCCCAGTGGAGAGAGGGGAACCGGCCAGGCAGAGACAGCAAGTGCGGTTCGTTGATCCAGAGCCTTTCCGTTCACCTTCACACTCCTGGGCCAGACTACACTCAATCATATGACCCACTGAAGAGATGAGTCTTCAGTAAAGACTTAAAAGTTGAGACCGTGTCTGCGTCTCTCACATGGGTAGGCAGACCATTCCATAAAAATGGAGATCTATAGGAGAAAGCCCTGCCTCCAGCTGTTTGCTTAGAAATTCTAGGGACAATTAGGAAGCCTGCGTCTTGTGACCGTAGCGTACGTGTTGGTATGTACGGCAGGACCAAATCGGAAAGATAGGTAGGAGCAAGCCCATGTAACGCTTTGTAGGTTAACAGTAAATTCCTTGTAATCAGCCCTTGCCTTAACAGGAAGCCAGTGCAGGGAGGCTAGCACTGGAGTAATATGATCACATTTTTTGGTTCTAGTCAGGATTCTAGCAGCCGTATTTAGCACTAACTGAAGTTTATTTAGTGCTTTATCCGGGTAGCCGGAAAGTAGAGCATTGCAGTAATCTAACCTAGAAGTAACAAAATCATGGATTCATTTTTCTGCATCGTTTTTGGACAGAACATTTCTGATTTTTGCAATGTTACGTAGATGGAAAAAAGATGTCCTTGTAACAGTCTTGATATGTTCGTCAAAAGAGAGATCAGGGTCCAGAGTAACGCCGAGGTCCTTCACAGTTTTATTTGAGACGACTTTACAACCATCAAGATTAATTCAGATTTAACAGAAGATCTCTTTGTTTCTTGGGACCTAGAACAAGCATCTCTGTTTTGTCCGAGTTTAAAAGTAGAACGTTTTCAGCCATCCACTTCCTTATGTCTGAAACACAGGCTTCTAGCGAGGGCAATTTTGGGGCTTCACCATGTTTCATTGAAATGTACAGCTGTGTGTCATCCGCATAGCAGTGAAAGTTAACATTATGTTTTTGAATGATATCCCCAGGAGGTAAAATACATAGTGAAAACAATAGTGGTCCTAAAACGGAACCTTGAGGAACACCGAAATGTACAGTTGATTTGTCAGAGGACAAACCATTCACAGAGACAAACTGATATCTTTCCGACAGATAAGATCTAAACCAGGCCAGAACTTGTCCGTGTAGACCAATTTGGGTTTCCAATCTCTCCAAAAGAATGTGGTGATCGATGGTATCAAAGGCAGCACTAAGGTCTAGTAGCACGAGGACAGATGCAGAGCCTCGGTCTGACGCCAATAAAAGGTAATTTACCACCTTCACAAGTGCAGTCTCAGTGCTATGATGGGGTCCAAAACCAGACTGAAGCATTTCGTATACATTGTTTGTCTTCAGGAAGGCAGTGAGTTGCTGCGCAACAGCTTTTTCAATTTTTTGGGAGAGGAATGGAAGATTCGATATAGGCCGATAGTTATTTATATTTTCTGGGTCAAGGTTTGGCATTTTCAAGAGAGGCTTTATTACTGCCACCTTTAGTGAGTTTGGTACACATCCGGTGGATAGAGAGCCGTTTATTATGTTCAACATAGGAGGGCCAAGCACATGAAGCAGCTCTTTCAGTAGTTTAGTTGGAATAGGGTCCAGTATGCAGCTTGAAGGTTTAGAGGCCATGATTATTTTCATCATTGTGTGAAGAGATATAGTACTAAAACACTTAAGTGTCTCTCTTGATCCTAGGTCCTGGCAGAGTTGTGCAGACTCAGGACAGCTGAGCTTTGGAGGAATACGCAGATTTAAAGAGGAGTCTGTAATTTGCTTTCTAATGATCATGATCTTTTCCTCAAAGAAGTTCATGAATTTATTACTGCTGAAGTGAAAGCCATCCTCACTTGAGGAATGCTGTTTTTTAGTTAGCTTTGCGACAGTATCAAAAATAAAATTTGGATTGTTTTTATTTTCCTCAATTAAGTCGGAAAAATAGGATGATCGAGCAGCAGTGAGGGCTCTTCGATACTGCACGGTACTGTCTTTCCAAGCTAGTCGGAAGACTTCCAGTTTGGTGTGGCGCCATTTCCGTTCCAATTTTCTGTAAGCTTGCTTCAGAGCTCGGGTATTTTCTGTATACCAGGGAGCTAGTTTCTTATGACAAATGATTTTAGTTTTTAGGGGTGCAACTGCATCTAGGATATTGCGCAAGGTTAAATTGAGTTCCTCAGTTAGGTGGTTAACTGATTTTTGTCGACTGACGTCCTTGGCTAGGCAGAAGGAGTCTGGAAGGGCATCAAGGAATCTTTGTGTTGTCTGAGAATTTATAGCACGACTTTTAATGCTCCTTGGTTGGGGTCTGAGAAGATTATTTGTTGCTATTGCAAACGTAATAAAATGGTGGTCCGATAGTCCAGGATTATGAGGAAAAACATTAAGATCTACAACATTTATTCCATGGGACAAAACTAGGTCCAGAGTATGACTGTGGCAGTGAGTAGGTCCAGAGACATGTTGGACTAAACCCAATGAGTCGATGATGAAAGCCTTTTGGAGTGGGTCTGTGGACTTTTCCATGTGAATATTAAATTAATATTGTAAATTGAAATTTGCTATCGTAAATGTTAGCAACACCTCCGCCTTTGCGGGATGCACGGGGGATATGGTCACTAGTGTAACCAGGAGGTGAGGCCTCATTTAACACAGTAAATTCATCAGGCTTAAGCCATGTTTCAGTCAGGCCAATCACATCAAGATTATGATCAGTGATTAGGTAATTGACTATAACTGCCTTTGAAGTGAGGGATCTCACATTAAGTAGCCCTATTTTGAAATGTGAGGTATCACGATCTCTTTCAATAATGGCAGGAATGGAGGAGGTCTTTATTCTAGTGAGATTGCTAAGGCAAACACCGCCATGTTTAGTTTTGCCCAACCTAGGTCGAGGCACAGACACGGTCTCAATGGGGATAGCTGAGCTGACTACACTGACTGTGCTAGTGGCAGACTCCACTAAGCTGGCAGGCTGGCTAACAGCCTGCTGCCTGGCCTGCACCCTATTTCATTGTGGAGCTAGAGGAGTTAGAGCCCTGTCTATGTTGGTAGATAAGATGAGAGCACCCCTCCAGCTAGGATGGAGTCTGTCACTCCTCAGCAGGCCAGGCTTGGTCCTGTTTGTGGATGACTCCCAGAAAGAGGGCCAATTATCTACAAATTCTATCTTTTGGGAGGGGCAGAAAACAATTTTCAACCAGCGATTGAGTTGTGAGACTCTGCTGTAGAGCTCATCACTACCCCTAACTGGGAGGGGGCCAGAGACAATTACTCAATGCCGACACATCTTTCTAGCTGATTTACGCTGAAGCTATGTTGCGCTTGGTGACCTCTGACTGTTTCATCCTAACATCGTTGGTGCCGGCGTGGATAACAATATCTCTATACTCTCTACACTCATCAGTTTTAGCTTTAGCCAGTACCATCTTCAGATAAGCCTTAACGTCGGTAGCCCTGCCCCCTGGTAAACAGTGTATGATCGCTGGATCATTTGTTTTAAGTGTAATACTGCGGGTAAGGGAGTCGCCAATGACTAGGGTTTTCAATCTGTCAGAGCTAATTGTGGGAAGCTTCGGCGTCTCAGACCCCGTAACGGGAGGAGTAGAGACCAGAGAAGGCTCGGCCTCAGACTCCGACTCGCTGGCTACAGGGACTGTGCGAGGGGATTTATACTACTACCTGTACTTACTGGTAGCACAGACACGGTTTCATCCTTTCCTACACTGAAATTACCCAAGTATTAACTCTGGGCTATCAAGACATATACAATCAATACATCATTTTTATTAACTTAAAAATAATTCTTTACTTTTGATTTCACTTTGAAAATGTGGAGCAGGTTGTGTGGAGCTGTGAGAAATAATTTAAATGGACATATTTAATCTGTTTTTACATTTACTTTAATTGCAGCAAATTGTCATAACTGTGGTGTCTTTGGCATCATTAAAAGTAAAGACTTATTTAATCAAATACATTTTCTGTAATTATTACATGATTAAACTAATCATGTAAATGTAATTAACTAGGAAGTCGGGGAACCAAGGAAAATCTTCAGATTACAAAGTTAAAATTTTCTGAATGTAACTCTTCAGATATTTTAATATCTGATCAATTAGTCTTCTAATTAATTAATTATTATTTACCTCACGGTAGTCTCATTCCAGACATCGTAAATTGTTGGTTTTCTGCACAAACCCAGTCTTTACTATGAATCATCCATACACCAATTGGCTTAATCATTTATTAACTAACTAAATAATCATATAAATGCATAGACAAATACAGTAGATATGGTTACAAGGAAATGATAGGGGAGGTTTCCTAGTGGGCTAAGCCAATATGACAGCTTGGTGGACAAAGTGAAGTGGGTGTGGACTGAGAAAGAAGCAGGAAAGACAAAAGGAATCACTACACAGTTGATAATTATATGAATTGAAATGCTAATCCTTTGCACATGAATGCTCACTCATTCGGGAATAATTGCAATCAATATACATTTACGCCCAGTGTGTCGTGATTTCTGTTGGAATCCGGTCCTTCTGCGGAGAGTCAGTTCATCCCAGTCTTTCTCTCGCTGCTTCCCTGAAGATCTAAGTCTTTTGTGGTTAGAATGGATACTTCAGAGTACAATTGAGAAATGTTCTCATAGATAGATGTTTCGGCGGTTATCGGTATTCACAATCCCAGGTTTACATAATTTCTGGCTGCAGACTAGTAATTAGTATCTAAGATTTGCTCTTATTCTGTCGGGATCGATAGTCTCAGAGTTTAACCATTTCCACCCGTGTAGCCAATGCTCCACCTGGTATGGTTAGAAATTCAACATCCATTGCAACGTTAACTGACACTGAGGTTTTTGTGGTGTGAAGAGGATTTCGTCAGGAGGGGGTTTTATTCGTAACTGTAGACGCCAGATCATGTCTGTGTTCACGGGGGCGGGCCAATGACTTAATTAAACTTTAAAGGGAATACAATTCTCTCACGTCAAAGGTTTAACATCACATTACATCATTTCACAAATAGTTGCTGCTTTACTCATTCATACACATTCAGAGATATAGTTATGTGTGTTTCCTGCCCTCTCTAAGGTCACCAAAGGAAACGCACTCGTCATACCCATCACTTAAGTGTCCACGGACCATTCTCACAAGTGGACATTTTGTTTCAAATTCACATTTTGGGGATTTAGGAGTTCGTCATGTGAAATCCTTTGTTCTCTCTGTGTCTCTCTTTCTGCATGGCAAGGGGGAGAGAAACTCCGCCAGAAATTTATGGCCTGAGATAACAGAACCTGGGTGTAGGAGAGCATGAGAGAGAGAGGGGGATGCCACAACCTATACCCAGAAAGGGCCACGTCATGACACTATGCAAGTGGTGTATAGACTTTCACTAGGCACTGTACAGTCGGTCATGTATGGCTCACTTGATAAAGAACAATACCCGTTGTCAGAAGTGAAGGGTCAGTGCTGGGCAATAAGAACTAAGTTAACAGTTTCAGAGAGCTCAGTGCTGGAACAAACATAATGGACATCTTTGACTGTCTAAATGTGGAGGATGGATCAGTAACACTTTTTCTGATTTTGTTTTCTAGATAAAACCAACAAAATCTGCACTAAAATTGTATGAGGGTCGAGGAGGCAACATAACAAGCACATGATATGAAGTAGTCTGGGGTTGCATCTCAGTTTAAAATAGCTTCTCTCCATTGATGATGATGAAAACAAAATGTTTTAGTAGATTGAGACCAACCCGGTATTCCCTTTAACCTGTCCAGTTCTTTAAAAACATCAGTACAGCCAACTTTGATCTCCACATGAGAACCCCCCTAAATGTAGCTGCTCTGTGTGTTCCCTGAGTCTGAGGTGCAGGTACCAAGGTTGGGGTCAATTCCATTTTAATGCCAGACAATTCAGCAAGTAAACCAAATCAACCAATCCAATTCCACATTTTCCTAATCAGTACCTACTGAATTGACTGGAATTGACCCCAAACCTGGATGGTGTTACTCATCTTGAAGAATTTCAGAGCAGTGAACGAGACCCTTATCCTAATCATGCCCTCTGGCTGCGGCATCTCAGCGTGTTTTTCACGTGCTCCCTGAACTCCTCTGAGATGAAGTAGTAGATGAATGGATCCACACAGCTGTTGAGGCTGGCCAGACACAGGGTGGTGATGTAGAAGCCGTAGTCATTGTGTACTACTTGAGCCAGCAGGAGAGAGTAGGTCACCAGCATCATGATGTTACTGGGGGTGAAACAGACCAGGAAGATGATCAGCACAGTAATGATGAGCACCACAGCCTTGCGCCGATTCTTGGTGATGCTGGCGTTCGTCATTGAGTTCCTAAGCGACTTGAGCATCAGAACGTTAACCACCACGCACAACACGGTGGGAACTACAAATCCAAGGGTTCCCATGGTCAGGAAGAAGCCGGCGGCCATGCTATTCTGGCTTGGCCGGGTGACGTCGTGGCAGGTGATGATGTTGAGGTTGGTCACCTTGACTGTCTGGTCGTAGAGGTAGAGAGGGGTGGTCAGCAGCCAGACCACAACCCAGACTGCGACCGAGACACCGATGGCTACATGGTTGTTCCTACAATCCTGGGAGAGGGGGTAAACGATGGCCCAGTAGCGCTGGACACTGATACAGGTGATGAAGAGGATGGAGCAGTACATGTTCCCATAGAAGAAGCCCACCAGGACTTTACACAGCCTCTCTCCATAGATCCAGTCGTTACCGTTGAAGTGGTAGGCGATCTTCAGAGGAGTCCAGATGACAAAGAGCAGGTCAGACAGAGCCAGGTTGGCCATGTAGATGGTGGCAGGGTGCTTCTTCTTGGTCCTGAAAAGGAAGACCCAGATGGCCATGGCATTGGTGGGCAGCCCCACAGCAAACACCACTATGTAGACGATGGGGAAGAACACAGTGGTCAGATGACTGGCCAGAACCATGCAGGCCTCCAGGGAGACCTGCAACCCCGCCGCTGTCTCATCCCCCGTGAAGCCTCGGTCTTCAACAACAGCATTAAACCGCTCTGAGAAAAGAGAGAAACAAGACGAAAATAAATAGGGGTGTTTAAGGAATTCCAAAAATGAGGTTACAGTGTATGCCATTTCAATACAATAGCCATTTGTGATTTATTGCATACTTAAACTATTACTTTTCTAATTGTTCTCATGCAATGTTTTAAAGTACTTTCTTTAGGGGGGGGGGGGGGTATATGTACTTTACTACTTATATTTTTGTCAACTTTTACTCCACTACGTTCCTAAAGAAAAAATGTACTTTATACTCCCATTAATTTTCCCTGACACCAAAAAGTAGTCGTTACATTATTTTTGCTGAGGCAGGACAGTATCATGGTTCAATTCATGCACCCATCAATCTAATACTTTATTAGGGTTGCAAAGGGTCGGAAACTTTTCGAAAACTTTCCGGGATATTTCCCAGAAATTTTCCATTGTAAGTCAAGCCCTGGAATTTGGGGAATTTTGCTTAAAATTCATCAAAAAAGTTAGCTTATAACAGTGAACCTTTTTTAGTGGGATACACAAGGAAATTCTAGGTTAAACTATCCCCAACTCAATGGAATTGCAACCCTTTGCACACACAGTGCACTCTTCCATCACACATACAGCTGATTCTCAAGATCTTGAACACTAATGAGATGCTATTGAGACCACGCTACTACACTGTCTGAGCCAAGGACTACATGCTTTCTGGTAAGTTTTGATTACAATACTGAGTGGGGTGAATATATTTTATATGGCATAGAAGATTTTCTGTTAACTAGTAAATAGTAGCCTACAGCAAAGTGTGTTTAAATCATTTCTAACTTCTTAACAACTTCTGCTAGTTAGTATTTGCTACCATGTGGGTTTTAGCTTGCTTGAGCCTTATAACTTCTTTCCATACATGTTTCATAAAAAAAAAATGTCTTACAAATTAGTTGTTTAATCTAACTGCTTAACTATTTATCTGTACATGGTTTATTTTTTTACTCATTTTTTCCGAATCTTTACAGGAAAATGCCACGGGCACTAACTGATGTGTGAAGACATTTCACTGCAGCTAATGTAGAAGGAAAAGCTGTGTACATTTGCAAATACTGTGCCAAATCATATGTCGAAGAACGCAACCACGATAAAGAATCATCTTGCCAAGTGCATAAAGTTCCCTCAGCGCTCACAACAAGCAACCTCTGACAAAAGTCCCTCTACTTCTATTTGAGGTGAAAATTATGAATCAAACACCTTACCGATAGCAACAGCTCATGGTCCTCCTGGAATCAGAAGTTTTTTTGACTCAATGGAGGAACGTAGTCAGAGAAATGCTGATGAATGTCTTGCTCGAGCTGTGTATGCAACTGGTTCACCTCGGATGCTCACAGACAATGTGTATTGGAAGATAATTCTGAATGTTCTTCACCCAGCATACACCCCTCCAGCCAGACATGCTTTATCTACTAATTTGCTAGATGCAGAGTTCAACAGAGTTCAAGCAAATCATAGAGAAAGCAGACTATATTGCAATCATCTCTGATGGGTGGTTGAATGTTCGTGGGCGAGGGATAATTAACTACATAATCTCAACTCGTATTCTACAAGAGCACAGACACAAGGGACAACAGACACACCGGTCTCTACATTGCAGATGAGCTGATGCAGTCATCGATGACCTTGGACCACAGAAGGTATTTGCACTGGTGACAGACAATGCTGCGAACATGAAGGCTGCTTGGTCTAAAGTGGAGGAGTCCAACCCTCACATCACACTCATTGGCTGTGCTGCTCATGCATTGAATCTGCTCCTCAAGGACATCATGGCACTGAAAACAATGGATACACTCTACAAGAGAGCCAAAGAAATGGCTAGGTATACGAAAGGTCAAAGTTATAGCAGCAATCTACCTCACCAAGCAAAGTGAAAAGAATAAGAGCACCCCATTGAAACCGTTCAGCAACACCCATTGGGGTGGTGTTGTCATCATGTTTGACAGTCTCCTGGAGGGGAAGGCGTCCCTCCCCAAAAAATAGCCATACCACAGTCTGCCAATATGGACAGCCCCATCAAGAGGATCCTCCTGGATGATGTATTTTGGGAAGCAGCCTGAAACTCCTGAAACCTATAGCAGTAGCCATTGCACGGTTTGAGGGAGACAATACGGCAGGTAGCCTAGTGGTTAGCGCGTTGGACTAGTAACTGGAAGGTTGCTAGATCGAATCCCCGAGCTGAAAAGGTACAAATCTGTTGTTCTGCCCCTGAACAAGGCATAACCCACTGTTCCTAGGCTGTCATTGTAAATTAGAATTTGTTCTTAACTGACTTGCTTAGTTAAATAAAGATACAATTAAAATGCCATCCTGTCTGATGTTCAGACTCTGCTTGCAGATGTAAGTGAAGAAATCCAAACTGCCCTGCCCACTTCACTGTTGCTCCAAGCAGAGGAAACTGCAGTTCTGAAATACATCAAAAAGGGTGAAGATTTCTGCCTGAAGCCCATACACGCCGCAGCATACATGTTGGACCCCAAGTATGCTGGAAAGAGCATCCGGTCTGGTGCAGAGATCAACAAGGCCTATGGTGTCATCACTACCGTGTCTCATCACCACCGTGTCTCATCACCTTGGCCTGGATGAGGACAAAGTTCTTGGCAGTCTGGCGTAGTACACTTCCAAGCAAGGGCTTTGGGAAGGAGATGCAATATAGCAGTCGTGCCAACATATCTCATCAGCCACCTGGTGGAAGGGACTTTGTGGATCTGAGGCTCTTTCCCCTGTTGCCCCCATCATCCTCCAAATCCCACCAACATCAGCCGCCTCAGAGCACAACTGGTCCTTGTTTGGGAAGACACATATCAAAGCACGCAACAGGCTGACCAATACAAGGTTTGAAAAATTGGTGGCCAACCGGGCAAATGTTGGGCTTTTTGAGCCTGACAACAAGCCATCCTCAACAAGGTTGAAAATTGACAGTGAAGATGAGGCCTCAGAGTCTGATGTTCAAGAGGTGGACATTGAGGAGGTCCAGTGAGAAGACATGGAAGCCTGAGAGGAAGACAACCAAAGCATTCGTTTCTAGACTATCATTTTACAGATGTATGTTGAAAACGTTTTTGGGAGATGCAATGGATCATTGTTAATCATTCAATATTCCCTTTCTTTTGTTGTTCAGTGAAATCATCCCATGTGAAGATTCAACTTATTTAATTAAAAGTTCAATTCGTAACTAAATCCTTTTTTTTATATCTATTGGAAGGTTTTAACCATTTGCAATTATGTCTACTTATGATAAGGTAAAAGGTTTATGTTTCTGTCTCCAGATGATATGGTAAATATATCCAATGCAAAAAACATCTACATTTAAATAGTATTAATTTGCATATATTTCCAATAATTCCCATATATTCCCGTAAATTTCCACTTAAAGTTTCCACCTCTGAATATTCCACAAATGTGCAACCCTAGTTGTCATCCCTACACTCTCTGATCTGGCAGACTCACTTAACTTAAATACTGCGTTTGTAAATGTGTGAGTTCCGGTTGTGTTTTTATTGTGTTGTCTGGTTTGCTTAGTATACGGAATTTAATAGGATTTGCTTTTACTTTGCACTTCAACAAAATTTGGAACATTTTGTAAGTTTTCCATGACTGTACTTAAGTATATTTAGAACCATATATTTTTAGACTTTTAACTATAGTAGCATTTTACTTTGTGAATATTGGTAATTTTTTATTAAAGGTATCCTACCTTTTACTCAAGTATGACAATTGAGAACTATTACCACCACTGTTCTTATGCAAACTACAGTTGAAGTCGGAACTTTACATACACCTTAGCAAAACACATTTAAACTCAGTTTCACAATTCCTGACATTTAATCCGAGTAAAAAGTCCTTGGGTTAGGTCAGTTATTATCACCACTTTATTTTAAGAATGTGAAATGTCAGGATAATAGTAGAGAATTATTTATTTCAGCTTTTATTTAATTCACCACATTCCCAGTGGGTCAGAAGTTTACATATACTCAATTAGTATTTGGTAGCATTGCCTTCAAATTGTTTAACTTGGGTCAAACGTTCCGGGTAGCCTTCCACAAGCTTCCCACAATAAGGTCGGGTGAATTTTGGCCTATTCCTCCTGACGGAGCTGGTGTAACCGAGTCAGGTTTGTATGCCTCCCATCTCGCACACGTTTTTTCAGTTCAGCCCACAAATGTTCTATAGGATTAACGTCAGGGCTTTGTGATGGCCACTCTAATACCTTGACTTTGTTGTCCTTAAGCCATTTTGCTACAACTTTGGAAGTATGCTTGGGGTCATTGTCCATTTGGAAGACCCATTTGCGACCAAGCTTTAACTTCCTGACTGATGTCTTGAGATGTTGCTTCAATATTTTTTTTTCTCTCCAAGGTGGCTTAGCAGTTCAGACGTCTTTTCCGTATTGTCTTGTCGTGTCCTGTATATATATATATATTTACACCTTTTCTTCACATATCTTTTATTTATTTTATTATCCAAGAACTCAACTACAAAAGCTTTCCTGCAAAAGCTTTCCTGCAACCCGCTTCACCAATTACAATAAGTAATATTTACCTCAATCTGAAAATCCATCGTGGAAGATAGCCAGGGGCTAATTCAGAAGCTAGCCTGATAGCTAACCAGAAGCTACTCCGATAGCTAGCCAGAAGCTAATCTGTAGCTGCCCCGAAATTAGCCGGTTTGCTAGCTAGCGTTGGTGTTTCAGCTGCCCACGTTTTGCGGTCATCAGCTATTCCTTTAGCTCGATAATCTACCGGCACTTTTGTGCAACGCGACTCGGACCGGAGCATTCCGGGACTTTTTTTCTCCCAGTTTCCCCGGATTCCAACCGCAGGCTCTGGACACTTGCACCTTGATTTCGCAGCTAGCTAGCTGCATACCGTGTGACTATTGGCTTACGTCGACCCCGGAGCAAACTCAAATCATGCTGGAGCTAGCCAGCTGAGGAGTTCCATCACCATCCGGACCCGTTTCTTTTGTTGCTGCTGCAGATACGGAACCCCACCGGGCCTTCACGACTGACTGCCGACGTTATCTGCCCGAGGGATTTATCCAACCGGCAAATCCGTCCCGACGTTACCTGAACGCTCACCTGAGGCCCGCTAATCGTTAGCTGTCCTATCGGCTGCTATCTGAACAAAACCCCACTACACGGAACCTACCGACGGAAACGCACGAGGTATCTACAAACAGACCTCCATCCTATGCTGCCACCGATAGCCATATACCCGGCCAGCTGTCTGGATCGCCACGACCCCAACCAACCTCTACTCACTGGACCCTTACTGATCACTCGATTAAGCATGCCTCTCCTTAATGTAAATATGCCTTGTCCATTGCTGTTCTGGTTAGTGTTTATTGGCTTATTTCACTGTAGAGATTCTAGCCCTGCTCTCTATACCATATCCAACCTATCAGTTCCACCACCCACATATGCGATGACATCACCTGGTTTCAAGGATGTTTCTAGAGACAAGATCTCTCTCATCATCACTCAATACCTAGGTTTACCTCCACTGTATTCACATCCTACCATACCTTTGTCTGTACATTATTCCTTTAAACTATTTTATCGCCCCCAGAAACTTCCTTTTACTCTCTGCTCTAGTAGCTCTAGGCGACCAATTCTCATAGCTTTTAGCCGTACCATTATCCTACTTCTCCTCTGTTCCTCTGGTGATGTAGAGGTGAATCCAGGCCCTGCAGTACCTGGCTCCACTCCTATTCCCCAGGCGCTCTCTTTTGATGACTTCTGTAACCGTAATAGCCTTGGCTTCATGCATGTTAACATTAGAAGCCTCCTCCCTAAGTTTGTTTTGTTCACTGCTTTAGCACACTCTACCAACCCGGATGTTTTAGCCGTGTCTGAATCCTGGCTTAGAAAGACCACCAAAAATTCAGACATTTTTATCCCCAATTACAATATTTTCAGACAAGATAGAACGGCCAAAGGGGGCGGTGTTGCAATCTACTGCAAAGACTGCCTGCAGAGTTCTGTTATACTATCCAGGTCTGTTCCCAAACAATTTGAACTTCTACTTTTAAAAATCCACCTCTCTAAAAACAAGTCTCTCACCGTTGCCGCCTGCTATAGACCACCCTCTGCCCCCAGCTGTGCTCTGGACACTATATGTGAACTGATTGCCCCCCATCTATCTTCAGAGCTCGTGCTGCTAGGCGACCTAAATTTGAACATGCTCAACACCCCAGCCACCCTACAATCTAAGCTTGATGCCCTCAATCTCACACAAATTATCAATGAACCTACCAGGTACCACCCCAATTCCGTAAACACGGGTACCCTCATAGATATCATCCTAACAAACTTGCCCTCCAAATACACCTCTGCTGTTTTCAACCAAGATCTCAGCGATCACTGCCTCATTGCCTGCATCCGTAATGGGTCAGCGGTCAAACGACCTCCACTCATCACTGTCAAACGCTCCCCGAAACACTTCAGCGAGCAGGCCTTCCTAATCGACCTGGCCGGGATATCCTGGAAGGATATTGATCTCATCCCGTCAGTAGAGGATGCCTGGTAATTTTTTAAAAATGCCTTCCTCACCATCTTGAATAAGCATGCCCCATTCAAGAAATTTAGAACCAGGAACAGATATAGCCCTTGGTTCTCTCCTGACCTGACTGCCCTTAACCATCAGAAAAACATCCTATGGCGTTCTGCATTAGCATCGAACAGCCCCCGTGATATGCAACTTTTCAGGGAAGCCAGAAACCAATATACACAGGCAGTTAGAACAGCCAAGGCTAGCTTTTTCAAGCAGAAATTTGCTTCCTGCTACACAAATTCAAAAAAGTTCTGGGACACCGTAAAGTCCATGGAGAATAAGAACACCTCCTCCCAGCTTCCAACCGCTCTGAAGATAGGAAACACTGTCACCACCGACAAATCCACTATAATTGAGAATTTCAATAAGCATTTTTCTACGGCTGGCCATATTTTCCACCTGGCTACCCCTACCCCGGACAACAGCACTGCCCTCCCCTCTGCTACTCGCCCAAGCCTTCCCCATTTCTCTTTCTCCCAAATACAGTCAGCTGATGTTCTTAATGAGCTGCAAAATCTGGACCCTTACAAATCAGCCGGGCTAGATAATCTGGACCCTTTCTTTCTAAAACTATCTGCTGAAATTGTTGCCACCCCTATTACTAGCCTCTTCAACCTCTCTTTCGTGTCGTCTGAGATCCCCAAAGATTGGAAAGCAGCTGCGGTTATCCCCCTCTTCAAAGGGGGGGACACCCTTGACCCTAACTGCTACAGACCTATATCTATCCTACCCTGCCTTTCTAAGGTCTTCGAAAGCCAAGTCAACAAACAGATTACCGACCATTTCGAATCACACCACACCTTCTCCGCTATGCAATCTGGTTTCAGAGCTGGTCATGGGTGCACCTCAGCCACGCTCAAGGTCATAAACGATATCGTAACCGCCATCGATAGGAAACAATACTGTGCAGCCGTATTCATTGACCTGGCCAAGGCTTTTGACTCTGTCAATCACCACATCCTCATTGGCAGACTCGACAGCCTTGGTTTCTCTAATGATTGCCTCGCCTGGTTCACCAACTACTTCTCTGATAGAGTTCAGTGTGTCAAATCGGAGGGTCTGTTGTCCGGGCCTCTGGCAGTCTCTATGGGGGTGCCACAGGGTTCAATTCTTGGACCGACTCTCTTCTCTGTTTACATCAATGATGTCGCTCTTGCTGCTGGTGATTCTCTGATCCACCCCTACGCAGACGACACTATTCTGTATACTTCTGGCCCTTCTTTTGACACTGTGTTAACAACCCTCCAGGCGAGCTTCAATGCCATACAACTCTCCTTCCGTGGCCTCCAACTGCTCTTAAATACAAGTAAAACCAAATGCATGCTCTTCAACCGATCGCTGCCTGCTCCTGCCCGCCTGTCCAACATCACTACTTTGGACGGCTCTGACTTAGAATATGTGGACAACTACAAATACCTAGGTGTCTGGTTAGACTGTAAACTCTCCTTCCAGACCCACATCAAACATCTCCAATCCAAAGTCAAATCTAGAATTGGCTTCCTATTCCGCAACAAAGCATCCTTTACTCATGCTGCCAAACATACCCTTGTAAAACTGACCATCCTACCAATCCTCGACTTCGGTGATGTCATTTACAAAATAGCCTCCAAAACCCTACTCAATAAATTGGATGCAGTCTATCACAGTGCCATCCGTTTTGTCACCAAAGCCCCATATACTACCCACCACTGCGACCTGTACACTCCCGTTGGCTGGCCCTCGCTTCATACTCGTCGCCAAACCCACTGGTTCCAGGTCATCTACAAGACCCTGCTAGGTAAAGTCCCCCCTTATCTCAGCTCGCTGGTCACCATAGCAGCACCTACCTGTAGCACGCGCTCTAGCAGGTATATCTCTCTAGTCACCCCCAAAACCAATTCTTCCTTTGGACGCCTCTCCTTCCAGTTCTCTGCTGCCAATGACTGGAACGAACTACAAAAATCTCTGAAACTGGAAACACCTATCTCCCTCACTAGCTTTAAGCACCAGCTGTCAGAGCAGCTCATAGATTACTGCACCTGTACATAACCCATCTACAATTTAGCCCAAACAACTACCTCTTTACCTACTGTATTTATTTATTAATTTATTTTGCTCCTTTGCACCCCATTATTTCTGTCTCTACTTTGCACTTTCTTCCAATGCAAACCAACCATTCCAGTGTTTTTTAGTTTTTATTTTACTTGCTGTGTTGTACTCACTTCGCCTCCATGGCCTTTTTATATTTTATTTATTTATACATATATCTGTTTGCCTTCACCTCCCTTATCTCACCTCACTTGCTCACATTGTATATAGACTTATTTTTTTTCACTGTATTATTGACTATATGTTTGTTTTTACTCCATGTGTAACTATGTGTTGTTGTATGTGTCGAACTGCTTTGCTTTATCTTGGCCAGGTCGCAATTGTAAATGAGAACGTGTTCTCAATTTGCCTACCTGGTTAAATAAAGGTTAAATAAATAAATAAATAAAAATATATCCACATAATTTCCCTTCCTTATGCCTCATGATGCCATCTATTTTGTGAAGTGCACCAGTCCCTCCTGCAGCAAAGCACCCCACAACATGATGCTGGCACCACCATGCTTCACGGTTGGGATGGTGTTCTTCGGCTTGCAAGCCTCCCCCTTTTCCCTCCAAACATAACGATGGTCATTATGGCCAAACAGTTCTATTTTTGTTTCATCAGACCAGACAACATTTCTCCAAAAAGTACGATCTTTGTCCCCAAACTGTAGTCTGGCTTTTTTATGGCGGTTTTGGAGCAGTGGCTTCTTCCTTGCTGAGCGGCCTTTCAGGTTATGTCGATATAGGACTCGTTTTACTGTGGATATAGATACTTTCGTACCGGTTTCCTCCAGCATCGTCACAAGGTCCTTTGCTGTTGTTCTGGGATTGATTTGCACTGTTCGCACCAAAGTACGTTCATCTCTAGGAGACAGAACCCATCTCCTTCCTGAGCGGTATGACAGCTGTGTGATCCCATGGTGTTTATACTTGCGTACTATTGTTTGTACAGATGAACGTGGTACCGTCAGGCGTTTGGAAATTACGCCCAAGGATGAACCAGACTTGTGGAGGTCTACAATTTTCTTCCTGAGGTCTCGGCTGATTTCTTTTGATTGTCCCATGATGTCAAGCAAAGCGGCACTGAGTTTGAAGGTAGGCCTTGAAATACATCCACAGGTACACCTCCAATTGACTCAAATTATGTCAATTAGCCTTTCAGAAGCTTCTAAAGCCATACTACAAAGCAGGTTCAAGGAGTTACACGGAACCCAAACCGGCTGCACTCGTGCGCCATCATCCATAAATGTATTTTGTCCTCCCACACAAAAAGCGATCATGACACGCAGGTTAAAATATCAAAACAAATTCTAAACCAATTATATTAATTTGGGGACAGGTCAAAAAGCATTAAACATTTATGGCAATTTGGCTAGTTAGCGTGCACTTGCTAGCTAATTTGTTCTACTTAAGCTAGCTTTCTGTTGCTAGCTAATTTGTCCTGGGATATAAACATTGAGTTGTTATTTTACCTTAAATGCACAAGTTCCTCTATTCCGCCAATTAATCCACACATAAAACGGTCAACCGAATCGTCTCTAGTCATCTGTCTTCCTTCCAGGCTTTTTCTTCTCTTGACTTGATATTGCGATTGGCAACTTCATAAATTAGGTGCATTACCGCCACTGACCTCGTTCGTCTTTCAGTCACCCACGTGGGTATAACCAGTGAGGAGTTGGCACGAGGGTACCGGCTTCTATAAACCAATGAGGAGATGGGAGAGGCAGGACTTGCAGCGCGTTCTGCATCAGAAATAGAACTGATTTCTATTTTAGCCCTTGGCAACGCAGACGCTCGTTGGCGTGCGCGGGCAGTGTGGGTGCAATAATTGAATAACATAGATTTCTGAATGTATTTTGAGATGCGAGCGTTGTGGTCAGCCTGTTAGCCTAAACTTTACATTTCTTGGAAGGATAAGCTTAAAATGGGCATGGTCTATTTAAGGCCATGCACCACAGGCTAAAATAAAATGTTTGCATCTACCTGTTGTTAGAATTTTGGTCCATTAATATTAGTATTTTCAAATGTAAACAAACATTTCAAAAACTTCTAAAATGTATATTTATCATACTACTATCATTAACATTTTAATGAAGTTGAACCACTATAAAATGGACCTACATCAATAATTTAAAAGCTCACTACATTAAATTACACACATTTTAAATGCCCATTTCATAGTGTTACAAATACGACCATATTTAGTAACTTACTTTGAAGAGATGGTGATTGGGTCTAAATAGGTATTTCTTGTTTGGTAATCTAAATTCAGTATACTTGTCTGTAGCTTCCATTTCCTGAAAATCAGGCTCTTTCCACACCCCAACTAATTTTTCTCTGCTTCAGAAGCATTTGCTTTAACCACATTTTGTGTGCTTAACCTTAGATATATTCTCAGGCTTGCCCAGAGAGAAGTGTTGATATGTTGTCCATTTTCTATTCTAGATATTTTTTCTAAGAAAGTGTTGCGGCAAAAATGCATTTTATGTACGTCTTTAGTATTTTACAGACAGAAAGATGAATAAAGTATCCATCCACAATCTGCTCTGCACAAGTCCTGGAGTGTCTTTACAAAATGAAACCAAACTATTTAGGCTGACTTCATCCAACTGATAAACGTTGATTGTGATATGATTAAGGGTAAACAATTACCTTTTGATGTTGTGGTCCCTGGCCTTAACTCAGCAACCAAAAACGCATATTTAATTTGAGCTTTCTTTATGAATCAGACAAATAGTTATTTCTGGTTGTTTACCAAATTTAGCTGGCTAACTATTTGCTCCTGCTTTTCAATATACCCATCGGGCGGTCATTTCCCCTTAATCATCTCGATTTTGCGAAGAACAGCGTGTCATTGACATGTGGGATGATGACATCATCACTCATTGTCGTCTTGAGGTTTGTAAACACACCGACATAGCAAGCAAGTGTATTTTACAATAGCTGTATTCATTCAGGAATCAGATAGAGGGGATCCGACTCAACAAATTGTCCATCAAGGCATTAAAGAATATCACAATGTCGTTTATCTGATCGAAGAAAAAAATAATAATAATGAGAGAAATAAAGGGAAAAGACCTTCTCTTACCATTTTTCTGAGACAGACATAGTTCGGCGCAGGCCAATAAAAACATAAGATTCAACCAATGCAGCTTGAAACTCATGTTAACTTCCACAAAAAAATCCAACAATAATCTACCTGCGATGTACGAAGAGTGTTGAATGCTGATTCAAGCGTTTGTGTATTCTTTTTGTCTGTGCAACTTTGAAGTCAACTGTAGCCAGCAGATCCGACGCGCTTGCTTATAGCTGCACTAGGGTCAGACAGGCTTCCTGTATAGATTAAGACCCAGCAGTGCCAGCGCGAGATATGTCTCAGAAAATGTACCTCAATCCAGGGATGACAAATGCGCAGCACTCTGAATTGTCCCTTTATCCCAGTTTTTCTGTATCCTAATCTACACAGTAAACCCTTCTGACCCTAGTGCATCTGTAAACAAATTGGTCAATCTGCTGGCTACAGTCAACTGAAGAGCTAAGGTACCACACCCCTCCCTCACACAACAGGTGGGAAGAAAAAAACTGTGTGATGTCATAAATCACGTGACCATACATGCCTGTGTTGTTCAGGCTGACTGGCTTAGTGGATGTTGTAGGCAGTGGCGCCGCCAACGGGTGGACATGGGGGGCCACGGCCACCCTGATACGTTTGCTGCCCCCCCCCTCGCTAGTCGCAAATGCATAAATGCTTCTGAGTATGCATAATATGCTTCTATCTGTTACATTAGTAATATTCATTTAAATCAATAATGTACATTTTTCATAATAGTTCATGTGAAAGAAAATTAATGTATAGCCAGCCAACCGCTTTTGACCGTCCGTCACTGCGTCAAACTCCGACCCCTTTCACCCCTCCCCCGGCCTGCTGCTGCTGCACAGTGCACTGCCAGATGACAGTCTGCCTCATGGACAGCAGCAGCTGAGCTCTGCCTCGTGTCTCTGGTGGCATCATCGGAAGCTAGCCTAGCTGGCAGCTGCCTGCAGAGTTGAGATGAGACCACCAGACTGCTAACGGGTAAGTAAGTCATACAATACTACTTATCGTTAAAAAAAATATATATTTAGTAAACTGTTCACTTTTTGACAGTGTCGAATTACCTAGCTAGCTAGCTAGCTTACGTTAGTTAGCTATCTAGCTAAGTTAGCTAGTTAAATTCATTATTGGGGGGCTTAGCTAGCTAGCTTATGCCTTAAGGTTACTCTACAGCAGAGAGCGCTAGCTAACTATAGTTAGAATTATCGTAGCTTTCTAGAAAGATTTTCAAACCACCATTTTCAAACCACTTGATGAGCATCTAGCTAGCTGACGTTATGGGCTGGTATAGCGTTAGCTTACTAGCTACGATTAGTCGCTGTAGCTATGTCAATTTGCAGACAATGAAGAGAAAGTCCACGGATATCTCTTCTTTCTTTAAGAAGAAAAGTAGTACAGGGGAGACCCAGCCGACAGGGTAACAGCAACAGAGGGTTAACGTTAGTGAGGATGCAGTAGAAGATGATGATAAAGTCACTGAGCAAGCCAATGAACAGGCAGAGGCAGCGAGAGAGCATGACAAAACAGAGGCAGAACATAACAGCGACGAACAAGCACAGGCAGCATCTGTGACAGAGCACAGTGAAGAACAACATACAGCAGCATGGCAAGAAAGTGCGGAACGGGCAGCAACAACAGTCACAGAGGTTGACAACCAAGCGAGGCAGGACTCGGCTAGAGCTATTCAACCCATTCCTGGACCAACAGGTGAAGTTGACGGTGTGACAGTGCCCCTGATAATGAAATAGATGGCTAGAGAATAACGTTATCTGAATAAATGTATGGTTATAGCATGTTTACATTGAGTTGAGTCATGACATAATCACATAAAGCCTTCTGATTCATGTTTATTGGTAGTTGAGTTTGAATAGTGAAAATAATTGTATATAGACCGATATTACAAATGTAATCGGTAATTGCTATGGAGAGTTGCTAGCTACTCTTATTATTGTTATTTTAATTTTAAAATCTGAATAACTGATTTTGCCTTTAAAATCTAAATAACGTGGGCCTCCCGGGTGGCGCAGTGGTCTAGAGCCACCAGAGTCTCTGGGTTCGCGCCCAGGCTCTGTCGCAGCCGGCCGCGACTGGGAGGTCCGTGGGGCGACGCACAATTGGCTATGCGTCGTCCAGGTTAGGGAGGGTTTGGCCGGTAGGGATATCCTTGTCTCATCGCGCTCCAGCGACTCCTGTGGCAGGCCGGGCGCAGTGCGCGCTAACCGAGGGGGGCGGGTGCACAGTGTTTTTTCCGACACATTGGTGCGGCTGGCTTCCGGGTTGGAGGCGCGCTGTGTTAAGAAGCAGTGCGGCTTGGTTGGGTTGTGCTTCGGAGGACGCATGGCTTTCGACCTTCGTCTCTCCCGAGCCCGTACGGGAGTTGTAGCGATGAGACAAGATAGTAATTACTAGCGATTGGATACCACGAAAATTGGGGAGAAAAGGGGATAAAAAAAATAAAATAAAAAAATAATAATAATAATTCTAAATAACTGATTTTGCCTCTTGTTTCATCCTAGATATATCCCAGTCAAGAGCAGAGGGGCCCAAACAGCCACATCTGAAGTTTCTCCCTCGGACCCTTCAGGGGGATAGAAGACGGGGTTTCACGAAAGAGTGGTATTGTATGCATAAATGTCTGGAATACTCTCAGAGTAAAGACTCTGCCTACTGCTATGCCTGCCGGCACTTCAGTCTCACCTCCTCAGGTGATTCAGTGTTTACATCTGAAGAGGGGTTCAGAAATTGGAAAAAAGTAACTTACAAAGATGGGGGATTTGTAGGTCATGCCAAATCAGAATCACATACTAATGCTATGTTAGCATGGGCAGAAAATGAAAAGTTGACTGCAAGCAAATGCTCTCTCTCAGCCTCCTTAACTTCTTTGGGGTAGGGGGCAGTATTTTTACGTCCGGATGAAAAGCATGCCCAGAGTAAACAGCCTGCTACAAAGCCATAAAAGCTAGAATATGCATATTATTAGTATATTTGGATAGGAAACACACTGACGTTTCTAAAACTGTTTGAATGATGTCTGTGAGTATAACAGAACTCATATGGCAGGCAAAATCCTGAGAAAAAATCCAACCAGGAAGTGGGAAATGTGAGGTTGGTCAATTTTCAACTCAGCTCCTATTGAAGATACAGTGGGATATTGGTAATGTTGCACTTCCTAAGGCTTCCACTAGATGTCAACAGTCTTTAGAACCTTGTCTGATGCTTCTACTGTGAAGTGGTGCCGAAGGAGAGGGGAATGAGTAAGGTCTGCCATGATCTGACCATGCTCTGACCATGTGCGTTCACATGAGAGGTAGCTCCTGTTCCATTTGCTTTTCTGAAGACAAAGGAATTCTCTGGTTGGAACATTATTGAAGAATTATGTTAAAAACGTCCTAAAGATTGATTCAATACTTCATTTGTCATGTTTTTACGGACTGTAATATAACTTTTTTTACTTTTCGTCCGTACTTTCCGCTGGACTTGCCCGCGCGTCGTTTGTGTCTTGATCGGGCTCTGAGCGCCGACTCAGATTATTGCATGGTTTGCTTTTTCCGTAAAGCCTTTTTGAAATCTGACACAGCGGTTGCATTTTAGCAATGTTTATTATGAGTATTCCTGTAAATTGATTTGGCTCTCTGCAAAATCAAAGGATGTTTTGGAACTTCTGAACGTAACGTGCCAATGTAAACTCTGATTTTTGGATATAAATATGAACTTTACCGAACAAACATACATGTATTGTGTAACATGAAGTCCTATGAGTGTCATCTGATGAAGATCATCAAAGGTTAGTGATTAATTTTATCTATATTTCTGCTTTTTGGGAATCCTCTCTTTGGCTGGAAAAATGGCTGTGTTATTCTGTGAATAGGCACTCACCTAACATAATCGTTTGCTTTCGTCGTAAAGCCTTTTTGAAATCGGACACTGTGGCTGGATTTACAACAAGTGTATCTTTAAAATGTTGTAAAATACATGTTGTTTGAGGAATTTTAATTATGGGATTTCTGTTGTTTTGAATTTGGCGCCCTGCAGTTTCACTGGCTGTTGAAGAGGTGGGGCGCTACCGTCTCACGTACCCTAGAGAGGTTAAATGCAGAATATAATAAATTAATGAGGGAAAATAGAGAGTACATTAAAACTGTTCCTCACAGCTATGCAAAACATTGCACAGAAAGCACATAAAGAAACAGAAGGTCAGAATAAAGGAAATTTCCTCTCCATTATGGAACTGCTAGCCAAGCGTGATCACACAGTCAAAAGGAAAATGACAAGTCAAAGAAATGCAACATACCTGGGGCATAGTACACAAAACAAAACAATTGATTGACTGGCTGAAATGGTCCGCACCTCAATAATTAGTGAAGTTGCACAAAGTGAGGCTTTCAGCATTATGGTCGACGAGACCAAAGACATTAGCAAGAAGGAACAGATGTCCTCTGTAATTCGATACTATTACAATGGGTCAATATGTGAACACTTCCTCACCTTTGAAGCAGCAGAGTGCCTGGATGCCGCAGCACTTTCACAGAAGATTTGACAAATACTGCAGAAGTATGGCCTTGACTACAGAAACCACCTAGTAGGGCAAGCATATGATGGTGCCTCTGTCATGAGTGGAAAGAACACAGGTGTGCAAGCACGCATTAGGCCCCATTAGCTTTTTATGTTCACCGCAATACACATTGCTTAAATTTAGTATTAGTTGACAGTGTGAAATGCATCCCTGAAGCCTATTGTTTCTTTACTCTTTTGCAGAAACTGTATGCCTTTGTATCAGGGTCATATGTGCACCAAAGGTGGCTAGAGATAGAGGGAGATGTTTCAAATCGCCGAATACAAAAGGTGTTTGTAGACCTTTTGGGAGAATGCTTACTTACAGGCTCTAACCAATAGTGCAAAAAAGGTATTAGGTGAACAATAGGTAGGTAAAGAAATAGAACAACAGTAAAAAGACAGGCTATACACAGTAGCGATTAGTCAGGCTGATTGAGGTAGTATGTACATGTAGATATGGTTAAAGTGACTATGCATATATGATGAACAGAGAGTAGCAGTAGCGTAAAAGAGGGGTTGGCGGGTGGCGGGACACAATGCAGATAGCCCGGTTAGCCAATGTGCGGGAACACTGATTGATCGGCCCAATTGAGGTAGTATGTATATGAATGTATAGTTAAAGTGACTATGCATACATGATAAACAGAGAGTAGCAGCAGCGTGAAAAAGAGGGGTTGGGGGGCACACAATGTGTCTTGGCACTCCGGTACCGCTTGTCATGCAACTCTCTCAGGGGGCCCAGAGAGAGTTACAAAGGCTGCTAGAGACACTGTGGGCATGTAGGTACAATGCTTGCAAGACAGTGAGGGACAGACTGCCAGCCATCATATGTCTACTGAAAGAAATATCTGAATAGAGAAATGGTGACAGAGCTTTAGAGGCAAGAGGTCTATTTGCCAAAATAGATCTACTGTGTGTTGGCCTCCTTGTAACATTCACCAATGTTTTTGGTGAGATAAAACATCTGTCAGATATTTTACAGTCCCCACAACTCAATTTGGGAACGGCTGTTAACCTTGTTGATTCTCTTGTTGACACATTGAACAGTTATAGAGAGGGATCTCTCTTCAATGAGATTTGGGACAATACTGTGACCTTTGCCGGGCAATGCAGCATCAGTGTTGCACCTCCAGGCCGTCCAGGGTGTCAGGTCACACCAAGCTCTAAGCTTGGAGGGTATTACATTTCCACTCCAATAGTTCAAAGACAGGTCAACACAGATAAGGAGTCATTTCAGGCAGGTTCATTCTTTCCAATTGGTGATGTGCTTCTCTCTGAGGTGAAGAGAATATTTTCTAAAGTAAATTTTGTCATAATGCAAGGGATACAAGCCTTGAATCACTACAGTCACACATTTTGTGAGAAAAAAATGTAGTGTTTCCATTTGCCTCACAATACAACTGCAGCACTGAGGATCTAGAATGTGAGATCACTCAGCTTCAGCGAATTCTTGATAGTAAGCAAACTAGTGGCTTGGAAACACCAACCAGTTTAATAGAGCTCACAGTCTTCCTTGAACCATGTTGGGAGGTGTTCCACAAGATGTTTAAACTTTCCAAAATTGCACTTGCGTTACCTGTGAGCACTGCAGCATGTGATCAAAGAGTTTCTGTGCTAAAGTTAATCAAGACTGTCTTGAGAAATACAATGAGTGATGAGCAATTTGGGGGTGTTAAGTGTAGAGTCAAGAAGGGCTAGGGCCATACATCTTGATGATTTTGTGGATTTGTTTGCCAAAAGACAGCAACAGGCAGATAAAGCTGTATTGAAAAGAGTGTATCCTAATAAAGCATGGATACGAATAGGTTGTGAGTAGACCATAGTAAAATGTACATTGTCCATGATTATGCTTTTTTTGTTTTGTTTTTCATTTTTGGACATATAATATAATATTTTTGTTTACAAAAAAACACAGCAACAGCCGAATAAAGCTGTATTGAAAAATAGTTGGAGGCCTCTGTGTGGTGTTTTTAAACTTGAGTAGGCTTGTTCCCAGTAAATATTTTGTTCCTTACAATCAATGTAGTCCATCAAATTAAAGCTGTATATTTGTCTTTTTAAGGAAAAGGGCAACTAGCCTATTTGAAGAACAATGAATCCCCTAACACATGTATATTTAGATACATAATACATTAAAACAGGATTGTTGTGGAAATGCAGATGTTACTGGTACTAGTCTATGCACATCAGATAATTAGTAACATTAACTGTACTGGTATTAGTCTATGCACATCAGATAATTAGTAACATTAACTGTACTGGTATTAGTCTATGCACATCAGATAATTAGTAACATTAACTGTACTGGTATTAGTCTATGCACATCAGATAATTAGTAACATTAACTGTACTGGTATTAGTCTATGCACATCAGATAATTAGTAACATTAACTGTAAATAAGAAACCAAAGTATATCGGTATGTGATTCCTTAACTCTCATATTGACATAGTTTTCAACTAGCCTATATACCACAACAGCCTAATAGAATTCCTGAAATTCAGTTATGGCTTTTGGTTTTGGTGTGCCTGTCTAGGTCTGGCTGTAGGTCTGGATGTTGCCCTCAGACACTGATTTAAGGTCAGTTTTGTATATTTCCACTCATGTTTCAAGTTAGAATTTGGGGAAGGTATAAGCTGATCCTACCACTTGCAGAAAAACGGATGTGCAAGTGTGTCTCCTTGACAAGCGTGGCCCTAAAGAAATGTATAGCTCAGCACTGTGGTAGAGTAGACCTACCAGCATATGTAGTAGGTAGGCTAGTAAATAGTGGGATAGCCTTTCAATGGAAAAGAGGAGTGCATCAAGAACATTTCCCCACAAACCACGTTTCCATCCACAGTTTTTATACGTGTAAAGTCATACCATATAAAAAAGTCACAACAGCTTTAACAGGACGTTTCTGTACATTTTCTAAATGCCCACAGATAATTCCTTTAATCGACATGTTGGAATCTATTTGTGTCAGTAAAATTAATTATGTGAGAAATGGCAGTGGACACGCCTTTTTGCACAAATAATGATATAATAACCATCATATCGAAGTTAACTTGGAGTCGCATGGTGATATGTAGTGTGGTCCTCCCACTACGACTAGGGAACCCATGCAGTTTATTAGACTACAAATGAAATCATTTATGATGAACTTTACAGAGTAGTGAAAGTCCACAGCACCGAGATAAAGACAGTTTCAGGTTGGATAATCAACGGATATTCGCCTGTAGCTTTCCTTACGTCCACCAACAGCAGTTAGGGACCGTCAACATAGTGACAAATCTCATTTTTCAAATTTCAATAGCTCTTTAACTATTACTCCTAAAACTTTCAAAACTGGTTGGAGCTAAACCGATGGCATAGACACACATTGCACACACTTTATTTTTTGTCGATTTACATCTCGCACTATTTAAAAATATGTATTTACAATTTTGAATTTCAATAGCTCTTTGGTCATATGACCTACTGACTTCAAACAAGGTTCAGAATGTCCACTCAGTGGGCCTACACATTGCACACCCTTTAGTTTGTCCATTTTCATCTCACATGATTTTACATTCATTTTTAAAACTTTCAAATTTCAATAGCTCCTTGGTCATGTGACCTACAGACTTCAAACAAGGTTCAGTGTCCACTGACTAACCTTGTTTGAGTCCAGTAGGTCACATGACCAAGGAGCTATTGAAATGACAGATTATAGATTGAATAATTGATAACTGATTGATGTATTTGCATTATTCTCATGATTATGATGAATGGTTATGATCTTAAATGACTCAATCATGATTCATATTGTATTCCTATTAAACTGAATTGCTGAATTACCTAATTATATTAATAATGAGTGATTGTTATGGTTTGACATTTGTGGTTATGAATTTGATTGGATACATGTTATTCTGTTTCTTTTGTTATGCAGCACAGACAAACTACCCAGTAAACATACCACGTTGTGGTTAAAGGAATACCTGCCCTCTGTCACCTGACCCGTGACCACCTGTTCACCTTCACTATTGTCAGTCATCCTACCTGTCTAGCTACCCACACAGATTCCAATAATCTTTCAATGGTCCTTCAAGTCAGATGATGACTGAACCAAAGACAGGTGAAAAGGAAATGGAGGATGAGAAGGAAGAATTGTCTCCACCGGAAGGAAGGAGAGAAGAAGAAATAGCAGCTGAGGCTAAAGATGAGGGAAAAGTCCTGGAACCAATAAAAGATCCAGGAGCTAAGCCTAAAGCACTGAAGAAGGCATCATCCTCAAGCATCAGTAGAACGAGGCAACAAACGAGCAGACAACCACCTGGTTATTTTAAGGATTATGTGGTGGAGTTTCCCCCACCAAAGGGCAAGCCTACTAGGGCTCAAAGCAGTGATGGATCGACTGTACGTTTCAGCCATCAACCATTCTGTCCGAGCCAAGGACCGGAAACTGCTTTGGAAAGGGAGAGTGGTCTACAGGAAGAACCCATGAAAGAGGTAACTCCCACCGCACAGGCCGGCCAGCTCTCCAAGGTGGGCTCCACTCACCCCTCAAGTCATGGGAAATCGTCAAAGCACTCTAGACGGAGTGAAAGTTAGACCGGTGGATACCCCTTTGGCAGTGGCCATGGTAGCTACCATTCACCAGCCCTCAGCAATTCACAGACCGCTGTCCTACGAGAGGGAATGAAACTACTAGTGTTGGAGGAAATTGAGCGTCAGATTGAGGAGGAACGACAGGCTGATGAACGATGTCACCTATTGGATGTGCAGGCCCGTAGAGCTCTACAGGAAGGGGAATTCATGGCCAAAGACCTGGCACAGCAGCGGCGACACCGCTGTCAAGCAAGAAAATAATTGGAGGATGCACAGATATTCTCATCCTTTCTGGAGAGGAAAGAACAGGGAGTTGACCTGACCACCCCTCCACATGGACCTGACCTGTCTGCCTTTCTTTCCCAATCTGCTCCTCTGGTACAGCATGGCACACAGTCGCCTGAGGCTCCGAAGTCAACAGCCAGCACGTACCAAGGGGGACAGGCCGCTCCTGCCAACGCTCTCTATGCCAGTGACACAAGTTAGCATTCCTTCATCTAGCCAAAGCACCTCTCCTTCATCTTTCCGCCAATTAGCAACAACTGCAAATATTTTCTCTCATTCAGGGCCTGGGCCAGGCCAGTCGTCAACCATCAGGTGGGAGAGCTCAATTCAGGCTGCCACCAACGAGGCCACAGTGAGCTCATCAGCAGTCCCGGGTTTATCCTTCACGCAACCAGAAGAGGGAGCCAACATCATGGAACTGTTGGTAGCCTCAGCCTATGGAATTCCCAGACCCAAACTAAGATACTTGGAGTGTGGAAAGCAGAGTGATTTTTATCCTCTTGGAAATGGCATTGGAGAGCCCACTAGATATTCACAGTCATCTGTCAGAACGATACAAATACCAAGTACTGATGGATCACTTGCGGTTTCCAAGTGCATACGAGCTGGCCAAATCCTTTATGCACTCCGCAACACCATACACTGCCGCTCTCCTGGACCCGAAAGCTAGATAAGGTGAGCCACGCCAGCTAGTCCAGAATGAACTAAACAACAACCTGAACACGTCTCCAATCAAAACAGGAGACCATGCTGCCTTCCAAGAGTTCTCCCTTGCTGTCCAATCCCTGACCTAGATGATCCAATCCGTTGAAGGAGAACATAGGAACGAGCTGACATGTGGTTCCCACATAGACAGGCTCTTTGGTGAGCTTCCAGCCTACTTCAGAGACAGTTTCATCAAACATTGTTTGAACAAAGGCATTCTGAAAGAGGGATTCTCCTGAAAGAGGGTTCGATCACCAGGCCTCAATCTTAGCCACAGCCTCTGGGGTAATGAAGGAGTTTGAATGCAAGGAAGTTCATAAAAGGCCAAATCCCACTACCATGTACTTAAAGAATGAAGCCAGGGAGGAACCCAGGAAGAAGATCTCTCTCGAGCAAGAACATCAAATTCCAGCCCTACTGCCCCTATTGCAATAGTAAGGGGAACCTCCTGGACTCATGGCCCAAGGTTCAAAAGCTCACTCGACCCCAATTGAAGGCCTTGATAACTTCAGGTGAGCGATGCTATATGTGTGCACGTAGCCATAAAGCGTAGATCTGCACATTGAGGAAACCTTGCAATCGCTGTAAGGAAATCCATCTCACAGTGTTGCATGATGTAATTCCCCAAGCACCGAAGGAGCAGAGTATGCTCATGGTAGGAGCTGCAAATGAGCTCTACCTCGACCAGAGGTATGGTGCGTCATGATGTTATCCAAGTGAAAGGCTCTGCTGTGACCTTCTGTGTTTTACCTTCAGGACAGAGGGATGTGGCCTACAACATCACCAATGCCTTCACGGCAGATGGCCTAAATATCGCAGAGCACTCCTGCCCGGTGAGTGTTCTACAGAAGCAATATCCTCATCCCAACATGGCCAGGGTTGCACCACTCATCCTGAATACTCTACCCACATCTCATTACCCCAACCAAGCCTATACGAACTGGACCAGAAGGAGGGCCCGTTGCTGTCCATACATCCTTGGTTTGGGCTGTGCAGCGTCCAGCCCATCTACTTCTCTCCCCACAAGCTGTACAGTCACAGCAAGTCCTCTTTACCAGAAGCAGTCCAGCTTCATCTCCCTGTCCAGATGCTCTGGAAGATGGACACCTTCTCCAACCGGAAGCTAAAGGAGATCACCTGCTCAAAACATGATTCTTATACATTAGACCTCCTGTAGAAGCACACCACCACCACTGAAATGGATGAGGTTCAGAGGTACGCAAACCCATTGCTATGGGTGCCCAACCATCCTCCTCTGGCAACCACAACACGGGCTGTACTCCCACTACTTCGCTGAACGGTGCGGCAACTGGTGAAGAATCCTGAGCTTGCTGAAGTTCAAAACCGATTGTGAAGGCAGGATATGTCACCATGGTCATATGGCCATTTCCCTCTTCATGACAGCTCATGAAGAGGGAAACCCACTCAGCAAATCCTGGTAACTCCCTCACCATGTTATCCAGCAACACAGTGGGAAGTACAGACTTGTCTTCAACTGTTCATTCCAAGCCGCTGGTCAAAGCCTGAATGACTGTCTGCTCCCCGGACCAACCTTAGGTCCTTCCTTGCTCGGTGTCCTTCTCTGGTTCCGGCAGCACTCCACAGCCGTCAGAGGAGACATCAAAGTCATGTTTCATCAGATTTGTCTGCTGCCTTCCGACACCACACTGCCCCGGTTCATACGGCGAGAAATGGAATGAGACGCAGAGCCCACAATCTATGAATGTACTCCCATTTGGCACCACATGCAGTCCTTGCTGTGCCATATATGCTCTGCAAACAAACACCCGGGAGCACCCAGACAATGACCTAAAAGTCTGGGATTCAGTGGAGAATGCATTCTATGTGGATAACTGCTTACAAAGCGCCCCCATCCGCTGCTGAAGCAAAAGCACTCCACGACAAAGTCCAGAATCACCTGTCCAAAGGGGGATTCGAGGTCAGACAGTGGGCGAGCAACACAGTAGAAGTTATCCAGCACCTCCCGCCGTAGCAAGGTAAAGTAGCAGTGAACTATGGCTGTCGCTGTCTGGCGCTAACCCACAAGAGCCCACTCTAGGACTGAGATGGAGCTGCATACTGGATACCCTGGGGTACAAGCACCGCTCAACCCTGAGCACCAAAACCGCCCCTCTGCACACCATCTATCGGACCCTGGCCAGTCAATACGATCCCCTCAGGTATATCCTGCCATACACAACCCAAGCCAAAGTCTTGGTCCAGGACCTGTGGCAGATCAAGAGGGACTGGGATGAACCAATCCACCCAGCTGACCTACTGGAACGATGGATCTGCTGGGAAACAGAGTTGTCGGAGCTCTCTAAGGTCCAGATGTGCCACCATGTGCTGACCAACTGGGATCAAGCCGGGAACTTCATGTGTTCTGTGATGCTTCAGAGCGGGCTTATGGAGTGGTTTCCTATCTCCGACTGGAGGATGAGGCAGGCCATACCCATGTCTCCATTGTCATGGCCAGGTCCAGGGTCGCGCACAAAAAGCAGTTGTCTGTGCCTAGTCTGGAACTCAGCGCTGCCCTTTCCAGAGCCCAGTTGGACTCCACCTTGCGAGCCAAGCTCACTTTGGCAATCCAAAGGGTCGTCTACTGGAGTGATTCGACCTCTGTACTGACCTGGCTCAAGTCGGAGTCCTGCAGGTATAAGGTGTTCGTCGGAACTCGCAATGCGGAAATCCAAGATCCAACTGAAGTCAATGACTGGAGGTATGTTGACAGCGTAAACAATCCTGCTAATGACATCACTCGTGGTAAAACCCTTAAGGAACTGGCTCAACCCCATCGCTGGAGCTTGGGACCACCATTCTTGTCCCAACCAGAGAACGAGTTGCTGACAGTGCTCAGAAAGTGACTTTTTTGTAGAGATAAAGGTGCTCAAAGTTGACCTATTTTGCATACCCCACCATACCATGAGACATCCATATCTTCACTTGAAAAGATAAACGGATGAGATTGATATAATTTAAAGCTTACAAACAGGGTTGTCAAACTATTTTATAATTTCTTGAAAGAATGATTTTTTTAATACAAATTGTCATTTAACCTTAAACATCAATTATCTAAATATGTGTAAACTATGTTTATCATCTTTGAATATGTTGTAGCTTTGGCCCTATTTTACATAATCTGAGTTTTGTTTTGCTGCACAACACAAAAACAACAACATGCATGGTCTTGTGTCTCTACTGAATACAGGGTGGGTGTCATGTTCTTTGATAAATGTACTAAAATGGGAATAAAATGAAAATTTCTACTTTCAAATGGTCCATACATAATTATCTTTTTACTTGAATGGGAATATCTATAGTTTTAAAGTATACTGTCAATCCTCCATAGGAAATTATTGAAATATAGATCATAGAATAGACATGAGCATTTAAATTAGAATTTGACAGTGGGTGGACCAGCGGCCATCTTTGTGGTAGTAATTAGAAGTAACAATTTCAATTCAATTTACATTCAATGGTTTAGGGTGAACCTACCAGCTAAATTGCAGTGTTTTGAAGGGATTTGTTTATTCTATGAGTTGTATTGGTATGATTGAAATGGCACCCACCCTGTATTCAAGAGCATGTTGTGTTTCAACCGATTGCGGGCACAACACAAAGGAGTGACTGAGGAGTGTTTTTGTCTGCTCTGCTAACGCTGATACAGAAGTAATAATGACCTAGTTCAATAATTTTGTGGGGGGGAAAAATGGCTTCATTTTTACAGTACCAGTCAAAAGTTTGGACACACCTACTCATTCCAGGATTTTTCTTTATTTTTACTATTTTCTACATTGTAGAAAAAGTGAAGACATCAAAATTATGAAATAACACATGGAATCATGTAGTAACCAAAAAAGTGTTAAACAAATCAAAATATATTTTAGATTTGAGATTCTTCAAAAAGTGATTGAATTCAAATGGATTTACCCCAGTACAAGAATGCTAACTCAACATAATTCAATGTGTCTACAAGCAGGCTACTGACAAAGGCATGAGATCAATTATTCAGACCCCTTCACTTTTTGTTACAACCTTATTCTAAAATGGATTAAATCGTTTTTTCCCTCCTCAATCTACACAATACCCCATAATGACAAAGCAAAAACAGCACATTTTTTTTGCAAATGTATTAAAAATAAAAAAGACATAAATATCACATTTACATAAGTATTCAGACCCTTTACTTAGTACTTTGTTGAAGCACCTTTGGCAGCAATTACAGCCTCGTCTTCATGGATATGATGCTACAAGTTTGGCACACCTGAATTTGGAGAGTTGCTCCCATTCTTCTCTGCAGATCCTCTCAAGCTCTGTCAGGTTTGATGGGGAGCATCGCTGCACAGCTATTTTCAGGTCTCTCCAGAGATATTCGATCGGGTTCAAGTTCGGGCTCTGGCTGGACTACTCAAGGACATTCAGAAACTTGTCCCGAAGCCACTCCTGCATTGTCTGGCTGTGTGCTTAGGGTCTTTGTCTTGTTGGAAGATGAACCTTTGCCCTGGTCTAAGCTCCTGAGCACTCTGGAGCAGGTTTTCATCAAGGATCTCTCTGTACTTTGCTCTGTTCAGCTTTTGCTTGATCCTGACTAGTTTCCCAGTCCCTGCTGCTGAAAAACATCCCCACAGCATGATGCTGCTACCACTATGCTTCACCATAGGGATGGTGCCAGGTTTCCTCCAGATGTGACGCTTGGCATTCAGGCCAAAGAGTTCAATTTTGGTTTCATCAGACCAGAGAATCTTGTTTCTCATGGTCTGAGAGTTCTTTAGGTGCCTTTTGGCAAACTCCAAGCGGGCTGTTATGTGCTTTTTACTGAGGAGTGGCTTCCCTCTGGCCACTCTACCATAAAGGCCTGATTTGTAGAGTGCTGCAGAGATGGTTGTCCTTCTGGAAGATTCTCCCATCTCCACAAAGGAACTCTGGAGCTCTGTCAGAGTGAGCATCGGGTTCTTGGTCACCTCACTGACCAAGGCTCTTCTCCCCCGATTACTCAGATTGGCCAGGCGACCAGCTCTATGAAGAGTCTTCTTCCATTTAAGAGTGATGGAGGCCACTGTGTTCTTGAGGGCCTTCAATGCTACAGAAATGTTTTGGTACCCTTCCGCAGATCTGTGCCTCGACACAATCCTGCCTCAGAGTCCTACGGACAATTATTTCGATCTCATGGCTTGGTTTTTGCTCTGACATGCACTGTCAACTGTGGGACCTTATACAGACAGGTGTTTGCCTTTCTAAATCATGTCCAATCAATTGCATTTACCACAGGTGGACTCCAATCAAGTTGTAGAAACATCTCAAGGATGGTCAATGCACTTGAGCTCAATTTCAAGTCTCATAGCAAAGGGTCTGAATACTTATGTAAATAAGGTATTTATGTTTTTTATTTGTAATATATTTGCAAAACATTTCTAAAAACCTGTTTTCACTTTGTCATTTTGGGGTATTGTGTGTAGATTGATGAGGAAAACAATTTAATACATTTTAGAATAAGGTTGTAACGTAACAAAATGTGGAAAGGAAAGGGGTCTGAATACTTTCCGAACACACTGTACAATAATCGCCGGATAACAACAAGACTTTGTTCCAGTTCACTTGTCCCAATGCTGTATTCCAGTATATTCTAGCAGAGGGAATAGTAACAACTTGACAGTTTTCTTACATGTTATTACATTTATAGTTTAAAATTTCAATTCCTTCTAGCTGAATTGAGGCTACAAAATCCTCAACAGTTACACTTGGAGTATTGTTATATTCTCCTAAAAGAAGAATAGCACCTTTAGGGACAGCTCTAACAACTAAACTCGGCAAAAAATAGAAATGTCCTCTCACTGTCAACTGCGTTTATTTTCATCAAACTTAACATGTGTAAATATTTGTATGAACATAAGATTCAACAACTGAGACATAAACTGAACAAGTTCCACAGACATGGGACTAACATCAATGGAATAACGTGTCCCTGAACAAAGGGGGGGGTCAAATCAAAAGTAACAGTCAGTATCTGGTGTGGCCACCAGCTGCATGAAATACTGCAGTGCATCTCCTCCTCATGGACTGCACCAGATTTGCCAGTTCTTGCTGTGAGATGTTACCCCACTCTTCCAGCAAGTTCCCGGACATTTCTGGGGGGGAATGGCCCTAGCCCTCACAATCCGATCCAACAGGACCCAGACGTGCTCAATGGGATTGAGATCCGGCTCTTCGCTGGCCATGGCAGAACACTGACATTCCTGTCTTGCAGGAAATCATGCACAGAACGAGCAGTATGGCTGGTGTCATTGTCATGCTGGAGCGTCATGTGAGGATGAGCCTGCAGGAAGGGTACCACATGAGGGAGGAGGATGTCTTCCCTGTAACGCACAGCGTTGAGATTGCCTGCAACCCTCCACCTCCAAATCGATCCCACTCCAGAGTACAGGCCTCGGTGTAACGCTCATTCCGACCATCACCCCTGGTGAGACAAAACTGCGACTTGTCAGTGAAGAGCACTCTTTGCCAGTTCTGTCTGGTCCAGCGACGGTAGGTTTGTGCCCATAGGCGACGTTGTTGCCAGTGATGTCTGGTGGCTACCTACCTTACAACAGGCCTACAAGCCCTCAGTCCAGCCTCTCTCAGCCTATTGCGGACAGTCTGAGCACTGATGGTTTGATTGTGCATTCCTGGTGTAACTCGGGCAGTTGTTGTTGCCATCCTGTACCTGTCCCGCAGGTGTGATGTTCGGATGTACCGATCCTGTGCAGGTGTTGTTACACGTGGTCTGCCACTGCGAGGACGATCAGCTGTCCGCCCTGTCTCCCTGTAGCGCTATCTTAGGCGTCTCACAGTACAGATATGGCAATTTATTTGACCTGGCCACATCTGCAGTCCTCATGCCTCCTTGCAGCATGCCTAAGGCACATTCACGCAGATGAGCAGGGACCCTGGGCATCTTTCTTTTGGTGTTTTTCAGAGTCAGTAGAAAGGCCTCTTTAGTGTCCTAAGTTTTCATAACTGTGACCTTAATTGCCTAACGTCTGTAAGCTGTTAGTGTCTTAACGACCGTTCCACAGGTGCATGTTCATTAATTGTTTATGGTTCATTGAACAAGCATGGGAAACAGTTTAAACCCTTTACAATGAAGATCTGTTAAGTTATTTGGATTTTTACAAATTATCTTTGAAAGACAGGGTCCTGAAAAATAGTTTATTTGAACCTCCTCAGAAGTGAATGTAACATCATGTGTTTTCATAAATTCTGTGACGACCCTCCAACTCTGTCTGCCGTATTCTCTCTTTGTTCTTGTTTCCTTATTAGGATGCCGGTGGGCGGAGCTGGGAGGGTCGTCAGCTACATGGGAAACACCTGGGCCCGCTGTGTCATAGGATAATTCTCAATAGGGGGTGCTGTTTGCACTTTGTAATAATTTTGTTCCCAAATTAAACTGCCTCGTACTCAATTCTTGCGCGTACAATATGCATATTATTATTACTATTGGATAGAAAACACTCTCTAGTTTCTAAAACCATTTGAATTATATCTGTGAGTAAAACAGAACTCGAGTTGGAGCAATTTTCCTATGAGGATGTGAGAATGCTGAAATCTGCAGGCTGTTCTGAGGTCGGTTTATTAATTTGCATGTATTCTATTGGTTGAGATGCACTGCATACGCCTTCCCCTGGATGTCAGCGAATAGTGAGAATTGGAATGGAGTTGCTAGGCAGATCTGAGGGCTTATAAATGGGCTGGCAATGTGGGGTCCTCCCTTTCTTCTCTTCGCCATGACGCTAAAAGGACCTCGGGATTTCGTTCTAGAAAGCTCCCGTTATAGCCCTTAGATATATCCAGCTCTGTTTTTATTCGATAAAGGTGTTAAAGACATCATAATGTTGTTATTTTAAACCGAGTTATATCAGTTTATATCAGTATATTGCGATTTTTGGGTATTTCTTTGTGCTGCGTTCTAGGGTGTTGGGCACGTCTTGCCCACATGGCTAATGTTTACTGCTAATTCCAAAGTTGAAGGCGACAATCTACAACCGAGCAACGATTCTTTTGGAAAAAGGACAACTTGCCCAAGATTCTGATGGGAGCTCATCAAAAAGTAAGAAGTATTTATGATGTTAATTCGTTGTTCTGTTGAAAAATGTCAAACTACTATTCCGCCATTAATTTCGGTGCGGTCTCGCTTTAACGCACGCTGTATGTCGTAGTAACGTTAATTTTAAAAATCTAACACAGCGATTGCATTGAGAACTAATGTATTTTTCATTTGCTGTCCAACCTGTATTTTTTTGTCAAGTTTAGGATTAGTTACTGATTAGATTAGGTGCCTCTCCCAAGATTTCTCCCGACATTTTGTTGGCAGCTTGGCTACTATTCTCATTGTATAACCACGATTTGTGTCGCTAAATATGCACATTTTCGAACAAACTCTATATGTATTGTGTAATATGATGTTATAGGACTGTCATCTGAAGAAGTTTGAGAAGGTTAGTGAAAAAATTAATATCTTTTGCTGGTTTATTCGTTATCGCTATTGTTGGCCTGAATCAATGCTGTTGTGTGGTTGGCTATTGTAGTAAGCTAATATAATGCTATATTGTGTTTTCGCTGTAAAACACTTAAAAAATCTGAAATATTGGCTGGATTCACAAGATCTTTGTCTTTCATTTGCTGTACGCTGTGTATTTTTCAGAAATGTTTTATGATGAGTATTTCGGTAATTCACGTTGGTCTCTGTAGTTATTCTAGTTGCTTTGGTGAGAGTTGTGATGGTGGCTGCAATGTAAAACTATGATTTATACCTGAAATATGCACATTTTTCTAACAAAACATATGCTATACAATAAATATGTTATCAGACTGTCATCTGATGAAGTTGTTTCTTGGTTAGTGACTATTTATATCTTTATTTGGTCGAAATTGTGATAGCTACCTATGCAGGAAAAAAATGGTGGGAAAAAAAAGTTGTGTCTTTTGCTATCGTGGTTAGCTAATAGATTTACATATTGTATCTTCCCTGTAAAACATTTTAAAAATCAGAAATGATGGCTGGATTCACAAGATGTGTATCTCATCTGGTGTCTTGGACTTGTGATTTAATTATATTTAGATGCTAGTATTTACTTGTGACGCTATGCTAGGCTATGCTAGTCAGCTTTTTTACTGATGGGGGTGCTCCCGGATCCGGGATTGTGTGCAAGTAGAAGATAAATACACCACTTCCCCATTCATGGAGGAGACTCTCTCCATGCAGACACTTTTACAGATTTTGTTGTGTATCTTGGTGGTTTTTGGTTGTTTGCTTTAGCACCTTTCAACACCCTGCATTATCACATTCATGCATGCAAAACACTCACTTACATTACTGATTACACACACCATTGTATATTGTACTTAGTTAATAAATATATTTTGTTATTTCTTATCTCCACGTTGTCTCCCTTTTGTTACGGGCTTTGAGCCGGTTCGTGGCAATTCTGAATAATCATATAGTTGGCCATCATTATTCAATAATTATTAAACCCAGATAATGCTGTTGTCAAACCAGTTCTGGAAAAACAAAGACTTGTTTTTGTATTTTATGTCTTTATTATTCCAGATTGTATATCTATATGCGAAAAAGTTGTTTGTACACGAGGTTCCAAGTTAGAAGTACTTGTTTATGAAAGTTAGAAGTTGAATAGGTCCCTAACCCACATCAAAGTTGCATTTGATTAAGAACCATCAATCTGTTGGAATATTAAACTAGGGATTATATTCCAAATGCAATGCTCATTTCTTAAATAGTTTTGTATCCATTTGATCTTAAAGATTATATTAGAGGTTTTAAAATCCAGTGCATTCAGCTCTCCCTCACTTTGGGTGCTACATTTGACCACTTTTCTTTAAAAAATTTCGTTTATTCCTCCATATGAAGTTAAATAATTTAGTATCAGTATCATTAGTTACCGATAGAGGAACATCTAAGGCACGGGAGGTATAATCTAATCTGGGCATCGGATTTTGACAAGTACACATCCAGATAAAGAATGATCTCTTAATAACCAGGAGTTAAATCTCTTTCAACTTTCTCTACAATAGGAAAGAAATTTAAGTTGGCCTTTGTTAAAGAAATTAAATGATTCCTCGATGTACTCATGAATTAAAATCAATCTGTCTATTTATAAGAATTTGTAAGATACTTATTAACATAAAATAGACAGGATACAGTCTTATTAAAATTAGATAATAGTATTTATTCTCGGAGCACGCACCCATTTAACCATAAACAACAGTTTATATACAAGATATGACATCATTGGTTTACAGAATAAATCTCCTCCTCTTGACCAATATAAAACAGGTTCAAAAGTTCATTCCAACTTCCCATTTGACACATGACACACAATATCATTTATTCTCCTGAAGGCTCACTATAATTTATTACCACTTTAGCAGACAACTCAAGATAATGGAAGACCTAAAAAGTTACTCAATTGTATCTAAACATCTCAGGGCTAAGTTGGGTCAGTTCAACCATAGTTTAACAACCCTTTTTGCTTACTTTATAACCCACAGCACAAATCTCTCTGACTAAGTTTGAATGGTGTTTATTACGTTTTAATTTCTCCTTGTACATACTTCATAATCCCTTCCTTATGAATTAACATTATTAATCACATATAATAATACTAATAATACAGGGCAAAGTTTAAATTAGTTATAGTTTTATCTAAATCTAGAAATTGTTTAGTTATTATTCATAAAATTCCAAACACCTTTTCTTTCTGATTTTACATAGAGTTTAAGTCACATCTTTTCAATGCAAATAATTCACATTTCCTAATATTCAGAGATAAAACCAGATACATGTGAGAAGGCATTAATACACTCAATAGCATTCCTGATTTCATTATGATCTTTCCAAAAAAATTGTATCAGCCAATTGTGAAAATTGTCTCTCTTTATCTTGTATCTGAGTACCACTAAAACTATCTTTATTGATATGAATTCCATATCTCGGCAAGAACAGGTTAGTTAAAAAATCTATGGCGCCATTTTGTACATCTGGCATACAAACTGGTAGCTTGAGAGAGTGGTGTGAGTTGCATCAGGTTCAGGTGCTTTTCTCTTGCTCTATTTGTCTTTGTTTAGGTGGAACAGAGGAATGAAATGAAGAGGAATGGTGGTGAAGGATAGGATGAGGAGGACAGAAAGTAACATCTGACCTATTGTCTTATGGAAATAAATTATCTAAATGAAAAGGTTTTGATGTAGAATTAATTTGGTCAACTACCTGAAATTATGAGACACAAAATTGATGTGTGCGTGGATAAACATGTATTACTCAATATTTCGGCAATTCACAATGCCTCAGTGTCCATTATTTATATTCCTTCCATTCATTTTAAAGAAACTAGATGGTAACTTTACAAGTAAAGTTGTGGGGTTTGCTAAAGCTCTTTTAAAAGTATTTTTGTGGTCATGGAAGAAGTTTTACTTTACTATTCAAAGAAAAGCATTTACATATAGTTAAAGTTACATTTAGTAAAATAATTGGTCTTGTAAGGGCTGTCTTTCTCCTCATCCTCGGACGAGGTGAGGAGAGAAGGATCATCAGACCAATACGCAGCATTAGGGAAATAAGCCATACTTTTATTTAACGACGATGATGGCAACTTGAAAACAAATACACTTACGAAATAACAAAACAAGAAAACGACGTTGACGAAACCTGAACATAAACTTACATAACTACACGTAAACTCACGGACAGGAAACAGACGACATCGAAACGAAAACGAACAGCCAAACAGTCCCGAATGGTACATACATCGACACGACACAGGAGACAATCACCCACAAACAAACAGTGAGAACACCCTACCTAAATATGACTCTTAATTAGAGGAGAACGCAAAACACCTGCCTCTAATTAAGAGCCATACCAGGCAACCAAAACCAACATAGAAACAGATAACATAGACTGCCCACCCAAAACACATGCCCTGACCTAAACACATACAAAAACAACATAAAACAGGTCAGGACCGTTACAGAACCCCCCCCTCAAGGTGCGAACGCCGGGCGCACCAGCACAAAGTCCAGGGGAGGGTCTGGGTGGGCAGTTGACCACGGTGGTGGCTCCGGCTCAGGACGCTGTCCCCACACCACCATAGTCACTCCCCGCTTCTGTCTTCCCCTCCTAATGACCACCCTAAAACTCACATCCCCTAAATAAACGGCCAGCACCAGGAGAAGGGGCAGCACCGGGACAAGGGGCAGCACCGGGACAAGGGGCAGCACCGGGACAAGGGGCAGCACCGGGACAAGGGGCAGCACCGGGACAAGGGGCAGCACCGGGACAAGGGGCAGCACCGGGATAAAGACCAGCACCGGGATAAGGGGCAGCACCGGGACAAGGGGCAGCACCGGGATAAGGGGCAGCACCGGGACAAGGGGCAGCACCGGGACAAGGGGCAGCACCGGGACAAGGGGCAGCACCGGGACAAGGGGCAGCACCGGGACAAGGGGCAGCACCGGGACAAGGGGCAGCACCGGGACAAGGGGCAACACCGGGACAAGGGGCAACACCGGGACAAGGGGCAGGTCCCGGCTGATATACTCTGGCAGATCCTGGCTGAGGGACTCTGGCAGGTCTATGCAGGCTGACGGCTCTCGACGCTCATGGCAGGCTGACGGCTCTCGACGCTCATGGCAGGCTGACGGCTCTCGACGCTCATGGTAGGCTGACGGCTCTCGACGCTCATGGCAGGCGGACGGCTCTCGACGCTCATGGCAGGCTGACTGCTCTCGACGCTCATGGCTCTCTGACGGCTCTCGACGCTCATGGCTCTCTGACGGCTCTCGACGCTCATGGCTCTCTGACGGCTCTGGCTGCTCATGGCTCTCTGACGGCTCTGGCTGCTCATGGCTCTCTGACGGCTCTGGCTGCTCATGGCTCTCTGACGGCTCTGGCTGCTCATGGCTCTCTGACGGCTCTGGCTGCTCATGGCTCTCTGACGGCTCTGGCAGATCCTGTCTGGTTGGCGGCTCTGGCAGATCCTGTCTGGTTGGCGGCTCTGGCAGATCCTGTCTGGTTGGCGGCTCTGGCAGATCCTGTCTGGTTGGCGGCTCTGGCAGATCCTGTCTGGCGGGCGGCTCTGGCAGATCCTGTCTGGCGGGCGGCTCTAGCGGCTCCTGTCTGGCTGACGGCTCTAGCGGCTCCTGTCTGGCGGATGGCTCTGTAGGCTCATGGCAGACGGGCGGCTTTGCAGGCTCATGGCAGACGGGCGGCTTTGCAGGCTCATGGCAGACGGATGACTCAGACGGCGCTGGGGAGACGGATGGCTCAGATGGCGCTGGGGAGACGGATGGCTCAGATGGCGCTGGGGAGACGGATGGCTCAGATGGCGCTGGGGAGACGGATGGCTCTGGCCGGATACGGCGCACTGTAGACCTGGTGCGTGGTGCCGGAACTGGAGGCACCGGGCTAAGGATAAGCACCTTCCTACTAGTGCGGGGAGCAGGGACAGGGCACACTGTAATCTCAAAGCCCACTCTGTAACTGATGCGAGGCACCGGCACTGGTGACACCGGGCTGAGGACAAGCACATCAGGATTAGTAGGGGGAGAAGATACAGTGTGTACAGGGCTCTGGAGACGCACAGGTGGCTTAGTGCGTGGTGCCGGAACTGGAGGCACCGGGCTAGATACACGCACTACAGGGAGAGTGCGTGGAGGAGGAACAGGGCTCAGGATACGCACTGGTAGCCTAGTGCGTAGTGTAGACACTGTAGGTACTAGGCTGGGGCGGGGAGGTGGCGCCGGAAATACCGGACCGTGGAGGCGTACTGGCTCTCTTGAGCATTGAGCCTGCCCAACCTTACCTGGTTGAATGCTCCCGGTTGCCCGACCAGTGCGGGGAGGTGGAATAACCCGCACCGGCCTATGTAGGCGAACCGGGGAAACCATGCGTAAGGCAGGTGCCATGTATGCCGGCCCGAGGAGACGCACTGGAGACCAGACGCGTTGAGCCGGCCTCATGACACCTGGCTCAATACCCAATCTAGCCCTGCCAGTGCGGGGAGGTGGAATAACCCGCACTGGGCTATGCACTCGTACAGGAGACACCGTGCGCTCTACTGCGTAACACGGCGCCTGCCCGTACTCCCGCTCTCCACGGTAAGCCTGAGAAGTGGGCGCAGGTCTCCTACCTGCCCTTGGCCCACTACCTCTTAGCCCCCCCCCCAAGAAATTTTTGGGAGTTACTTACGGGCTTTTTGGGCTTCCGTGCCAGATGCGTTCCCTCATAGCTCCGGTTCCTCTCTCCGGTAGCCTCTGCTCTCCTCAGTGCCTCCAGCTGCTGGGCTTTAGCTGCCTCCCTCTCTTCCTGAGAGCGACGATTCTCTCCTGCCTTAGCCCAGGGACCTTCTCCATTCAATATCTGCTCCCAAGTCCAGAAGTCCTTGTTGCCCTGTCCCTTACTCCGTTTAGTTTTCCCTTGCCGCTTGGTCTTAGCGTGGTGGGTGATTCTGTAAGGGCTGTCTTTCTCCTCATCCTCGGACGAGGTGAGGAGAGAAGGATCATCAGACCAATACGCAGCATTAGGGAAATAAGCCATACTTTTATTTAACGACGATGATGGAAACACGAAAACAAATACACTTACGAAATAACAAAACAAGAAAACGACGTTGACGAAACCTGAACATAAACTTACATAACTACACGTAAACTCACGGACAAGAAACAGACGACATCGAAACGAAAACGAACAGCCAAACAGTCCCGTATGGTACATACATCGACACGACACAGGAGACAATCACCCACAAACAAACAGTGAGAACACCCTACCTAAATATGACTCTTAATTAGAGGAGAACGCAAAACACCTGCCTCTAATTAAGAGCCATACCAGGCAACCAAAACCAACATAGAAACAGATAACATAGACTGCCCACCCAAAACACATGCCCTGACCTAAACACATACAAAAACAACATAAAACAGGTCAGGACCGTTACAGGTCTCATTACTCTGATATAGTAGTCTATCAACCGTATTACTTTAGATCGTGGGGAAGTTAAAATAGATCACAAATGATGTCTAAACTACAGTTGCTGAGTGTCAAAACTGAAAGGAGAAAGACATAGGACAAAGAGATGGGAGATGGGAATAAAAGGCAGGATCACGTGGACAACACTCTTACGAAAGCAAAGCAATTCTGAATCATTCATGCTGTGGGTTTCAGAAAAATAGATGCATGATTTACTTTTGTAAAATGTTCAGTGTAAATTAGGTTTGATTTTAGTTGAATGGTGTAATGATTAGAGTTTTGGGTTTTTATTTGGGGAGATATATATGATGGTGGATCTAGTGATGACAGCTCTCAAAATATTTTTGTGGTCAGTAGTTGTGGGTTGTGGTTGTGGTCAGTAATTGTGGCCAGTAGTTGTGGGTTGTGGTTGTGGTCAGTAATTGTGGCCAGTAGTTGTGTGGCTCAGTATTGTGGTCAGTAGTTGTGTGGTTGAGGTCAGTAGTTGTGTGATTGTGGTCAGAAGGTTAGGTCAGTAGCTGTATAGTTGTGGTCAGTAGGTTATGTCAGTAGTTGTGGTTGTGTGGTTGTGGTCAGTAGGCTAGGTCAGTAGTTGTGTTCAGTATTTGTGTGCTTGTAGTCAGTAGTTGTAGTCAGTAGCCATGGTTATTGATGGTCAGTAGGTGTGGTAAGTTGTGGTCAGTAGTTGTGTGGTTGTGGCTCAGTAGTTTTGGTCAGTAGTTGTATAGTTGTGGTCAGTAGGTTGTGTCAGTAGTTGTGGTCAGTGGTTGTGTGGTTGTGGTCAGTAGGCTAGGTCAGTAGTTGTGTTTAGTATTTGTGTGCTTGTGGTCAGTAGTTGTAGTCAGTAGCCATGGTTATTGATGGTCAGTAGGTGTGGTAAGTTGTGGTCAGTAGTTGTGTGGTTCTGGTCAGTAGTTGTGGTCAGTAGTTGTGTGGTTGTGGTCAGTAGTTGTGTGGTTGTGGTCAGTAGTTGTGGTCAGTAGTTGTGTGGTTGTGGTCAGTAGGCTAGGTCAGTAGTTGTGTAATTGTGTTCAGTATATGTGTGCTTGTGGTCAGTAGGTGTGGTATGTTGTGGTCAGTAGTTGTGTTGTTGTGGTCAGTCATTTTTGTCAGTAGTTGTGGTCAGTAGTTGTGTGGTTGTGGTCAGTAGTTGTGTGGTTGTGGTCAGTAGTTGTGGTCAGTAGTTGTGTGGTTGTGGTCAGTAGGCTAGGTCAGTAGTTGTGTAATTGTGTTCAGTATATGTGTGCTTGTGGTCAGTAGGTGTGGTATGTTGTGGTCAGTAGTTGTGTGGTCAGCAGTTGTGTTGTTGTCAGTAGTTGTGTGGTTGTGGTCAATGTCTAAACTACAGTTGAGTGTGAAAAGTGAAAGAAGTGCGAGGAGAAGCGGTCTGATTAAATATGAAGAAAGTGAACGGACACAGCTTCGCTCTACCCAATTAGAGCAGCAGGATCAACGTACAGCCCACCCTTTTCTTTACAGACAGGCAAACCAGCAAGTTGAGTTATTTAGAGCATGCTCTTGAGAAGAAAGACGAAGCTAATGAGCGTTATAAATCTAATCTTTATCAATCTAGGTCGTCCAGATCAGGAAATTATTTGAAATCTTAGCGCTAGCTGTTCGGTCTGAAACAGATCCACAAATCATGGGAATTTGTCACCCTATGAAGAGTTGTCTCCCTCCAGTTAAGGTGTTGCTAGACAAAGGGTGGCTACTTTGAAGAATCTAAAATATATTTCGATTTTTTTAACACTTTTTTGGTTACTGCATGATTCCATGTGTTACCTCCAAGCGTTTATTCAAGTTGGATAATCTTTGGATGCCAACAGCAGTTGCACCATTGGAAGACATAGCTTGGACTGTAGCCTACAAAAGCCTATAACTGCTCTTTTCCTGCAATCCATCAAACACATTTGGTGTGTCATCATAGTGGTCTCTGACTTGTGGTCAGACTCGCTCAGGTGGCACAAACTTAAACTTGCTCCTTTTTTCAATGCTGATTTGAATGTCATTGAGAAACCAGAGAAGTGTCAAATATTTGTTTTCATTTTCTTGTAATCCCTTACATCACAGGTGTCAAACTCATTCCACGGGGGGCCAAGTGTCTGCGGGTTTTCGCTCCTCCCTTATTATACTTGATTGATGAATTAACATCACTAATTAGTTAGGAACTCCCCACACCTGGTTGTCTAGGGCTTTATTGAAAGGAAAAACCAAAAACCTGCAGACACTAGGCCCTCCATGGAATGAGTTTGACACCCCTGCCTTACATGTAACGGAATACATGGAATCTGTTACTCCCCAACCCTGGGTGTTGGTACTCAGCTCTGATGAGCTCCTGCCCAAATCAAGCACTGCTTCTTATCCCTTGTGCAAATAGCCTACAGCTGTGGCTGTGGCTGTCCCAAACTCATTTGTGCTGAGGGCCCGGAATATTTTATACAATGTTGAAAATTCGCTAGCACAAGCTATGGGCTGGACCCATGTTAGAGGAGTAGTAGCGTTGAGAACAAGTAGTATGACGAAGATATAGAATTGGACATTTGTTTTTCGTAAGTCCCATTAGCAATAAGTCAGAAGTATGTTGAAGATTTAAAGTTGGGACTCTTGCTTAGCAAGCCCTATTAATTAAACCACAAGCAATTCAAGATCACACACAATTAGATTTCTTTATTTGAAACATTTACCATAATTTTTTTTGTAATGTTCTGTAACTTTATGGCATAAATACCTTTTTAAAGATCTTTAAAAAATAATTATAATATCCTCCAGACCAAATATAAGTCCCATTTAGTAAATGCAATACTTGTTTGTACTAAATAGGTATGTAGCGCCACCTGCTGTATGTAATGCAACATGCAGTACTGTGACAAAGTGCTGTAAATGTACTTGACTTGAAGGATGTATAATTCACACCAATAGTGGGCATCACAGCACTTCTTACTCTACATTAGCACCCCTAATTTGAGAAATCAAAAAGCTCTCCCATTTCTGAATACATGGATTATACATTCATACAAATTGACATTTCAGTAATAATGAGTATGAGCTAAAAAGTTATTGTAGTGATAATATATAGTGCATGGTGCTTCTATACAACATTGACAATGTGCATAGGCTATACATTTCACATTGCTGAGTAAATGTCTCTACATATAAACAATGGTGACAAAATAAACAAAACAATAATTCTACACTACAGGCATAGAAGTGACCTCACTTAGCTTGCGTAGAAAAACATTTCCTTGTATTGTTCACTGTGAGCGTTTAAGAAATGGTACAATACATGATTATACAAAGTCTATTTTGTTATTAGGTAAATCCACTTGAATTTAATAACTTTTTGGCAGCAACCTTTTTGATTTGAATGAAAACTTCCATACATATTTTCCTAGTGCTCAGAAAATAACTTTTTGGAGAGCACGTGATGCCGCGGAGCTGAGCAGACGTTGACAAACCGAGCTCTTCAAAGTTATTCTATTATTACCTAAATAACAACGTTGAAACAATATTCTAACATTGGCTGATAAATTGTCAAGTACTTACCTTCCCAAAGAGCCATGGACCTCCGACCGAGAGGCAAGAAGGACGACCAAAACGTCGTTGATTCCCAAGATAACGATAACGCTAGCAAGATTAGCATTAGCCCTCATAACTCAAACGACAGTTCCAGACTGTTGCTCTCGGCCTCTTGCGAGCCTGCCGACATGCTGGCTACTCTCCTCCGGGAAATTCAGGATGGTAACAAAGGTCTTTCTATGAAAATCGATAAGAAAACGGCTGAACTCCATTCTTCCATTGACGACCTGAAATCCTCCATGAATGATCTCCTTTTGAGAACGACTGAGGCAGAGTTGCGCATTAGCACAGTTGAAGACACCATCGCTCGACATGACCAGGTCTTGATACAACTGCAAAAGGACAATGACTACCTCAAAAACAAGGTAGATCAGATGGAGAACCAGAGCAGACATAGTAATATCCGTGTGGTGGGATTGAAAGAGGACAGCGAGGGCCGTGACCCGGTCCGTTTCTTCACTCAATGGATCCCGGATGTCCTAGGCATAATCAACTTCACAAAGCCACTGGAAATCGAACGCGCCCACAGAACATCAGCGCCGAAACCCCGGCCAGATGAGCCCCCATGGGCCGTCCTGATCAGGTTCCTCCAGTTCCAAGACAGAGAGAAGGTACTGCAACTCACAAGAGCCAAAGGGGACATCACCATTGATGGCAAGAGGGTCAGCCTTTTCCCGGATATGAGCGCGGATCTCGCAAGACGTCGCAAGCAGTTCAGACCTGCCGCCAAAGCACTGAAGGAGAAGAACATCACCGGCTACCTCATCCACCCTGCGCGGATGAAAGTTCAGTACAAAGGCCGAAGCCATCTCTTCAACACACCGGGAGAAGTGTACACTTTTCTCAAAGAACTGAGCAACGTCTGAGCCAGGACGGTCTCTTTGGGGGATAAGATGCAGTTTGTTTGTGGGTGAGTTCTATTACATTTACAGTAGAGTATATTTTGGTTTAGTCCATATCACTGGGCGAAGCAAATAAGTGGGTTTAGGCCCACTGCTTTCCCCCTCATTTATGTTAATCTTTCGAAAAGAGACTCAAGCAGCCCTTACCGTGGGCAGTAAATATTCAGCCATAAATGTCTATTCATGTAACGTTCCTGACCTGTTTTCTGTTGTTTTTGTATGTGTATATGGTCAGGACGTGAGTTTTGGGTGGGCAGTCTATGTTTTCTGTTTCTATGTTGGTTTTGGGTTGCCTGGTATGGCTCTTAATTAGAGGCAGGTGTTTTGCGTTTTCCTCTAATTGAGAGTCATATTTAGGTAGGGTGTTCTCACTGTTTGTTTGTGGGTGATTGTCTCCTGTTTCGTCTATGTCTGTACCATACGGGACTGTTTGGCTGTTCGTTCGTTTTGATGTAGTCTATTCCTGTCCGTAAGTTCTACGTTTAGTTATGTAAGTTCATGTTCAGGTTTCGTCTACGTCGTTTTCTTGTTTTGTAATTTTGTAAGTGTTTTGTTTTCGTGTTGCCGTCTTATTCAAATAAAGAGATGGCTTATTTCCCTACTGCTGCGTATTGGTCCACTGATCCTTCTCTCCTCTCCTCATCTGAGGAAGAGGAGGACAACAGCCCTTACAATTCACAACGTCTGTTTTCAATTTAGAGAGTTCGCAGGTTTTAGTTTACGCCAAGGTTTAGCTAGTAAGAGCAAGATGGAAAGCGAGCAGCAACGTATCTCTACAAGTGTATTCATGTTTGATTGTTGGGATTGTGGTTTTAGTCCCCTTTTTTCTATGTTTATTGTTTCCTTCCTAAAGAGACACATAGGTCACTTCTGTGTTCAAACCAAAGTTGAAACATTTCCTAACTATCTACATTTGATAGATTTCCATTCAGTTACATATTTGAAACCCAACTATGCTTAATCCACTAAAATATGTCACATTCAACGTAAAAGGTCTTAACAGCCCGATTTAAAAGGAAGAGAGTCTATACATACCTTAAGAAATTAAAGGCTGACATTGTGTTTTTACAAGAAACACATCTTACAGCCAGTGAACACAAGAACTTGAAGAGGAAATGGGTAGGACAAGTTTTTGCGTCCTCTTTTAACTCCAAAGCAAAAGGAACTGCAATTTTGATAAGTAGACACATCCCCTTCTGCGTCAACAACACCATCTCTGATCCCTCTGGCAGGTTTGTTTTGGTGCAGGGGCATATGTTTTCAGAGTCTTGGACCCTATTGAATATCTATGCTCCTAACTTCGATGACCATATGTTTATTCAGAATGTCTTCCTTCAGGTTGCTCAAGCACCACCAGGATGGTTACTGGTTGGAGGAGATTTTAATTTTTGTTTAGATACAGTTCTTGATAGGTCCTCTGATAAACCCTCACTTCTTACCAAAGCCAGCAAGCTCACCATGTCATTCATGAAAGATCTCAATTTACTAGACATCTGGAGACAGTTGCACCCACAGGATAGGGACTACTCTTTTTATTCACACCCACACAAGACACACACACGCATAGATAACTTTTTACTGTCGACACAACTGTTTCATAGAGTGTTAGATGTTGAGTATCTCCCCAGATTGCTTAGTGACCATTCTCCCCTGGTATTATCAATCTCCATTCCTACCAAGGTAAATGGAGCATATAGATGGAGACTAAATTCTACACTCCTAAAGCAACCTGAATTTTGCGCATTCATCAAAGAGCAGATCAATATTTTCACTTTGACAAACAAACCCTCCGCTCCTGACAGTTTCATTCTTTGGGACACATTGAAGGCCTATCTGAGGGGACAGATCATTTCCTATACTAAAGGGCTGAAGAGAAAACACAGTGTGGAACTGAGTGCCCTTGAATCTGAAATCTCAGAGCTAGAGAAAACCTACCAGAGGCCAGACTAAAGATCTATACAGGCTTTTGGTAAATAAAAAACTGAAATATAATATTCTGAACACATATCAAGCTGAGAGGGCCATCACTAAATCAAAACAGCGTTATTACGAGCTTGGAGAGAAAGCTCACAAAGTATTGGCATGGCAACTGAAAGCAGAGGAAAGTAAGAGGACAATTAATGCTATAGAAACTCTTACTAATGAGATATCTTTCGACCCTACTGAAATTAATAATACTTTTAAGAAATACTATGAAGACCTCTACACTTCCCAATCAAGCGATGATCTATCAGAGATCGACTCCTTTCTCTCCTCTCTCAACCTCCCATGCCTGTCAGGGGAAGACAGCGAGCGCCTGAGTGAACACTTCTCAGTTCCTGAATTGTTGGAGGCCATTAAATCCTTACCTTCTAATAAATCTCCTGGGGAGGATGGCTTCCCTCCAGAGTTCTATAAAGAATTTAGGGAGCTGTTGGTCCCCTACCTTATGGAGGTACTTAAAAAAGCCAGGGAAGACAACTGCTTTCCAGAGTCTTTCTCTCAAGCAGTGATTACTGTAATCCACAAGAAAGGGAAAAATCCGCTAAAGTGCGCCTCATATAGACCAATCTCTTTCCTTAACACAGATTGTAAACTGGTCACCAAGATGCTATCTAAGAGACTGGAGTCATGTCTTCCCCTGTTGGTCAACCCAGATCAGACTGGCTTCATAATTAATAGATTGTCCTCCAATAATCTCAGAAGGTTCTTTGATATAATTCACCTTGCTAACAAAAACAAAATACATAGTGTCGCAGTCTCCCTCGACGCTGAGAAGGCCTTTGATAGGGTTGAATGGCCATACCTCTTTCGCGTCTTGGAAAAGTTTGGTTTAGGTACCGTGTTTGTAAATTTGATAAAATCACTCTAAAAATCTCCTAAAGCTAGGATTGCTACCAATGGGATTACTTCCTCCTCTTTCCCTCTCTATAGGGGGAACAGACAAGGTTGCCCAATTAGCCCCACCTCTTTGCCCTCGCCATCGAACCGTTGGCTGAGGTTATTAGAACGTGCCCTGACATACATGGCTTTGAGGTGGGCCCCCATACCCATAAATTATCACTCTTTGCGGACGCCCTTATCTTATTTCTAACAAACCCAGAACACTCCCTCTCTCACTTGCAGATCCTACTACAGTGTTATAGTTCTTTCTCTGGATATAAGGTCAATTTAGATAAAAGTGAAATCTTACCGTTGTCTTTCTTTGACCATCATACCATCAAGCACAAGTTTCCTTTAGATGGTCGCCTATGGGCTTCACATATTTGGGCATAATGGTGGATGGTAACCTGAACAACCTCAATAAACTCAATCTGGCCAGTTTGTTGCAAAAGGTGGAGGGTGACCTTTGTAAATGGATGGACTTACCTCTCACTCTACTGGGTAGGATCAATGTAATTAAAATGAATGTCCTGCCCAGATTTCTATATCTGTTTCAATCTCTCCCTATCCCTGTTCCCGCAGCATTCTTTTCCTCTCTCGACAAGATGACCAGACGGTTTATCTGGCACGGCAAAACCCCTAGGGTTGGCCTGGATAAACTGACCCTGGATCACAGTCAAGGGGGCTTAAACCTCCCCAATTTTAGAATGTACTACTGGGCAGCACAGTCTAGGTTTCTGGCTTAGAGGTTTGACAAGGGTCCCTCTCCCTCATGGTTGAACATTGAAAAGCTTGAGGTAAATGATGACACTGGGGCAGAATTGTTTTACAAATGGGACAGAAAATCTATAAAAACCATCACAGACAACCCTTTAGTCATACATTCTGTCCTGGCATGGTGCAAACTGCATGAGCTGTTCGGACGAGGGGGATTCCTTTCCCCTAAAACTCCTTTATGGAACAATAGATTGATTCCTATGTTTTTCCAGAAACCCCTCTTCTGGAACATTGTTACGAGGAGGGAGTTCTTATGTCTTTTGATCAGCTGAAACAGAAATACCAATTGCCTAACAGGGACTTCATTAGCTACCTACAACTACGAAACTTTATTAGGATGTCTCTCAAGGGACAATGGAACTCTGCCACGCAGACCAACCACTGTTCAAGGCCATTTCCCGTGTTTCCGATGCTCTTATGTCAGGACTAACACTGCCTGGGCTAGATAAACCCCGACTTAGATGGGAAAAATATCTGGGTATTGATCTTGATGAGGGTCTATGGAGTGACCTATGCAGGGATGGTGTTACATCCACATTGAACTCCAGATACAGACTGATCCAGTTTAATTTCCTCCATCAGCTCTATATCACCCCATCTAGACTGCACAAGTTCAACCCTGATATCTCCTCCCTATGTTTTAGATGTGGCTCAGATGAAAGAACATTCCTCCATTCCACTTGGCAGTGTTCAAAACTACATGGTTTCTGGCAGGGGGTATGCGATACCATATCCTCAATTCATGGGGTTGCATTCCCTTTAGACCCGGAGGTCTGTCTACTGGGCAACTTTACTAACACCAATCTTTGGCAAAGCCATACTATAAAGCTAACAGAAATATTGCTAGCGATTGCCAAGAAATGTATCGCCTTGAAATGGAAATTGGATTCCCCCCTGCCAGTTGCAATGTGGCTATCAGAAGTTAATAGTTGTATCCCACTGGAGAAAATTACTTACCGCTTGAGGAATAAGTTAAATACATTTTACAGAATTTGGCAACCTTTTATTGACTATATGGAGAATCTCCCCCCACATCACATTGAATGAATCTCTATATTATCCTTATATAATGTTTCACACGTAATGTATAATATGTAGCCTACAGCAGGTGACCATATGATCCAATGTCTCATTATATATTTTTTTTATTGTATGTTTGTATATATAATTATAATTTGTTTTATTTTTTCTTTCTTTGTTACGCTCATCTGTCACTGTCACTTTGTCTTATTGTTGTCTAATATCTTTTCACGTTTGTCTTGAATGTTGTTAATTGGAAAATGCAAAAATAAAATATAAAAAAAATAATAATAATAACTTTTTGGAACTGAATGCCAAAACATTCAAGAGATAAAGGTGCTCAAAGTTTGACTGTTTTGCAAACCCCACCATACAATGAGACAATTTAAAAGCTTACAAACAGAGTTGTCGAACAATTTATTAATACAATGTCATTTTTTACCATTAACGTAAGTTATAAAAGATTGTGAACTCCCTTTTTTTCAATTTTTGCTTAGAACCTAATTTACATCTGAGGTTTTTATGTTGTGCCCGCCATCGGTTGAGACACAACATGCTCTTGAATACCGGGTGAGTGTCACGTTTTGGCGATAAATGTACTAAAATAGGAATCCAATGGAAATTTTTATTTTCAAATGTTACCACTAAAATGGTTGGAGGTCCACACATTTAAGAATGTTGACTTCAATGGGAATATCTGTTGTTTGAAATTATACTGTCAAACTTCCATAGGAAACTTTTTGAAATAATAGAAATATAGATAATAGAATAGACATCTGTGGTAGTAATTAGGGGTTCAAATTTCAATTTCAAAGGTGTACCAGTAAAATTGTATTGGTCTGAAGGGATACAGTAGGTCCGTTCTATGAATTCAATTATTTAACAATGACACCCACCGTGTATTCAAGAGCATGTTGTGTCTCAACTACAACATGCGCGATTATGAAAAATATCAGAGTTTGAGTTTAGATAATTGACATTAAAGGTCAAGAAATTACCATTTTTGTTTTGGCATTCAGATCCAAAAAGTCACTTTCTGACCACTTCTTCCATTGGCAAACATGTATGGAAAGTTTTGTTTAAATTAAAAGTGATGCGGTCAAAAAGGGATTGAATTCAAATGGATTTACCCTTTTCATAGACCATCAAACTTCATAGAAACGGTTTTAGAGACTTTAAACCTGCTTCAGTAAACCAACTTCAACGGAAATATATTTAAGATAAAGATTTAAGATGTAATAGAAAGAAAAGAATATGATCCATTACAGTTTTTCTCTTTTTCTCTTACCCTAAATGTATCCTCGTGGTAGTCGGGTGCAGGTCAGAAACAGCTTTGGTCCATGTCAATCAGACCAGCAGCTTCTTGCATGGTCTGAAACAAGGGAAATGTACAATATACATACACAGTGTACAAAACAGTAGGAACATCTGCTCTTTCCATGTCATAGACTGACCAGGTGAATATAGGTGAAAGCTACAGTATGATGCCTTACTGATGTCACCTGTTAAATCCACTTAAATCAGTGTAGATGAAGAGGAGGAGACAGGTTAAAGTAGGATTTTTAAGCCTGGAGACAATTGAGACATGGATTGTGTATGTGTGCCATTCAGAGGGTGAATGGGCAAGACAAAGGATGAGAAGGCCTTTGAACGGGGTATAGTAGTACGTGCAAGGCGCACCGGTTTGTGTGTCAAGAACTGCAACGCTGCTGGGTTTTTCACACTCAACAGTTTCCTGTGCGTATCAATAATGGTCCACCACCCAAAGGACAACCAGCCAACTTGGCACAACTATGGGAACGCTTTTGACACCTTCTAGTCCATGCCAGACAAATTGAGGCTGTTCTAAGGGCAAAAGGGGGTGCAACTCAATATTAGGAAGGTGTTCCTAATGTTTCATAGACTCAGTGTATGTCCATTCTTCATATTTAGAGTTGGGCATAGCTAACCTAGACTTAGGAGTGCCATGGTCACATTCATCGCTATGGATGAATGTCTGGGAACACTCCTTGGAAACTTTCTCACGCATATTACATGGTTTTGAGTGTCTGTTAATTTACACATGCCTCTGGGTAATATGGTTTGGGAGTGAGTAAGCCAATAGGAAAAATGCCAATATATGAAACACCATATTTATATGCTGCTTACAAATCTGTACTCCTTCACTAATAACATCTGCTAAATGTATGCAACCAATAAAATTAGATTTTTGATTTGATAAGCATAACAGTAGTTCCCCTTGGCTTTCACAACCTCTCGAGTCTGAACGGGGAAGGAAGGTATGCTTGTGGCTGAGAATACTACTTTACACGGGTCTAACCTGCTTGGTTTTTTCCAAGGATAACCCAGACAAATCTTATAGGATAGAGAAAACCTATTTCTAAATAAATCAGAGCTATGCCAATCTAGTATTGGTTCTCTTTGCCATTTTAGTTAAGGCTGCAACATCTCTCAGGGTGTAGGCGAAAGTTCTCCTATACAAAACTATACTGTACATTCAAGATAATGATCAGAATTTCCCCTTTTCTACTTGGTAGTTGTTTATGTAAACTCATGTCACAACAGAAAGGGAACCATTGCTAAATGCCACTCGGCTGACAAAGCCAAGGCCAATCATTTTTGTTTTTGTATTTCTATTGAAAAATAAAACATTACACACAATCTGTTATAGACAAATGTAATATGTACAATATTTACATTTTATTTATCAGATGAGCTTCACGAGCATATGCATAGGTGATAGAAATATCATACATTCATGGTTTACAATGCTTAGTGAAAGTCTACACATCCCTTGAACAGTTTTCAAAAGGTTCTGCCTCAATTCTAAAAAGGGAATACATTCTAGTTTTTTTCTACCGATTTACACAACCTGCTCCACATTTTCAAAGTGAAAGACAACGAATAGGAACTGTACAAAAATGCATTATGAAGATGTCTTGATTGTGCAGGTCTTCAGAATTACAGCTGAAAATAATTTTAAATAAGATTCTACCAACCCTCTGTATTTTCAAGTAATGTGGTGGCAACATCATATTTTGGGTATGCTTGTCCCCGGCAGATACTGGGGAGTCTGTCAAGATCAAAAGAAAAATGAAAGGAGCAAAGCCCAGGTAAATACAGTGCATTCGGAAAGTATTTAGACCCCTTCCCTTTTCCATATTTGGTTATCTAAAATGTATTAAATAAATAAAAAATCCTCAATCTACACACAATACCCCATCATGACAAAGCAAAAACAGTTTTGTAGAAATGTTTTCCAATTTATATTAAAAAAAATAAAAAACAGACCTTTTGCCATGAGACTTAAAATTGAGCTCAGGTACATTCTGTTTCCATTGATCATCCTTGAGATGTTTCTACAACTTGTTTGTAGTCCACCTGTGGTAAATTCAATTGATTGGACATGATTTGGAAAGTTACACACCTGTCTATATAAAGGTCCCACAGTTGACAGTACATGTCAGAGCAAAAACCAAGCCATGAGGTCGAAGGAATTGTCCATAGAGCTCCGAGACAGGACTGTGTCGAGGCACAGAAATGGGGAAGGGTACCAAAAAAATGTCTGCAGCATTGAAGGTCCCCAAGAACACAGTGGCCTCCATCATTCTGAAATGGAAGAAGTTTGGAACCAACAAGACTCTTACTAGAGCTGGCCCCCCGGCCAAACTGAGCAGTCGGTGGAGAAGGGCCTTGGTCAGGGAGGTGAGCAAGAACCCGAGGGTCACTCTGACAGAGCTCCAGAGGTCCTCTGTGGAGATGGGAGAACCTTCTAGAAGGACAACCATCTCTGCAGCACTCCACCAATCAGGCCTTTATGGTAGAGTGGCCAGACGGAAGCCACTCCTCAGTAAAAGGCACATGACAGCCCGCTTGGAGTTTGCCAAAAGGCACCTAAAGGACTCACAGACCAAGAGAAACAAGATGCTCAGGTTCTGAGGAAACCAAGATTAAACTCTTTGGCCTCAATGCCAAGCATCACGTCTGGAGGAAGACTGGCACCATCCCTACGGTGAAGCACGGTGGTGGCAGCATCATGCTGTGGGAGACTAGTCAGTATCGAGGGAAAGATGAACGGAGCAATGTACAGAGAGATCCTTGATGAAAACCTGCTCCAGACCACTCAGGACCTCAGACTGGGGCGATGGTTCACCTTCCAAAAGGACAACGACCCTAAACACACAGCCAAAACAATCCAGCAGTGGCTTCGGGACAAGTCAGGAATGTCCTTGAATGGCCCAGCCAGAGCCCGGACCTGAACCCGATTGAGCAGCTCTGGAGAGAACTGAAAATAGCTGTGCAGCGATGCTCCCCATCCAACCTGACAGAGCTTGAGAGGATATGCAGAGAAGAATGGGAGAAACTCCCCAAATACAGGTGTGCCAAGCTTGTAGCGTCATACCCAAGAAGATTTCAACAAAGTACTGAGTAAAGGTAAATTTGATATATATATTTTTTTTCTCCCCCCCCCAAAAAAAACTGTTTTTGCTTTGTCATTATGGGGTATTGTGTGTAGATTGAAGAGGGGGAAAAACTAATTAATACATTTTAGAATAAGGCTGTAACGTAACAAAATGTGGAAAAAGTCAAGGGGGACAATTACAGAAATTTGAATAACAAGACACACCAGAATGGCATTCCAAGAGGTGTTGAGTGTTTCAGAGGGGTCCAGTTTCCATCCTGACTTAAATCTGCTTGACAACCAAAGACTGTTTGCCTTCATCAATGATTCCCAACCAAATGCACTGAGTTTGAGCAATTTTGACAAAAACAATGGATATAATGTTAACTTTTGTCAATAGGGGGGCGCTATTTTTACTTTGTAAAAAATCGTTCCCAAATTAAACTGCCTCGTACTCAATTCTTGCTCGTACAATATGCATATTATTATTACTATTGGATAGAAAACACTCTCTAGTTTCTAAAACCGTTTGAATTATATCTGTGAGTAAAACAGAACTCATTTTGCAGCAAACTTCCTGTCAGGAAGTGAAAAAATCTGAAATCGGGGCTCTGTTCCAGGGCCATCCTATTAATTTGCCTGAAATCTATGGATCTACATGCACTGCATACGCCTTCCACTAGATGTCACGAGGCAGTGAGAGGTGGAATGGGGTGTATAGCTTGATCTGAGGCCGAACAAGAGCTTTTGGAATGACGTGACCAGACTTTTCATTGTTCAGGAAGGCGCGAGAAGGGACCCAAGGTTGCGTTCTGAAAAGCTTTCTGTATAGACGTTAGATATCTCCGGCTCTGATTTTATTTGATATATGTGTTAAAAACATCATAAAGTAGTTATTTTAAGCCAAGTTATATCAGTTTATATCAGTTTATTGCGATTTTCGGCATTTTCTTTTCTTTGCGTTATGGTGAAGTTGGACACTCCTGCGCCACATGGCTAGCTTTGGTTGCTAATTCGACAGGTGAAGAGGACATTCTACAACCAAACAACGATTATTCTGGACAAAGGACAACTTGTACAACATTCTGATGGAAGCTCATCAAAAGTAGGAACCATTTATGATGTTATTTCGTATTTCTGTCGAAAATGTGTAGTCGTATTTTCCGCCCTGATTTTGGGCGCTGTCTCGCTATAACGTAAGCTGTATGTCGTACTAAAGTTATTTTTAAAAATCTAACACAGCGGTTGTATTAAGAACTAGTGTATCTTTCATTTGCTGTCCAACATGTATTTTTTAGTAAAGTTTATGATTAGTTATTTGATTAGATTAGGTGCCTCTCCAAGATTTCTCCGGACAATTTTTTTGCATTTTGACTACGTATTCACATTGTAAAACCACGATTTGTACCGCTAAATATGCACATTTTCGAACAAACCATATATGTATTGTGTAATATGATGTTATAGGACTGTCACCTGATGAAGATTGTGAAGGTTAGTGAATAAATTTATATCTTTTGCTGGTTTTTTCGCTATCGCTACCGTTGCGTTGAATGAATGCGGTTGTGTGGTTGGCTATTGTAGTAAGCTAATATAATGCTATATTGTGTTTTTGCTGTAAAACACTTAAAAAATCTGAAATATTGGCTGGATTCACAAGATGTTTGTCTTTCATTTGCTGTACACCATGTATTTTTCATAAATGTTTTATGATGAGTATTTCGGTATTTCACGTTGGTCTCTGTAGTTATTCTAGCTGCTTTGGTGAGATGTGTGATGGTGGCTGCAATGTAAAACTATGATTTATACCTGAAATATGCAAATTTTTCAAACAAAACATATGCTATACAATAAATCTGTTATAAGACTGTCATCTGATGAAGTTGTTTCTTGGTTAGTGACTATTTATATCTTTATTTGGTCGGATTTGTAATAGCTACCTATGCGGTAAAAAAATGGCGGGAAAATATGCGGTTGAGTCTTTTGCTATTGTGGTTAGCTAATAGAAATACATATTGTGTTTTCGCTGGAAAAAATTTAAAAATCAGAAATGATGGCTGGATTCACAGGATGTTTATCTTTCATTTGGTGTCTTGGACATGTGATTTCATGAAAATTATATTATATGATATCCCAGTCGCATTAGGCTAGGCTATGCTAGTCATCTTTTTTGATGGGGGGATCCCGGATTCGGGTTTATGACTCGTGTTAAGCTAACACTAGGTAGAATGTTATTCAAAATGACTTTCAGCTGGAATTGCTTCCAAAGGTGCTTCCACTAAGTGTTAACTATGGGATGTGAATACAAACAAGACATCTTTGTTTATTTTTTTCAAACATTGTCTATACCTTTTCTTTCACTTTGAAAATGTCAAGCAGGTGGTATAGAAAATGCCATAACTGTGCAAGGGGTGTGTAGACTTTCACTAGGTACTGTAGGTGAATGGCTCACTTAAAGAAGTGAAGGGTCAGTGCAGGGCACTGAGAACTAAGTTGACAGTTTCGGAGAGCTCCACACTGGAACAAACTTAATGGACATCTGATTGTCTAAACGTGGAGGATGGATCAGTAACGTGGAATAAAAACTATTTGCCTCATCACTCTTACTAATTTTGCCCTCTATATAAAACAAACAAAATCTCCATATAAATATAATGTATGAGGGAAGAGAAGCCAATGTAACACTAGCACATAATATGAAGTAGTCTGTGGTTGCATCTCAGTTTAAAATGGCCCCTTTTCCATTAATAATGATGAAACAAGTCAGGTGAAAGCAACATGGCAGATGGTCACCAGCTATTCCCTTTCACCCGTCCAGTACTTTAAAAACATCAGTACAGCCAACTTCCATCTCCACATGACAACCCCCTTAACAGGAGCTGCTCTGTGTGTTCCCTGAGTCTGACATGTAGGTGCTTTTTTTCTTGGAGTACTTAAGAGCGCTGAACGAGACCCTCATCCTCGCCACTGTCCTCTCACTGCGGCACCTCAGCGTGTTCTTCACGTGCTCCCTGAACTCCTCTGAGATGAAGTAGTAGATGAATGGATCCACACAGCTGTTGAGGGCGGCCAGACACAGGGTGGTGATGTAAAAGCCGTAGCCATCGTTCACTACTAGTGTGCACCATCAGCATGATGTTACTGGGGGTGAAACAGACCAGGAACATGACCAGCACAGTAATGATGAGCACCACAGCCTTGCGACGATTCTTGGTGATGCTGCTGTCCGTCATTGAGTTCCTCAGGGACTTGAGCATCAGAACGTAGGCCACCACGCACACCACAGTGGGAACTACAAATCCAAGGGTTCCCATGGTCAGGAAGTAGCCGACGGCCATGCTATTCTGGCTGGGCCGGACGACGTCGTGGCAGGTGGTGATGTTGAGGTTGGTCACCTTGACTGTCTGGTCATAGAGGTAGAGAGGGGTGGTCAGCAGCCAGACCACAACCCAGACTGCGACCGAGACACCGATGGCTACATGGTTGTTCCTACAATCCTGGGAGAGGGGGTAAACGATGGCCCAGTAGCGCTGGACACTGATACAGGTGATGAAGAGGATGGAGCAGTACATGTTCCCATAGAAGAAGCCCACCAGGACTTTACACAGCCTCTCTCCATAGATCCAGTCGTTACCGTTGAAGTGGTAGGCGATCTTCAGAGGCGTCCAGATGACAAAGAGCAGGTCAGACAGAGCCAGGTTGGCCATGTAGATGGTGGCAGGGTGCTTCTTCTTGGTCCGGAACAGGAAGACCCAGATGGCCATGGTGTTGGTGGGCAGCCCCACAGCAAACACCACTATGTAGATGATGGGGAGGAACACCGTGGTCAGATGACTGTCCAGAACCATGAGGGCCGTCAGGGAGACCCCCACCCCCTCCATTGTCTCGTTCCCTGAGAATCCTCGGTCGTCAATGGCAGCATTAAAACGCTCTGAGAAAGAGGAGAGAAACAAGGGGATTATAAACAGGACTGTTTAAGGACTTCCAACAATGAGGTTACAATGTATGCCATTTGAATACAATAGACATTTGTGACTTATTTACTTCGCTGTCAGGTAGATGCCTCGATTATTACTTTTTTATTGTTGTTATGTCAACTATATCAAAAGTAACATTTATTTGAAATCAACTAATAAGACGCCAGAGGGGTAAACAAAAAGTAGGAACAAGGAGAATAAGGATAAGTGGGCAATGTCTACTTAACTCAACAACCAAAAAACACATACTGTATTTAAGTGTAGTTTTCTTTATGAACCAGAAAAAGTTATTTCTGGTCATCAAGGTTAGCTGGCTAATTCATTGATCCTGCTTTGTAGTATACTCCTTAAAGTGGTCATTTTCAGTAAAAAATGACAGTCAACCGGTGTCCTAACTAGCTAGCTACCGGTGTCACTCCTAGTCTGCTTTGTGCCGGAGTCTTCCTAGCTAGCTAGCACACAGTGTCCTTCGCTCCCGCCTGCAGAACATCTACCCTCGCCGTTGTTAACAGAACTGTGGGAAAGCAGTGCCCAACAGGCAGGGGCGAAGGACACTGTCTACTGGTATCCTAGCTATTGCCAGCTAACTATCTATCCCACCTGCTGTGTATCAGAGTCCTAGCTAGCTAACGAGCTAGCACCCAGTGTCCTAAACACCTGCCGAACACCTACAACACTGACCCTCGCCGTCATTAACAGAACTGCGGGAAAACAGGCGGGGGCAAAGTACACAGTTTACCGTGTGCTAGCTAGCTATCTCTCCCGCCTGCTGTGTACCAAGTCCTAGCTTGCTAACTAGCACCCTGGTTCCTAAACACCTGCTCTCACCCTTGTTAACAGAACTGCTGGAAAACAGTGCCTGACAGGCTGGGGCAGAGGACAGTATCTACCATTGTCCTAGCTAGCTAGAAACTGTTGTTGCCTCCGCCTCTTTTTCTGTGGGGTTTATTGGCCTTTGGCATCCAACGATATGGTGCATTACTGCTACCTACTGTACTGGAGCGACCCCGCTGTCGCTGTGTACCAGAGTCCTAGCTTAAAAGTAGGAGTACCCTATATATAAAAAGGTATGGACACCCCTTCAAATTAGTGGATTCGGCCATTTCAGCCACACCAGTTGCTGACAGGTGTATAAAATCGATCACACAGCCATGCAATCTCAATAGACAAACATTGGCAGCAGAATGGCCTTACTGCAGAGCTCAGTGACTTTCAACCTGGTACTGTCATAGGATGCCACCTTTCCAACAAGTCAATTTGTCAAATTTCTGGCCTGTTAAAGCTGCCCCGGTCAACTCCATGTGCTGTTATTGTGAAGTGGAAACGTCCAGGACCAACAACGGCTCATCCGCGAAGTGGTAGGGCACACAATCTCACAGAATGGGGCTGCCGAGTGCTGAAGCGCGTAGCGCAAAAATCATCCGTCCTCGGTTGCAACACTCACTACCGAGTTCCAAACTGCCTCTGGAAGCAATGTCAGCACAAGAACTGTTTGTTGGGAGCTTCATGAAGTGGGTTTCCATGGCCGAGCAGCCGCACACAAGCCTAAGATCACCATGCGCAATGCGCCACCATTGGACGGGAGCAATGGAAACGCGTTCTCTGGCGTAATGAATCACGCTTCACCATCAGGCAGTCCGAAAGATGAATCTGTATTTGGCGGATGCCTGGAGAACGCTACCCTCCCCAATGCATAGTGCCAACTGTAATGTTTGGTGAAGGAGGAATAATGTCTGGGGCTGTTTTTCATGGTTCGGGCTAGGCCCCTTAGGTCCAGTGAAGAGAAATCGTAACGCTACAGCATTCAATGACATTCTAGACCATTCTATGCTTCCAACATTTAACAGTTTGTGGAAGGCCCTTTCCTGTTTCAGTATGACATTTCCCCCGTGCACAAAGCGAGGTCCATAGAAATGGTTTGTCGAGATCGGTGTGGAAGAACTTGACTGCCCCGCACAGAGCCCTGACCTCAACCCCATCGAACACCTTTGGGATGAATTTGGGACGCTGACTACGAGACAGGCCTAATCGCCCAACATCAGTGCCTGACCTCACTAAGGCGCGTGGCTGAATGGAAGCAAATCCCCAGAGCAATGTTCCAACATCGAGTGGAAAGCCTTCCCAGATGAGTTCAGGGTGAACAACTCCATATTAATGCCATGTTTTTGGAATAAGATGTTCGATGAGCAGGTGTCCACATACTCTTGGTGATGTAGTGTATAAAGAGGGGTTCCTGCCGATGCAGGAATGCCCGCATGCAGGAACGCCCCGAATTGCAGCTGCAATTACACCCTATCAAAACTCTCGACTGAGAAAATGTGTGTCTGTGGCCGTGTTCGAGCATCAAAACCGTGATGTATCATGGGTAAATTGTGACTGACTAACTGATCTACAACTAATAATGAGTCGTTATTGATGATGTCTGTCTGGTAGACTGTGAACTCTCCTACCAGACTCACATTAAGAACAAGTGTATCTTTAATTTTATGCAAAACATGTATCTTTCATCAAAGTTTATGATGAGTATTTCTGTTATTTGACGTGGCTCTCTGCAATTTCTCCGGATATTTTGGAGGCATTTCTGAACATGGCGCCAATGTAAACTGAGGTTTTTGGATATAAATATGAACTTTATCGAACAAGACATATATGTATTGTTTAACATGAAGTCCTATGAGTGTCATCTGATGAAGATCATCAATGGTTAGTGATTCATTTTATCTCTATTTCTGCTTTTTGTGACTCCTGTCTTTGGCTGGAAAAATGACTGTGTTTGTCTGTGATTTTGCGGTGACCTAACATAATTGTTTGTGGTTCTATCGCTGTAAAGCCTATTTGAAATCGGACACTTTCGTGGGATTAACAACAAGATTACCTTTAAAATGGTATAAGATACATGTATGTTTGAGGAATTTTAATTATGAGATTTCTGTTGTTTGAATTTGGCGCCCTGCACTTTCACTGGCTGTTGTCATATCATCCCGTTAACGGGATTGCAGCCATAAGAAGTGTTAAGCAGCTCCAATCCAAAATTACATCTAGACTCGGCTTCTTATTTCGCAACAAAGCATCCTTCACTCATGGTGCCAAACATACCCTAGTAAAACTGACTATCCTACCGAACTTTGACTTCGGCGATGTAATTTACAAAATAACCTCCAACACTCTACTCAGCAAATTGGATGCAGTCTAACACAGTGCCATTCGTTTTGTCACTAAAACTTCATATACTACACACCACTGCGACCTGTACACTCTCGTTGGCTGGCCCTCGCTTCATATTTGTTGCCAAACCCACTGGCTCCAGGTCAACTATGTCTTTGCTAGGTAAAGCTCCGCCTTAGCTCACTGGTCACCATAGCAACACCCACCCGTAGCACGCGCTCCACTGGTATATTTCACTGGTCACCCCCAATGCCAATTCTTCCTTTGGCCGCCTTTCCTTCCAGTTCTCTGATGCCAATGACTAGAACGAAATCACTGAAGCTGGAGACTTATATCTCCCTCACTAACTTTAAGCATCAGCTGTCAGAGCAGCTTAGAGATCACTGCACATGTACATAGCCCATCTGTAAAAAGCCCAACCAACTACCCCATCCCCATATTGTTATTTATTTTTTGCTCCATTGCAGCCCAGTATCTCTACTTGCACATTCATCTTCTGCACATCTATCACTCCGGTGTTTATTATTTCACCAATTATTTCGCCACTACGGTCTGTTTATTGCCTTACCTCCCTAATCTTCCTTCATTTGCACACACTGTATATAGACTTGTCTATTATGTTACTAACAGTACGTTTGTTTATTCCATGTGTAACTCTGTGTTGTTTGTGTCACACTGCTTTGCTTTATTTGGCCAGATCGCAGTTGTAAATGAGAACTTGTTCTCAATTAAATAAAGGTGAAATAAATAAATAAATAAAAATGCAAGGTGATTTGTAGATAAGTCAGTAAGCAGTCGCCTGCACTGTCGCAGCAATGTTGAACAAGCCCATTGCCATGTGGGATGATGACATCACTCATTGATGTCTTGAAGTTTGTTACCACACCGACATTGGAAATATCATCACGTTTTGGGGGTATTTCACAAACTCTGCATTCAAAGGAATCAGATCGAGGCAATCCGACACAATACATTTTCCAAAGCAATAAAGAATATCATAACGTCTATCTGATCGGGGAAAAAACTAATAACGAGAGAATTAGAGGCAAAAAGCTTTCTCTTACCATGTTTCTGAGACAGACAGAGATCGACGCAGGCCAATAAAAATATAAGTTTCAACCAATGTGGCTGAAAACCCATGTTAACTTCCACAAAAGCTTCCAACATTGATCTATCTGCTATGTATGAAGAGTGTTGAATGCTGATACACGCGTTTGTGTATTCCTTTTGTCTGTGCGACGTTGAAGTAAACGGAAGAGGTAGGGTACCACACCCCTTCCTTACATAACAGGTGGGAAGAAAAAAACCTGCTAATGTTATAAGACACGTGACCATGCACACCTGTGTCGTTCAGGTTGTCTGCCTGAGCAGATGTAGTATGTCCAGATGTTGCCCTCAGACACTGATCTAAGGTCAGTTTTATATTTTTCCACCTAGGCTTGAAGTTGAGGAAGGTATAAACTAATCCTAGAGCTGTGCCTAGGGGCACCTTCACTACCACATGCAGAAAAACGGATGTGCAAATGTACCTCCTTTACAAGCATAGGCATAAGGAAATGTATAGCTCAGTACTGCAGTAGAGTAGACCTACCAGCATGTGTAGTAGGTAGGCTAGTAAATAGTGGGATAGCCTTTCAATGGAAAAGAGGAGTGCATCAAGAACATTTCCTCACAATTAAAGAATATGATTCCCTGTCTGCTGATGTCTCCTGCCCTCTTCTCTGTCGTTATGTTCCCAGTTGCAACACAGAGCAAAGGTTTATGAGAGTAACGAGAAAGTGGTGTGCCTTGCATCAGGTCCAGTGTACTCAGGGCAGGGTCAGTGGAAGTTACAACAGTTTGATCTTTTTGTTTGAGTTAGTCACTAGCATCTCTGTTTGGTTCAATAAACAGAGCAGATGGCTATTTGCTTGAGGACTCTCGGGTGCTTTTCTCTTGCTCTGTTTTTCTTTGTACAGGTGAAACGGAGGTATGAAATGGAGAGGAATGGTGATGATTGGAAGAAAGGACAGAGGGGACAAGAAGTAACAATGTTATCTGACCTATTGTCTTCAAATCATAATGGAAATAAATTATCTAAATGAAAAGGTTTTAATGTGGAATTAATTTGGTCAACTACCTTAAATTATGAGACAAAATTGGTGAGTCACTGCCAGTGTGTGTGTGTGCATAAACATGTATTACTCAATATTTCAGCTATTCACAATGCCTCAGTGTCCATTATTTATATTCCTTAAATTAACTTGAAAGAAATTAAACCACAAACAAAATATACATCATCACACACACAAAAAATCAGATAGCTTTATTTGAAACATTTACCATTGTTTTTTGTAATGTTCTGTAACAGTATGGCACAAATACCTTCTTTAAAACTTCTCTAGGATAGGGGGCAGCATTTTCACTTTTGGATAAATAGCGTGCCCAATTTCAACTTCCTTCTACTCATCCCCAGAATATTAGATATGCATATTATTAGTAGATTTGGATAGAAAACACTCTGACGTTTCTAAAACTGTTTGAATCATGTCTGTGAGTAGAACAGAACGTATGTAGCAGGCAAAACCCCGAGGACTAACCATTCAGATTTTTTTATTTTTGAGGTCACCGTCTGTTCAATGAGTTTTCATTGGGATACTAGAGTTCTAATCAACCTGTTTGCAGTTCCTACCGCTTCCACTGAATGTCACCAGTCTTTGGAAATATGTTGAGGTTATTCCTTTGTGCAATGAAGAAGAACGGCCATCTGGAATCAGTGTAACGTTTTGTGTACTGTTTGAGAGTTGCGCAAGACTAGAAAAGTATCGTTAGTTTGTTGTCCTCCTGTATTGAAAACAGATAAACCCGTCTTCAATTTGATCGATTATTAACGTTTACAAATAACTTCAGTTGTATTACCAAAGTAGTTTGAAATGTTTTGGCAAAGTTTAGAGGTAATTTTAGAGATATTTTGTAGTGACGTTGCGCAAATTGGAAGCTGTTTTCTTTCTGGATCAAACGCGCCAAATAAATGGACATTTTGGACATATATGGACGGAATTAATCGAACAAAAGGACCATTTGTGATGTTTATGGGACATATTGGAGTGCCAACAAAAGGTAAGGCATTCTTCAAAGGTAAGGCATTCGTCAAAGGTAAGGCATGATTTATATTTTATTTCTGCGTTTTGTGTTGCGCCTGCAGGGTTGAAATATGCTACACTCTCTTTGTTTACTGTTGTGCTATCATCAGATAATAGCATCTTATGCTTTCGCCGAAAAGCCTTTTTGAAATCTGACATGTTGGCTGGATTCACGAGTGTAGCTTTAATTTGGTATCTTATATGTGTGATTTAATGAAAGTTTGATTTTATATCATTTTTTTTAAATTTGGCACTCTACATTTTCCCTGGCTTATTGGCCAAGTGGGACGCAAGCGTCCCGCCTATCCCAGAGAGGTTTTAAGACCATTTAATATTTTTTTCATTTAATGTTATCCTCCAGACAAAATATAAATCCCACGGAATACTTGTTTGTACTAAATAGGTATGTAGCGCCACCTGCTGTATGTAATGCAACATGCAGGACTGTGACAAAGTGCTGTAAATGTACTTGACTTGAAGGATGTATAATTCACACCAATAGGGGGTATCACAGCACTTCTTACTCTCAAAGTAGTACCGCAATACGTTATATTTCGATCGTTGAGTGCGCAAGCGTGTCTGTACGCAGCATAGTACCTGCTCTGATGCATTTTGCTCGACTTGTCTGGGTATTTGAGTAGTCAAACAGCTCTTCCAATTCTGAATGCATAGATTATACATTCACACAAATGGAACATTTAGTAATAATGAGTGTGAGCTAAAGTTATTGGAGTGATAATATACACACAGTGGTCAGTTGATTAAGGTACACCACCTTGTTCACGAAAAGGCTTCGCTCCTACAGACGCCTGTATCCCTGGGTGTATTGATACACCATTCAATGTCTGCTTTTATTATATTTACCCATCTACCAATAGGTGCCCTTCTTTGCAAGGTATTGGAAAACCTCCCTGGTCTTTGTGGTTGAATCTGTGTTTGAAATTCACTGCTTGATGAGGGACCTTACAGATAATGATATGTGTGTGGTACAGAGATGAGGTACTCATTCAAAATTCATGTTAAACACTAGTATTGCACACAGTGAGTCCATGCAACTTGTAATGTGACATGTTAAGCACATTTTTAGGCTTGCCATAACAAAATAATTGAATACTTATTGAATTAAAAATGAAAAGCTGAAATGTCTTGAGTCATTTGTAAAAGTTTCTAAAAACATTGCAGCAGACGACCATACCGGGACACTCCTATCAGCTAAAAACAAGAAGAAGCGGCTTCAGTGGGCACGTAATCACCAACACTGGACAATTGATGAGTGGAAAAGCATTGCCTGGTCCGACGAATCCCGGTTCCTGTTGCATCATGATGATGGCAAAGTCCGGATTTGGCGTAAGCAGCATAAGCAGCCCCTTCCTGCCTGGTGTCAATGGTACAGGCTGGTGGCGGTGGTGAAATGGTGTGGGGAATGTTTTCCTGGCAGACGTTAGGTCCCTTTATAGAAATTGTGCAACTTTTCCACGCCCCAAAGAATTCAGGCTGTTCTTGAGGGTTAGGGGGGTCCGACCTGGTACAAGATGGGTGTACCTAATAAACTGCATGGTATTTCTATACAACATTAACAACATAGTGCATAGGCTACACATTTCACAATGCTGGGTAAATGTCTCTACGGCCAGCAGGCCGTCGAAAGCATTTCCTTGTATTGTTCACAGTGAGTGTTTAAGAAATGGTACAATACATGATTATACAAAGACTCCTTTGTTATTCCCTTATCGCAGACCGTCAAACTTAAACTAAACCGTTTTGGGGAATAATACCAACTTCAACGGGAAATATATTTAAGATAAAGATTAAAAATGGTGTTATCCATTACATTTTCACAAAACTTACATTTTCCTTTTCTCTTACCCTAAATATATATTCTTGGTACTGTAGTGTCGTACAGGTCAGAAACAACTTTGGCCCATGACAATCAGGACAGCAGCTTCTTGCACTGTCTGAAACAACGGAAATGTATATCTCTTCTTCATATTTAGAGTTGGGCATAGCTAACCCAGACCTATGGATGAATGTCTGACTGAATTCATCATACAAGCCAAATCCATTCTTTCTCCTCAGAAATAGCCTAGCTTTGGTCCATGTCTATCTGTCAGACCAGAAGCATCTTGCACTGTCTGAAACAGTGGAAATACAGCATATACTAAATATATTTTTTACATTTTTGTCAGTGAAAAAGAAACAGCTCTCTGTGTCTCCATCTATCCATCAGACCAGGAGTTTCTTGTACTGGCTGCTGAGGCTGGCCTGGAAGGTGTCCACCTTAGTAATCCTAGTGCTGGTCCTCGTGCTTATTCTGGTCCTGGTGCTGGTCCTGGAGGAACCAGAGGACGAGGCCAGACTCTTCCTTCCCTCGGCGACCACCTGGCATCCCAGCGCCCCCTCCAGCTGCCTCTGGCACTGGGACGAGCCAAAATAGTAGACCAGCGGGTCCAGGCAGCAGCTGATGCTCCCCAAACATAGTGACACCAGGTAGGCCACATGGGTAGCGTCCGGCTCCCCACCCACCTGCCCAGCGATCTGGAGGTAGTGAGCGAGGAGAATGGAGTTGGTGGGTGTGAAACAGACCACGAACACCACAAGCACGGTAACCGCCATCACCACAGCCCGCGCCTTCTGCCTTGAACGGCCTAGATCAGATCAAATTACAATAGAAAATATATTATCCTCTAATGAGATGTATTTTTTAAACAGACCTTCTGCATCAAGATTAAGAAACAGATTAGCCAAATTAAGTACATTATGTCTGGTTTCCCTGGTTTGTATTTACCTACAACACCGCGCGGAGCCTTGTTGAGCACCTGCACCACCCGGGAGTAACAGGTCACCATTATGAACAGCGGCAGGAAGTAGAGGGTGCAGGAGAGTATAGGAAAGAAGAAGACGTATTGCTCCTCTAACAGCTCCAGGTCCTGGATGTCATGGCAGGTGGTGATATCCAGTGGGTCGTAGTAGACCGTCTGCTGTGAGAGGACAAGAGGCAGCGAGCCACCCACAGCCAGGATCCACATGGCGCTACAGGCCAAGGCTGCGTTGCGGGGGCTCCTCCAGGCCAGGGAGTTGATGGGGTAGGCCACTGCCAGCAGGCGGTCCACGCTGACACAGGTCATGAGGAGGATGGAGCAGTACATGTTGCAGTAGAAAGCCGCAGTGACCAGGCGGCACAACCCCTCGCCGAAGCCCCAGTCATTGCCATTGTAGTGGTAGACGATCTTGAAGGGCAGCAGCAGGGCGAACAGCAGGTCGGCGGCTGCCAGGTTCAGCATGTAGATCACTGCCGGCTTCATGGGCCGGATCCGTTGGGCAAAGGTCACCATGGCAACAATGTTAAGAGGCACGCTGATGAAGAAGACGAAGGTGTAAAGCGTCGGGATGAAGATGGTAGAGAGGTGGCCTGTGAGGAAGTTGTTGGCCATAACAGAGATGGTGTAAGACCAGACTTCTGTAGCATTCCTGGCAGAGCCCAGTTCCAACGGTCCCAGTCTGGACCCATTTATAAACCCAACTCTCTCTCCCGGTCCGGACACATTGTTTAGTCCAACTCCAGTCCCATTACTGCCTATGTCTGGGTAGTAGTCCAGTAGGTCTAGATCTATTGGCTCGTCTGTGACCGCGGACCCTTCCGTGACTAACCTCCTGGCAAAGGTCCTCACGATGGAGCTGCCTGTGGAAAAAAACAATACAGAGACGCAAGTCAGTCCCACATGGGAATAGGTGTGTGGAGCACTGCAGTTTACATTATAATAGTCATAGAGCTCAGTGTTATGGAGGACCTGAAACAGACTGTTTGAAGTTCCTATAGGATCCCTTTGAAAATGGGATGACTATAATGTGTGTCCTGAAAATGAGAGGTGCTACATGGGTATTGGAATAACTCTTTAAAATCTACTTTCCGTTGTTGATAAAATGCTGGTTCTGTCAATTAAATGGTGTTCAACAAGACCACTTCTACAATTGTATCGCAATACATTTCAACCGGTTTTGTTGCATCATAAAAAGGAGAGCTATTTCAGACAAGGAAAGCAAAGGATAAAATGTAGGCCTATAATAAAACTCCATAAATATCCCTGACTTACACTTAAAAATTTGAACGCAACATGCAACAATTTCATTTTACAATTCATATAAGGACATTTGTCAACTTAAATAAATTCATTAGGGCTTAATCTATGGATTTCACATGACTGGGCAGGGGTGCAGCCAAGCTCCCTCAAAATGTATGTTGTGTGACGAAAGTGGACATTTTGGTGTGACCTAATAATCATGCTGTTTAATCAGCTTCTTGATATGCCACACCTGTTAGGTGGATGGAATATCTTGGCAAAAGATACATGCTCACCAAAAGGGATGTACACGAATTTGTGCAGACAATTTTTGAGAAATAAACTTTTTTTGTGTATGGAACATTTATGGGATTTTTAATTCAGCTCATGAAACATGGGACCAATACATTACATGTTGCGTTTATATTTTTTGTTCAGTGTAGTATTTTATACTTTGGAATATGTAACTGTCTGTAAATGTTTCATGAATACTACACATAATACTTTATGTTGCGACGGTTATAAGTCACCGTGCCACACCGACCCGCTTATATCATAGAATGAAACTTTTCCAAATAATAGTCTATGGCTATAATTCAGGTAGGGCCTAAAAGCGTAGGCTACACATTCTTTGTATGTAATACATTTTATCACGTATCAGGCGAATTCTACTCACCGTTAAAAACGCCTGAAACCGCATGCACGCCTGCCAGGAATAGAACGGCTTTGAAAAGCATTCTCGCAGAACTGTAATGAAGTCCAGTAAAGATGAAAATGTTTACTAATGTAGCCTAAAGCGTTTATTCTAGATCTGAACACATATTATTATCAACCTGTATGTATGTATGTATGTTTGGTCTCCTTCTCTGTTGCTGCATAGAGAACTAACTGTCGCTTTCAGACAGTTTACGCCTCCCCAGTCCATCCGTGACGCAGAATATGGAAATTGTCCAGGGTGGCGCGCATTCCTATCTTCTGATGTCATTACTTGAGTCAACAACAGGACTAACTTTCACATGGGTCGACAGTTAACGTTTAATGGAATTACTGAATGGAGATCAATGCTGTTTTCTTGTTAGGACAACTGTTAAATATAAAATGTCACTCTTTTTTTACACTGGCGGGCCCAGTTAGTGCCTGCTTTTTCTTTGTATTATTATCATTTGAATGAATGTTCGATATGAACACAGCCAGGTGCAGTACACAGTACGCCTATACTCCTAGATTCTGACAAGAGGAGATACTCATATTTTTCAACAATTTCATTAAACTAAAACGCTTTTGAGATCATATGAATATTGAAGTATGCTGTTTGTCAGTTTGATATGTTTTGTTTGGTGAGGTGCTTGCTGATGATAATATAATGATGTATTTCCTCTATTTTGTGCAGAACTGACGTTGATAATGGTCAGCATCAGGAGTTTCCAGGAAATGCCCAATTGTGATCTTCAAGAGCGAAAGGGTGGGTATAAGAATGTACAGGAAGTAATTTGGCGAGGAATTACTTTCTGTAAAAACAGACTACTAATGGCCTCAAGACAACAGTTGCAGCTGAGTCTCCTGTGGTACTGCAGAGCACATTTATAACAATGATTAAATCAGTGGTCCAAAGCTGTGGGACAACACATTATTGTATAATGTACTTGATAATGTAATTTATAAGCCGCTATAATTTATACAAATCAAAATGTCTGGGTTTAGTGTGATTCTTGTAAGAGCCAATTTATGCTTAATCCGAAAATGTGGTCGGAGGCGCCATTGAGTTCGATAGCGCATCGCCGTGCTCCTCAAATTTTGTAACAATACGGAGGGCTCTGTATACTGTAGCTCTGCATTGACATTAAGTCCTGTATAATCAGAAACTCACTTCCTTGACAACTTCCTTCACAACAATTCCGCGTTGCTCCACAAAGCGCAAGAAGTATGAACGCCCTGACTTCTGCAGAGGCCTTAAATGCTGCACGGAGCAGGAAAGAGGGATGCATTTGATGTTGACCTCGCTCAAGAATAAAAAAAAAACGATGTTTTCCTGTCTATTTCCAGAGGCTAGTTTTCCTTGGGAAAGTAAACTGACCTTGCTGTTTTGAACTAGCCCCATCCCAATGTTCTGTCTGCCTGTCAAGGTTCAGAACAAAGTATTCAGCTTAAAGAATCCTCCAACAATCATGATGAACATTGTTCCTAGATTATTAAATTAGTGTAAAACTAAAACTAAGTTTGGATTTTCTGCAATCACCTTCTGTGATTAATGCTTACAGTTTTTCCCAATTGTTTACACACTAAAATTGGAACTTGAAAGCAATCACCGAAACCTGAAACTCATGTACCAAATCCCTAAACCAAATCTGCAAAATTGCAAGCACAATTCCTGCTTTACACTCAGTTCTCAATTTTCAATTGAGCTGACAAGGTAAAAATCTGTTGTTCTTCCCCTGAACAAGGCAGTTAACTCACTGTTTTCCGGTAGGCTGTCATTGTAAAAAAGAATTTGTTCTTAACTGGCTTGCCTAGTTAAATAAAAAAATAAACAAAAGTTCTCTACATTAGGCACAAATTTAAAATCTATTTAGTCCCTTAGGATAGCAACGCCAATCACAATGCCAAACTCTATGTACCAATTGGCAACACCCACTCCTCACAGATGTAAACACTAGTTGCTGAATTGTTCACTTAGAAATCAGAGCTTTAGCACTATAAAAGGCCACAGATGAGCTCTCCTGTTTTGGAGGAAAATGGAAGTCAATGATGAAGCTAGAGGTGAATAAGTGAGAGGACGAGGATGAGGAAGGACAGTTGTCTCAGATGAGATCAGGGCCACATTGGTTGACCATGTGATCAACCATGGATTTAGTATGAGGGAGGCTGGGCAGAGAGTTCCGCCCAACCTGAGCTGCTACACAGTTGCATCTATCATCCGTACATTCAGAAATGACAACCAGTAAGTTACCTACCATCTACACTATGCTCTTTATGTATGTATACTGCAGTCTGACATACCAGTAGGCCTATGTTACTCAGTGATTGTTGGCCTATGTTACAGTAATGTCATTTCATATTGAGAAAAAAATGGTTATTTTAGCTTACTGTATCCGAATCATATCATATTTGTGGATCTTCTGCAGAACTGAGAGACGGCCAGGCCATGGTGGAAGACACCGGCTGTTCACACCAGAACAGGAGACCGCTATTGTGAACATGGTGGTGGCAAACAATGCCATTAGACTACGAGAAATCCAGAACCACATAATTGCAGACAACAGAATATTCAATAACATTCACCAGGTGGGCTTGTCTACATTGGACCGTGTATTACAGCGCAACCGAATCCGGATGAAACAGGTCTACAGGGCGCCATTTGAGCGAAACTCAGTGTTAAAAAACAGCCATATGAATATTTGTAAGTACTATACTGTGAATTTACTATCATATCAGCACTGCACTGTATTACAGTACTGTAATCCAGTGTATTGTGCCTCACCATAGTGACTGCTCTAGGTCTATGTCACATTGTCTTGTCTGTTTCAGATAGTCTTGGAGCTGGATGCCGTTGCAATTCAGCATGTTTATATTTACATTGATGAGGCTGGCTTCAACCTAGCCAAAAGAAGGGGACGGAACATTCACAATGGCCAATAATGTTCCTGGACAGTGTTGAGGGAATATCACCATGTGCGTAGCCGTTAGCCAGCAAGGCGTCCTCCATCACCATGCCAACCTTGGTCCCTACAACACCCCCCTTCTCATCACATTCCTGGACACACTACATGGCATCATCATTTCAGTGAAGCAGAGGGGTGGACCAGAGCAGCCCAGGTATGTTGTCATTTGGGACAATGTGAGTTTCCACCTGGCTGCTCTGGTCCGCAACTGGTTCATCGACCACCCACAATTGATTGTTCTATACCTCCCACCATATTCCCCATTCCTAAACCCAACTGAAGAGTTTTTTTCAGGATGGCGATGAAAGGTGCATGACCTCCATCCCCTCACACGCATGCCTTTTCCCCAGGCAATGGAGGGTGCATGACCTCCATCCCCTCACACGCATGCCTTTTCCCCAGGCAATGGAGGGTGCATGACCTCCATCCCCTCACACGCATGCCTTTTCCCCAGGCAATGGAGGGTGCATGACCTCCATCCCCTCACACGCATGCCTTTTCTCCAGGCAATGGAGGGTGCATGACCTCCATCCCCTCACACGCATGCCTTTTCTCCAGGCAATGGAGGGTGCATGACCTCCATCCCCTCACACGCATGCCTTTTCTCCAGGCAATGGAGGGTGCATGTGGTGAAGTTGCTGTGGGGGCTTTCGGCGGCTGAATCCGTCACTCCAGAAGATTCTTTCCCCGCTGTTTAGCCAGGGAGAACATGGCTTGTGATGTAGATGAGGTGCTGTGGCCAGACCAAAATAGGAGGCAGGATGCAGCCTACTTGCAAAACTATATATTTGCAGAACATGTTTTCAAATGCTAACACACTGTTTCCAAACTGTTAAAAAAACATTCAAAACAGAATGATGGCAAATGTCGTGCATTTCTGCAGTAACCAGATTGAAACATATAGAACATCTTGGCAGAATATAGAATTATTCCAAACACAGCTGATTGCAATTTCAGCTGAAAGCCTATCCAAGTGTCCTGTTTTTAGTCTCGTTACCAAACAGACAAAAGAGGACGACTTTGGAATGATTTAATTTGGAAAGATGGATCAAGGAAGACAGGTTGGTGGGGATAGAAGAGTGACAGGGAGAGGGAGAATGCGTGGATGACAAAGGAGAGGAAGACCAAGCGGTGATCTCTGATGAGATAAGGTCCACAATTATTGACCATGTTGTAAACCATGGTCTCTCTTTGAGAGAGGCAAGTTTAAAGGTGCAACCAAACCTGCAGCGTTCAACAGTTGCATCAATGGTACAAATTTTCTGGCAAAACAACAGGTGAGATGTACTTACATGTACTTACATTTTGAAATATATTGACTGTTTTGTGTTTTTCAGTAGGATCCAAAGGTTGCCTCCCACAGGAGGGAGAAGCAAAATATTATCAGATACTGTCACGTTCCTGACCTATTTTTGTTAGTTTGTTATATGTGTTAGTTGGTCAGGACGTGAGTTTGGGTGGGCATTCTATGTTTTCTGTTTCTGTGTTGGTTTATTGGGTTGCCTGGTATGGCTCTTAATTAGAGGCAGGTGTTTGGCGTTCCTCTAATTAAGAGTCATATTTAGGTAGGCGTTGTCACAGTGTTCGTTGTGGGTGATTGTCTTCCGTGTCTGTGTCTGTACACCACGCAGGACTGTTTACGGTTTGTTCGGTTTGTGTAGCCTATGTTCCTATTCGTGCGTTTTTCTTGTTTTTATGTAAGTACGTCGTCTAGGTCTGTCTACACCGTTTGTTGTTTTTGTTAGTTTAATCAAGTTCGTGTTTCGTTAATAAAATATGTCTTTTCACTACGCTGCGCCTTGGTTCCCTCAATACTCCTCCTCTTCAGATGAAGAGGAGGAGGACTGCCGTTACAGAATCACCCACCAAGAATCCAGAACCAAGCAGCGTAATTTGGAGCAACGGGGAAGTATACAGGACTTGTGGAGTTGGGAGCAAATATTTAACGGAGAAGGACCATGGGCTAAAGTGAATCACCGTCCATGGGAACAGCTGGAGGCAGCTCGGAGAGTGGAGGAAAAGAGAGAGAGGAACCGGAGTTATGAGGGAACACGTCTTGCACGGAAGCCCAAAAAGCCCGTGAGTAACACCCAAAAATTTCTTGGGGGGGGCTAAGAGGTAGTGGGCCAAGGGCAGGTAGGAGACCTGCGCCCACTTCCCAGGCTTACCGTGGAGAGCGGGAGTACTGGCAGGCGCCGTGTTACGCAGTAGAGCGCACGGTGTCTCCTGTACGAGTGCATAGCCCAGTGCGGGTGCGGGTTATTCCACCTCCCCGCACTGGTAGGGCTAGATTGGGTATTGAGCCAGGTGTCATGAGGCCGGCTCAACGCGTCTGGTCTCCAGTGCGTCTCCTCGGGCCGGCATACATGGCACCTGCCTTACGCATGGTTTCCCCGGTTCGCCTACATAGGCCGGTGCGGGTTATTCCACCTCCCCGCACTGGTCAGGCGACCGGGAGCATTCAACCAGGTAAGGTTGGGCAGGCTCAATGCTCAAGAGTGCCAGTACTCCACGGTCCGGTATTTCCGGTGCCACCTCCCCGCCCCAGCCTAGTACCTACAGTGCCTACACTACGCACTAGGCTACCAGTGCGTCTCCTGAGCCCAGTTCCTCCTCCACGCACTCTCCCTGTAGTGCGTGTATCCAGTTCGGTGCCTCCAGTTCCGGCACCACGCACTAAGCCTCCTGTGCGTCTCCAGAGCCCTGTACACACTGTTTCTTCTCCCCCTACTAATCCTGATGTGCTTGTCCTCAGCCCGGTGTCACCAGTGCCGGTACCACGCACCAGGTATAGAGTGGGCTTTGAGAGTACAGTGTGCCCTGTCCCTGCTCCCCGCACTAGTATGAAGGTGCGTGTCCTTAGCCCGGTGCCTCCAGTTCCGGCACCACGCACCAGGTCTACAGTGCGCCTTATCCGGCCAGAGCCATCCGTCTCCCCAGCGCCATCTGAGCCATCCGTCTCCCCAGCGCCATCTGAGCCATCCGTCTCCCCAGCTCCATCTGAGCCATCCGTCTCCCCAGCGCCATCTGAGCCATCCGTCTCCCCAGCGCCGTCTGAGCCATCCGTCTGCCATGAGCCTGCAAAGCCGCCCGTCTGCCATGAGCCTACAGAGCCGTCCGCCAGACAGGAGCCGTTAGAGCCGCCCGCCAGACAGGAGCCGCTAGAGCCGTCCGTCAGACAGGATCTGCCAGAGCCGCCAACCAGACAGGATCTGCCAGAGCCGCCAACCAGACAGGATCTGCCAGAGCCGCCAACCAGACAGGATCTGCCAGAGCCGCCAACCAGACAGGATCTGCCAGAGCCGCCAACCAGACAGGATCTGCCAGAGCCGCCAACCAGACAGGATCTGCCAGAGCCGCCAACCAGACAGGATCTGCCAGAGCCGCCAACCAGACAGGATCTGCCAGAGCCGCCAGCGAGCCATGAGCGGCCAGAGCCGCCAGCGAGCCATGAGCGGCCAGAGCCGTCAGAGAGCCATGAGCGGCCAGAGCCGTCAGCCTGCCATGAGCGTCGAGAGCCGTCAGCCTGCCATGAGCGTCGAGAGCCGTCAGCCTGCCATGAGCGTCGAGAGCCGTCAGCCTGCCATGAGCGTCGAGAGCCGTCAGCCTGCCATGAGCGTCGAGAGCCGTCAGCCTGCCATGAGCGTCGAGAGCCGTCAGCCTGCCATGAGCGTCGAGAGCCGTCAGCCTGCCATGAGCGTCGAGAGCCGTCAGCCAGCCATGAGCGTCGAGAGCCGTCAGCCAGCCATGAGCGTCCAGAGCCTTCAGCCAGCCATGAGCGTCGAGAGCCGTCAGCCAGCCATGAGCGTCGAGAGCCGTCAGCCAGCCATGAGCGTCGAGAGCCGTCAGCCAGCCATGAGCGTCGAGAGCCGTCAGCCAGCCATGAGCGTCGAGAGCCGTCAGCCAGCCATGAGCGTCGAGAGCTGTCAGCCAGCCATGAGCGTCGAGAGCCGTCAGCCTGCCATGAGCGTCCAGATTCGTCAGTCAGCCATGAGCTGCCCTTCAGCCAGAAACGGCTATATACCCAGAACTGCCCCTCAGTCCAGAGCTGTCTCTCTGTCCGGAGCTGCCCTTCAGTCCGGAGTTGCCCCTCTATCCTGATCTCCCTCTCTATCTTGAGCTATCTCTATATTCTGATCTATCTCTCTGTCCCGGTGCTGTCCCTGTCATTGATGTTACTAAGAGGATTTTGTGGGGGTAAAATGAGGGTGGACATTCTTAGGGGGAGATGGAGGCTAGGATTGATTATGGTGGGGTGGGGACCTCGCCCGGAGCCTGAGCCACCACCGTGGTCAGATGCCCACCCAGACCCTCCCCTAGACTTTGTGCTGGTGCGCCCGGAGTTCGCACCTTATGGGGGGGGGGTTATGTCACGTTCCTGACCTATTTTTGTTAGTTTGTTATATGTGTTAGTTGGTCAGGACGTGAGTTTGGGTGGGCATTCTATGTTTTCTGTTTCTGTGTTGGTTTATTGGGTTGCCTGGTATGGCTCTTAATTAGAGGCAGGTGTTTGGCGTTCCTCTAATTAAGAGTCATATTTAGGTAGGCGTTGTCACAGTGTTCGTTGTGGGTGATTGTCTTCCGTGTCTGTGTCTGTACACCACGCGGGACTGTTTACGGTTTGTTCGGTTTGTGTAGCCTATGTTCCTATTCGTGCGTTTTTCTTGTTTTTATGTAAGTACGTCGTCTAGGTCTGTCTACACCGTTTGTTGTTTTTGTTAGTTTAATCAAGTTCGTGTTTCGTTAATAAAATATGTCTTTTCACTACGCTGCGCCTTGGTTCCCTCAATACTCCTCCTCTTCAGATGAAGAGGAGGAGGACTGCCGTTACAGATACGCAGGAAATTGGCATTGTTGACATGGTAATTGGCATCAATGCAATAAAATTCGGGACAGAGTGCTGGCAGACAATATCACTTTTGGGAGTGTGAATACGGTCAGCACAACGACAATTGCCAGAGTCCTAGAGAAACATAATAAGGATGAAGCAGTTGTACCCTGAGAGAAATGGTGAACGTGTGTAAGAACTCCGGTATCAATATGTCCAGGTAAGATGTCTGTTCAATAACCAAACAGGGCACTTACACAGCTATGCATAATGTAAAGTACTGGAAAACTGTGGATTTACTGTATTTTAGAGAGTAATGGAGATGGAAGCCAGGCAAACTGCATATACAGTCGTGGCCAAAAGTTTTGAGAATGACACAAATATTCATTTTCACAAAGTCTGCTGCCTCAGTTTGTATGATGGCAATTTGCATATACTCCAGAATGTTATGAAGAGTGATCAGATGTATTGCAATTAATTGCAAAGTCCCTCTTTACCATGCAAATGAACTGAACCCCCAAAAAACATTTCCACTGCATTTCAGCCCTGCCACAAATGGACCAGCTGACATCATGTCAGTGATTCTCTCGTTAACACAGGTGTGAGTGTTGACGAGGACAAGGCTGGAGATCACTCTGTCATGCTGATTGAGTTCGAATAACAGACTGGAAGCTTCAAAAGGAGGGTGGTACTTGGAATCATTATTCTTCCTCTGTCAACCATGGTTACCTGCAAGGAAACACATGCCGCCATCATTGCTTTGCACAAAAAGGTCTTTACAGGCAAGGATATTGCTGCCAATAGTAATAGTAATAGCTTCCTGTGTGGAGAGGAATTCACAGAAACACTGAACCATCTTTGTCAACCTCATTCTATAACCCACTGGGCACAGATGTCAATTCAACGTCTATCCCATGTTGGTTCAACGTAATTTCATTTCAACGTAATTTCAAAACACTGATTCAACCAGTGTTTGCCCAGTGGGAACATATTGTCTGTAGCTGACTTTAAAAAAGGAGGGAAGCCAGTGGAAGCCAATTCTTGACAAAGAATCAAGCTAGACCGGTTGTGCGTGCTGTTTATCAACCTCTATCTAATGACATGACATTGAATGTAACGGTATCAGAATATAACTGTGAACTTTGACACACCTATTCACCACCTGGAATCTGGTTCACAGTGTCAAGTAACTCATACAGATGGCGTGCAATTGGGTTAGGTGGGATCTGCCTTCCAGTTTAACGATTCCCAAATCAGACATTTTCATGGTAACGGCCACAAACTGCCGGGAAAGGTTCATAGGGGACAGTTACAAAGACAACACGTAAGAAAGACATGTTTCTTTATGGAAGAGACTGGATCATCTAATTTTGACCTAAAGCAGCACCAGAGTCCAGAGAGCTGCAAATCCACCATGTGTTATCTGTTCATGTCTTTCCTGTCTAGAGAGGCACATTAAATATGAGGCTATTATATCCAGCCGGCTGTCTGTGTGTGTGTGTGTGTGTGTGTGCTTGTGTGTCTGTGTGTGCATGCGTGTATAGGGAGGTGTCTTTGTATCCTGTGATTGAGTTAACAGAGCTCTGTCCCTGTCTGGCTATGGTCCCCTCTCTTTCCCGGAGATCACATGACATTATTCAGCCAGTGCCAGAGCCAGTGAATGAGGTGGGAAGGCCAGTTCAACCAATCCTACATTACTGCTGAAATTACAGTGCTGGACATGCTACTGTCTGTCTACACTGCCTGGCTGCATCAGTAAACTCTCCTCTCATGATAGACAAATTCAGACAGGCACAAATACTGCTATGTAGAATTTAGTTTGAGAGAGAAGCAATGTGTTCAGGAAAGCAATACTACATTGTACAATTTCACAATTTACAGTGAAAATATTGAAATATTAAAACTGTACAAACTCCTCTAAAACACAAATAATACTGCACCTGTACTTTGATGTTACAAATAAATGGTCAGAGCATCCATCACTGTCATCTATTAGATTATGCTGAGCTGGGCTTGGCTGTATGGGGGACTCGTCAGGGGCCTCTGAAGACAGAGGGAAATGTTATTGCCGTGTGGGGACTATTGAGTAAGTGTGTGTGTGTGTGTGTGTGGAATTAGTGGGAGTGTGGGTGTGTGCGTGCGTGCGTCCGTGCATGCGTGTGGAATTAGTGGGAGTGTGTGTGGGTGGGAGGGGAAGCATGACTCAGTGAGAAAACACAGAACCAGACTCCCTGGGTTCAAACAACAAACTCTCTGTCTCTCGCTCTCTTAACTCCCTCATACTTCACTCATTAGGGAAACATTAGGATTTTCAATATGATGAAACTGTCTCCAATATGCTTTGATAGTTGATAATTAATTATGTAATGTTATGTATTCAGTTCCCATACTCTCCCATATGCAAGTGTGTGTGTGTGTGTGTTTTTAATGTGTATGTTTGTGTTTTAGTGTGTGTGTGTGTCTTTTAGCGTGCATGTTGTGCTTGCATGTGTGTGTTATATATCACATCATATTCTGTCCTCTCCACTGTAGATGCAGCTGCACTTCAAAACAGCACCCCGTGTTTGGGTCACGTTGCTCAGGAGACCACTAGCTGATCCAAAACTAACATCAGCTCATTCCTGCTAAGGGAGGAGGCAGGATACTGACCATGATAACACAGAGCCCAGGGCTCAACTATGGCCTCGGACCAGGGCTGCGTTCCCTACTTTCTGTTCTGTTCTTGCTCACTACCCTCTACAGATGTCAGACACTTGGACAGCTGTAAGTGATATAAATAATGCTGCCATGTATCCAGCGTGGTTAGCTCCCTGGCATACTTTAGTTGGCTAGGGATGATTCTAGGAGAGAACTTTCCTGGATTAAGATGCAGCCCAGTTCTAAACAAGTTTATATAACAGGCACAGGATGACCAGCCAGACTACCAGGAATGGGGCAGTACTGGGAAAACATCCCAATTGACAAATTAAGTGTAGAACATTACTTATTATCTGTTGGAACCCGGACTGTAGCCCCCCATGTCAATTACACTGTAGACCGTTCACCAACCAAGGTGAGAGTCTGTTACTATAATTGAAATGAAGTTAGAACAGCTAACGTGCAGCTAACATGCAGAAAATCCAGGCTTTTACTGGAGCAGAAACCAGTGAAGCATATATCAGAGCACAAGTCAGAATTGGGGCTAACAACAGAAGATGGGCCAGGGTGTACATGCACATTTCCAGATATCATTACCAGTAATACAATCAAGGCACGGCAGAGGACAGGTATAGGGGCATTATGAATTCTAGCTCCCAGGATGCAATTCCTATGGCTTCCACAGGGTATCAGCAGTCTATGTTTAAGATTTCAGGCTTGTAACTTCCAAAACTAATAAGAAATATGAGTTTTAGTAGAAGGACACACTCTTGGAAATTCGTGTTTGGGCGCATGATGAAGACAAGACACACCTGCTAATATCGGTTTCCTATTGAACATATTTCTTTCCGTAAGAAATATTATAGTTTTATTACATTTTAGGGTATCTGAGGAGTCAATGGAAACATATTTTGACTTGTTTTAACAAGGTTTAGCGGTAGATTTTCGGATTCCTTTCTCTGCATGTTGAACGAGTGGATTACTCAAATCGATGAGGCCAACTAAACTGACTTTTTGGGATATAAAGAAGGATTTTATCTAACAAAACGACACTACATGTTATAGCTGGGACCCTTTGCATGACAAACCAGAGGAAGATTTTCAAAAAGTAAGTGAATATTTAATCGCTATTTGTGAATTTATGAAACCTGTGCCTGTGGAAAAATATTTTGATGTGGGGCGCCGTCCTCAAAAATTTGCATGGCATGCTTTCGCTGTAATGGCTACTGTAAATCAGACAGTGCAGTTATATTAACAAGAATTTAAGCTTTCAACCGAAATAAGACACTTGTATGTACCTAAATGTTTAATATCCATAATTTTTATGCTTATTTATTTGAATTGCGCGCCCTCCAGTTTCACCGGAAGTTGTCCCACTAGCGGGACGCCTAGCCCTAAGATACTTATTTGAATTAGTTTTCTTAAATTATTTTAGCATTGTTGGTTAAGGGCTTGTAAGTAAGCATTTCAGTGTAAGGTCTACATCTGTTGTATTTGGTGCACGTGACAAATAACATTTGATTTGATGATTTGATTTGATGTGACAGGCTACTGTCCTTTCTCAAACAGTCCCATGGGCTGTAGCACTGTCTGTGTGTGAGTAGGCGTTTAGATTAGATCAGTGCGGTTCAGGGGTTGAGGTTCAGGCTGTGGTTGTTTCCGCTGGTGGTTGTGGGGGTGTCGCCTACAGGATGAACTTTGCACCGCTGACCTTTTGGCACAAAAGCTAAATATACTTAATTCAAGATGTAAATGATTAAGCTGTTCTAACTTTATTTCAATTATAGTAACAGACTCTCACCTTGGTTGGTGAACGGACCGATTCCCTCAAACTGTTGTTGAGTATGCAATGCTTGTACATTTTGATACAGCTGTTTATACTTATGTGTTGAAACAGACTGTTATTTTCGTGACAGTGGCTTCATGCCCATAGGGGCACAAAGGCACCTGCCCCCTCAGATTGTCCTGTTGTAAAAATGTCAATGTTAAATAAATTATTAAACATACGTTTTTTGCCCACGTTTTATCATAATTATTTATTTAAAAAATATCTGTCAGCGGTAGTTTACAGAGGGGGCACACTGACTGGACATGGCAAAGAAATAGAAAAGACATACTAGAGTCTATGTAAAAGAGGAAGTAACTGCACCGCATTGCCATCCTCGGACTGTTTGTGTTTGTCGCTGAGTGCGTGTACCCTCAGAGCGTGTGGTCTAACAGTGTACCTAATCTCTGGATGAGTCCCCAGTAATGGTGTTAGCGACAACATGACGTCACAGACGCGACAGGTGCTCCTCTACGGACGGACGGCGTGAGTCAAGTCGCTCTGGTTGGGTGGCTCTCTGTGAGTGTTCTCTGGTTTATTTATTTGGATCTCCGTTAGCAGCTACACTTCCTGGAGTCCACACAAAAACATGACAATTAACAAACACTGATACACTGATAGACAAGGACAGTCAAACAAATGTAACATACAATGATATACAAACAATACAACTAACAAATAATACAAACAATACAACAACAAAATGATGTGTGTGTTGGAGTGTCAGTGTGCGTGTGTCCCCTCACAATGAGATATATTTTAATCCGTTTTTTAAAGGTCCTTTTACTGTTTGCCTGAGTAATTTGTGATCATGCCTTTATGTAATACTGTGTGTTGCCATGAATTAGTTCTGGACATAGTAACTGTGAAGAGAAACCTGATTGCATGTCTTGTGTGTCTGAGCTGAATGTTATTTGATTATGCAGAGAATCTGGAATGTTCATTACAGTAATACTTCTCAAAAAACCTACAAGATCCTCAACTAGCTTCCTCAACTTGCTCAATGGTCACACCCTTTATACACAACTCCAGTTGAGGTTAAGGTCTTAGAGAATGTTTTGAACCAAATACAATGCTTTTAGTGAGAGGGGTCCACATAGATGTTTAGATGAGACTCATCTCTCTGTTGTGTCCCAGCATCCGTGCGTCAGAGACACAGGAAGAACAAGATAGGCTACAGGGTCACACCTGGTAGCTGCTGGGGCCTGATGGGAACTCACAGTGAGATGATAAAAATACTGAAGACAAAAATAAATACAATGTTTTAGTAAGAATTTATAAAACAAATGGGAGTTGAGGTTATCAGTTTTGTTTGAACACGAGGGGGAAGCTTGGGGGTAAAAAACGGCTTACGTGCCATTGTTGTTGTTCTGTTGGACATGTAGCATTTATTATTAACCAGTAAATGAGGGACACAGCAGGCATAGTGTGTCTTTTTGAGCGGATGTTGTTTGTTTTCAGACATAAAGATGTAAGTGGGGAGATTTCTTGTAAACCCGTCTTTGAGCTACAGGAAAGATGATGTGACTAGTGTTTTTTTTGAGAGAGTGCATCTGCACCATCGCCCACTCACACAATACATAGCCGGAAAGACAGCATTTTTATTTAGAAATATTATTAATCTGTTGAACAGCTGACTCATTATAGAATTTTATTTGTGCGATCGGTAAAAACAGAATTATTTGTGCCAGTTTCCTCAGAAAATACAATACCAGTCAAATGTTTGGACACACCGACTCATTCAAGGGGATTACTTTATTTTTACTAATGTGCTAATTTTGACGGCAGCCATTATTTTAAGAACCAGGAAGATAAGGTTGACAAGGTCACACTCCCGCACGTGATATCATTGAAAAGCCCATACTGTCCTCTCAAAGGGACAACAGGACTTAATACAGTGTCTTGTATAGCCTCAGAGATACGGACCCAGAACTGATATCCACTAGAGAGGACAAAAATGAATTGCTGAGTCTCAGGAGGATACACCTCACTGTATTTTATTCCATAATAGGAAGTTTACTAGAGTTGTACCCTCTATTTGACTAAATAACCCAAGTGACTTGATCAGTAAACCAATAGAGTAGTTCTCTTAACCCATAAAAAAATATCTGATCTCTATTCAAAAAGAGTGGGGGTTCAATTCAGTGCCATAGTCCTATTCCTTTAGCAGCTGTAAAGTGAATTCCCATCAATAAAACTTATCTGAGAGGTTGGCGGAACTCCAGGCAAAGCAATATCTACAGTACAATCGCAAAGTATTCAGACCCCTTCACTTTTTCCACATTTTGTTACATTACAGCCTTATTCTAAAATGTATTTAAAAAAGATTTACACACAATACCTCATAATGACAAATCAAAAACAGGTTTTTAGACATTTCCGCATATGTGTTAAAAATAAAAAACTTAAACATCACATTTACATAAGTATTCAGAACCTTTACTCAGTACTTTGCTGAAGCACCTTTGGCAGCAATTACAGCCTTGAGTCTTCTTGGGAATGATGCTACAATCTCGTCTGCAGATCACCCCTCCCCCTTACCAGCTCTGACTTTGTTGATAGCTACTTTATTTAGGAAAAATGTACTTACTATGACTGTGATAATGTGGCTGTCCCACCTAGCTACATTATCTTAAGATGAATGCACTAACTGTAAGTCACTCTGTATAAGACAGTGTGCTAAATTACTAAAATGTAAACACACATTTTGAGAAAGTAGATCTTCAGCAGCACAAAATTATGCTGGCAACACCAACTTGAAAACATTCCTTCAAAATAAGAGTACCAATAGAAAAGCTTTAAGAATGTATCTCTTTGAAGCGTTCTACTGCAACGAATGTGTGTTAGAGATGCAATGTCTTCAAAATACCTCTTCTGTTTTAAAGGTTTAACATCACATTACATCATTTCACAAATAGTTGCATCTTTACTCATTCATTTTATACAAGAATTTGATGCAAACCTCATCACTGAGGCACCTGTATAAACCGAGTTAGGGTAATGTGGCTGTGTTGTCTTTCCTGAGGTCACAAACATGAAACAAAATGGACCGGGTCGTAGCTGGCTTCTCCACCGACCGTTTACACATTCTCCAAAATATGGATATTGTTCAGTTCTCAAATTCTGTGATGTAGTAGAAGTTCATTTGTTCTACTGTGAAACTCTCTCCATACTGCATGGCCAGGGAGAGTCTCTTTACGGAATTTATGACGTGGGGGTTAAGTTGTAAAACTGCCCCCCCCCCCTCCCAACAGGAGAGGGGGTTGTTCACATCTCTGCTAGCCAATTCACAGAAAGTGCTAACATCATGACAACAGTATATAGTCATTGAACACGTATCATTTTATTAATGTTTACATACTGTTTTACCCACTTCATACTGTATGTATATACTGTATTCTAGTCAAGGCTTTTTATTCAGATAATGTCCATAATGTCTAGACACACACCATCATATACCTACATATTTATATTCCAGACTCTGACAAAGCTCGTTATAATATTTCTATATTTCTTAATTTCCTTTCTTACATTTTTTGGGGATCTGTGTGTATTGTTTTGTATTGTTCGGTATTACTGCACGGTTGGAGCTAGGAACATAAGCATTTCGATACCCCTGCGATAACATCTGCAAAATACATGTACACGAGCAATACAATTTTAATTTGATTTTGATTTATGATCCTATTAAAGCTCACTACAGTTATAATCATTAGATTGTGAATGAGGGGGTTTGAAGCAGGGCCTCCTGCGCAACAGAAGAGCGCATTAGCCCACTTAGCCAAAGCAACTCCTCAGGTCTCATGCAAGGTTGATCATCACCTGAACATGCACGCCCACACACTGATTGAACAGTTCCATCTTCTGGCCAGCTTGATAAATGACACCAATTGTAAAGTCTGTAATCAAAGTACCATGGTTGTTAGAGAATGTAACTCTTTATTGAATACATTACGTGTAGATCCCAGTGGAACCTACCTCTATATACTTCACATTGCACCTGGTAACCTTCCCTAGTCAAAGTAAATCAGATCAAGGACAGGTATTTGACAAATGATTTAACACACACCTCCATGTATTGTCTATAGCAGGGCTATTCAAACCTGGGCCTCATGATCTACTAACTACAGAACTGCTGGTTTTCATCCTTCCCCTCTAATCAGGGACTGATTCAGACACGGTCAGTGGATTATCTGGCCAATCAATGACATGCTTGTTATTTCTGTGTCTAGATCAGGTTACGGTTAAGCACTTTGTGACAAATGTTTTTGTAAAAAAGCACTATACTTTGATATATTGATCAGTGAGAAGAGGGACAGAAGGGGAGAAGAGGAAACCAGCAGTACTGTGGAGGGACCTGGAGGGGCTGGAGATGAATAGTCCTAATCTATAGCATGTCTGTAGCTCCGTACAGTACAGTCATTTCACCACTGCATGCCCCATCAAAATTACCCAGAAGAACGGACGGACGTCTGCCCACAGAACAAGGAACTCACCAGAATGATACAGTCATCTTTGACCCAGATGAACATGGCTGCTCGTCCACAGAACAGCAGCAGGGATGTAGTGGAGTGGAAACACACCTAAACACAGACTACACCACTGGTTATTTTGTGAATTGTGTTGTTAACACACCTGGCTGTTCCACCAAATGAGCATTGTTACCTGTAGTGTTTATGTTACTCTCTCTGTTATCTCAACCAGCTAGTGTTTAGCCACCTTCATGTTTTCCTACAACTACATCCCTGTAGCAGACACAACAACAGAACACACAACATAAATACTTTAGTAACACACAGGCAAAGTTTCCTATTTTTAACAGAAGTGTAGTTTCATACAGAGAGTGACGTGATGAGGGATGGATGGCTGCAAGTGATGCAGTAGGACAGGCTGAAAGACAAACTCATTAACACACCATTAACCATTAACTCTTCTTGAACTCCACTGTTGGTTAAAGGCTTGTAAGTAAGCATTTCATGGTAAGGTCTACACTTGTTGTATTCGCCGCATGTGACAAATAAAGTTTGAATTGATTTGGAAACCAGTCAGACACTTCAGTGAGTCAAGTCAACTCATTAACATCGACCCCAACCCATGGTTGGGAAATTAACAATGTTTGAATATATACAATATATTATACACACACACACAATATCATACATACACACACACATACTGTACATTTACACAAATGATCCATACCTGGTCAAATGCAAAAGCATGTACTGCAATGATGCCATTATGATACTGCAAAGTCATGAATATGTTAAAGGCATAGTTCACTCCAAACTATACTTTTAGGTTTCAGTGAAATAGGTTAAATATCCCTTAACATGCCAACAGAGTCGTGTGCTCACAAGAGCTTAAGCCTGAAACCTAAATTGACGCTTCTCTAGTTAGGATTCTGCCCTTAGAGAATGGTTATGTTGTAACGTATAGTAACTATGGTACCCAGGCTGACTAAAGAACGTATCTTATCACCTAACTTGTATTCATGTCAGACCCGTAGCACTGAGGACAGAAGCAATAGGTACCTTTGATTGAACTTAGGCTAGGATTAGAATGGCTTTTTCATATCTCATCAAATTAAAACCTCCTGCTTTCTGCTTAAACAGAGCTGAATATTGATCAACTGCCCAAACGAAACGCCTGGATATTCAACAACAAATAACCTAAAACAAACAGCTGGTTTGGGAATGCCAAGGTTGAAAAATAGGTTAGGCAAGATAGTCCGGTCTTGGGGCAGAAACAGCAATCATCTCTCTACCTGGGCAGAGCCCTCCAGAAGGTTAATAAAATAGCGTTCAACTCTTCCCACGCACTCCACCCTGAATTCCAGCTCCACCCCTCTGGTCGCAGGTACAGAGTACCTAAGGTTTAAAAAAATATTCCAAATGCAACTTAACAAAATGTTGGACTAATTGCACTTTAGCACTTGCACTTCAACATGTAGCCCTTTACTTGAACACTATCATAAGGCCTACATACCACTGTCATAAAACAATGTTACATATTTAGTCCTTATGACAGTGTTCAACTAAAGCCCAATGGGTACATGAGTGAAGACTGCTGGGTAGTGTAGTTCTACATCAAGACGTTGCCGCGTGTGTCAGGCAGTCGTAGTCCCACCAGGCCTCCTCCCACTAGTACAGCCGACGCCAGCAGGATGGGGATGGTCTTTGTGATGCCAACCAGAGAGCTGAAGATCAGGTTCCCCAACACCGCTGCCAGCTTACAGATGGCATTACAGAACCCAAAACCTGTACCCCTGGAGAAGAAAAGGAGGGCAGAGGAGAGAGTCAACGATGGAGGGTGTGTGTTTGTGTGTGTCTGTGTGTGTGTGTGTGTGTCGTGCCTGCCTGCGTGTTGTACCCACCTCCTGTCAGTCGGGTAGAGCTCAGCAGTAACAACGTCCAGGGAGTTCCAGGCTGATATACTGAGGCCGTTATAAAGACACAGCATGAAGATCATCATAGACTCACTTGTCCCAAACCACAGGAAGAAACAACTGATGCCTGACAGCACCATGGAGCCCCCTGGGGGAGAAAACATGCTATTACACATCATATCACAACAAAAGACATGATAACAGATTACAAATACATTCTCTTTTTGGTGATACATTTTTTATTTCATTTCATAGGTACTGATATGTAAAACCCCAGGGGGGACAGTCACAAAATCGAACATTTGTCTGAATATCAAATACATACTCTGTATGAAGTAGAATTTCAAAAATTTACCCAGCATGCTCAGGCGCCCTATCTTGTCCATGAGAAGGGCGGAGACTATGTTGCCGGGCAACACGGCGAGCGTCCCCAGGAAGTTGACCAAGTAGACCCAGTAGGCGCTGTAGTCATCATTAAAGGTCATCTGACAGCCCGTCTTGTTGTGGTGGAACGAACTGTTGATCACCCTCGACCCCACCAGCTTAGAATCGTCAATATCTGGAGAAAGACAAAGAGAGAAATAGAGAATCAGACAAGTGTACTATTTTGACTCCTTTATGTTCTGTTTGTCTGGCAGGTGAACTTTCTGAATGGACACTGTGCTGGGTTTATACTTATTATCTAATGCTGCTTCCATGGGCCTTTAACTCTGAGACATGGTCTCAGCCTGCCTCTTGTGAGTGTCTCTTCTCTTGATGAAGGGAAGATAGAACAGGGCCGGGGGGTCAGATATATGGTCCGTCTGCAAATATGGTCCGTCTGCAAATATGGTCCGTCTGCAAATATGGTCCGTCTGCAAAACATCCCAGGTCTTTTAGGGATAACTACGTAACTCTCCCCTGATGGAAAACCTATTAATACACGACATCACAGAAAAAGAGCAAAGGCAGCAAACACTATGCCCTTTTCATACCTCTCTCTATTCCTCCCTTCCACCCTCCCTCACCCCCTTCCTCTCTGTGTCGCTGCTTGAGGCAATGAGACTATGTCTCCCATGAGGCTTTGCCACCAAGCTCACACGCCCAGATTGTTTTCATGTTCAGCTGTTTCCTAAATGCTGAGATGGAACCGTTTCTAAACCTGCGGCCCCTCATGGTCTGAGTCAGCTGAACCACATCGTGGCCGTTAGCGGTCCCCCCTAATTCACTACTCCCTCAGAGACCCTGCCTTTCCTGGTTCAACTATTAGTCAGCTCCTCTTATAATTAGATTGTACTCCACATGAACCCTCCTTCATAAGGGCTACATAACACAGTCGTAATAATGATATAACAGATGTACAGATGTACAGTATTGAAAGATAACGTTAACCAAGAACTGTGTTCAAGTGTACATTGAGATGATATTACAGCGTGCATTGGTCTGTGTAATGTCAAGCCAAAATAGAAAAGATATCTTCCCTTCCCTCCACCTCACTTTAGAACACCGTATTTCCATCCCTAATCTTCTATCAGATAGAATTGAACTGCTGCAGGAGGGACAGGAGAGAGACAGAGTAGAGAGAGAGAGAGACAGAGAGGGCGCAGGGGAGAGAGAGAGGGATACAGAGAGAGAACAGAGAGAGAGCAGAGAGAGCAGAGAGAGAGAGAGAGAGGGAGACAGAGAGAGAACACAGAGAGAGCAGAGAGATAGAGACAGAGGGCGAGGGGGAGAGAGAGAGACAGAGCAGAGAGAGAGAGACAGAGAGAGAACAGAGAGAGAGAGCAGAGAGAGACAGAGCAGAGAGAGAGAGAGAGAGAGGGAGACAGAGAGGGAACACAGAGAGAGCAGAGAGATAGAGGGAGCAGAGAGAGAGAGAGGGAGAGAGAGATAGAGAGGAAAAAGGAGAGAGAGGAGAGGAAGAGAGTTATGTCTGAAGGGTTTTGTGAGAGGCAGGGGGACACCTCATCTATAACATGGTTGCTGTGAGGAAGAGATGTGCTCAGAATGAATAGAATGAGTAACATTTGAAGTAAACAACCAAGTGTGTGTGTATGTGTGTTTGTTTGTGTGCGAGCACGTGCGCATACCAGGGTTTCTGTCAGGAAAATGTGGCGCCAGACATTTGAACGGCAACATTGTAATTTAAGGGACAGAAATTTGCGGACCCATATGAGTTTAGTGTATAACCTGATTAGGGTGTCCACCCACGGTGCTCAGAATGACAGAAATCCCATTTAGATGATGGTAAAGCATGTTAACAGAACAGGCATGTCGAGGATGCAACGATGTGCGGTCTTTCTTACCCAATTCTGATGTGCACTTTGAACATGTTAAAATAACTGTAAATAACATTTACTTTTCCTCGGCCAACAAGACGAGTAAGGAACAGCAAAATCACTAGCATATGTCAATCTACTATATTAGAAAAGTGTAGGCTACCTAGTCTATTGGTCAGCTCTTTGAGAAAGACATGTCATATTCCAAACAGTTGTGGGACAATAGATCCCAAATTCAAACAAGCAGTAGGCCTAGGATACATTTAAAAAATATGTTAAAAAGCAATGATTCTGATGCAACAGATCAGAAGCTTCAGTTTAAAATATGATTTATTCACATTATAAGCGCAGCAATGCAAACAAGGCAGTAGACTACACGCAAATGTTCTTTCCATAATGCAATTATCGGGAAAATACAGTCAAAAGCACACTGCCATTGCGAGCGGTTTGATGTGACAGAGATGAAAATATCTGTTTAGAAAGAGAGGAGATCTAATAGGCTAATTAATCAAGTTAAGACATGCCTCATAATATCTATTAAAACGTTCAGGTTTCAAAAAATGTATATGTTTTCAAAATGCATAATGCCAAGGTGGTGTGATGCGCTGATGAAGCCTGCCTCCCGTTGCCGTTTGATGCCAAGTTCAACACAACTGGGAACTCGGAAATCTCAGACTTCTGACAGTGTGTTTAAGACAACTGGGAAAAAATTCAAACTCAGGCACTTGAGCCTCTTCCTAAAGCTTCGACTTTCCGACCTGAAGATCTCTGACGTCATGATTTCACATCGTATTTTTCAGAGTTCCCAGATGTCTTGAAAGCACCACAAGATGCTGTAGCAGCAGCTCTAGCAGCGTCTGACAGATTTTCCACTTAAAGGCTCTGTATCTGTATGCTGTACGAGTGTGATAAAAAAGATACATAACAAATGTACTGTACACGCGCCAATTTAATTCCACTAAATTATGCAAATTAACCAATAGATCGATAAGCATGACCAGTCAAATGTATTTCCATCGACTGGTATTTCCAACAAAGAACAGGCTAAAAATCATTATTTCACAATGAGATTTTTTCTTCTTCTCTGAGACAATTGGCCGGCTTCAATTCCTTTTATGACAAAAGCCATTACCGGCTAATGGAAACCCTGGCGCATACATGCATGTGTGTGAGTGTGTGTGGACTCACCTGTGTTATAAAAGAAGGCTTCTACGAAGGTGCAGTTCTTGAATAATGAGCCCACTGTTGACACGTCGTCAAAGTAGCAGTTCTGAAACGTGGAGTCTATAAAGGTGACGGACTTCAACTTCATACTGATGAACCTAGAGAGGAGGAGAGGAGAGGAGAGGAGGAGAGAGAGGGGGAGAGGAGGAGAGGAAGAGAGGAAGAGAGAGAGGGGGAGAGGAGGAGAGGAAGAGAGGAGAGGAGGAAAATAAGAATAAAGAAGATGAATACAGTAAAGAAAAATCAATTGTACCATCAACACTTATTTTTTTTGTCTATCCAAAGCAGAGGAGTTGAGATAGTGATAGAGCAAATAAAAGATTGATGATATCCCCTCCAGTAACCAGCGGTGTGAGATCACTAGCTGGGAGAACAGCCTGGCCTGTACGCTGACTCTTTCTATCCAATAGAGATAAGGATACACGTTATACTGTACTGAAATTGACTGATTAACCTGTTGGGGATGGGGGCGCTGTTTAGACTATTTATGCTAATGTGGCTAATTTTTTAAACGGCTTCCCACAAAATCCTTGATCGTACAATATGCATATTATTATTATTATTGGATAGAAAACAGTCTATAGTTTCTATAGGAGTTGAAATTTTGTCTCTAAGTGGAACAGAGCCCATTCTACAGCAATTTCCCTGACATGGAGTCAGATTTGAGAAATGTTGGCCACTTTTCTGAAGTCAGTTAAAAGGGCACTGTCGTTGCTATGACTATACGGACACTTCTTACGTCTTCCCCTGGATGCCTTTACGTGATGACGATTCCAACGGGGTCGATTGCTCGTTCACAGGCCCTACAAATGAAAAAAACCTTTAGCTAGCAAGTCTTTTCTTGCTGCGTAACGCGCGTGGAAGACACCGACCCTCTCCTGTTCCAAGCGTTATTTTAGCCTGTTATATTTCTCCGGTCATCTTTTCACTCGTTATAGGAGTTACAAACATCACAAAGTAGTTAATTTAAAGCGTTTTATAGCAATTTATATCCGTTTAGTGCGATTTTGGGACATTTATTTTTGCAACGATGTGAAAAGTTGGGCACGCTTTTCAGTTCATCCCGAACGTAGTTGACATTTCCACATGGCAAGAGGACAGCTTTCCACCAAAAGACGATTTCTCCCAAGAAAGGATCCTTTGCCCAAGATACTGATGGAAGAACAGCTCAAGGTAGGACATTTTTATTATGATAAATCGTGTTTCTGTCGAAACATTTTAGTGGCTTAGGACGCCATGTTTTTTGACGTAGCTTCGCTTGGCGCAAACTGTATTGAAAAGTAAGGATAAATTAAAAAATGTAATAACGCAATTGTATTAAGAATTAAATTGTCTATCAATCCCTGTCCACCCTATATTTTTTAGTCACGTTTATGAGTATTTATGTATAAGAGTAGATCACTGTCTAAGTGGCGCAAGGACGTTTTCTTTACCAGCTTGTCTACATTTCACATTGTCTAACCATGATTTTGGTGGCTAAATATAAACATTTTCGATCAAACTGTATATGCATGTTGTAATGTGATGTTACAGGAGTGTCATCGGAAGAATTCTGAGAAGGTTAGTGAAAAAATTAATATCTTTTGGCGATGTTGACTTTTATCGCTCACTTTGGCTAGAATCAATGCTGGGCTGCTAATTGCTATGTGCTAAGCTAATATAACGATTTATTGTGTTTTCGCTGTAAGACACTTAGAAAATCTGAAATATTGTCTGTATTCACAGGATCTGTGTCTTTCGATTCGTGTATGCTGTGTATTTTTACGAAATGTTTGATGATTAGTAGTTAGGTAAACACGTTGCTCATTGTAATTATTCTAGTCCATTTGTGATGGTGGGTGCAATTGTAAACTATGCCATATACCTGAAATATGCACTTTTTTCTAACAAAACCTATCCCATACCATAAATATGTTATCAGACTGTCATCTAATGAGTTTTTTTGTTGGTTAGGGGCTATAAATATCTTAGTTTAGCCGAATTGGTGATGGCTACTGGTGTTGGTGGACAAATAAAAGATGGTGGATTATGCTAATGTGTTTTTAGGTAATAGATGTACATCTTTACATATTGTGTCTTCCCTGTAAAACATTTTAAAAATCGGAAATGTTGACTGGATTCATAAGATCTGTGTCTTTCATTAGCTGTATTGGACTTTAATGTGTGAAAGTTAAATATTTAAAAAAAATATTTTTTTTGAATTTCGCGGCACTGGTTTTTCAGTGGGGGGGGGGGGGGTGTGCCGCTAGCGCCACGCTGATCCTAGACAGGTTAAACACTTTACAAAACAAAGACGAAACGCAAGTCCACAGGCCAGTATTGTTGTATACAAACACACACACATTTAACCAGGGGGTTCTAGTGGAAGGGGTGTAGTACGTCAATATGTTCCTGTGATATTGTGTGTCTGATATGTCCCAGTTTGCCTGTCTCTTATCCACCCCTACAGCTCCTGTATTAGCTCCTGCCTCTGATCTAATCTAATGTACCGGTATGTACAGTTGAAGTCGGAAGTTTACATACACTTAGGTTGGAGTCATTAAAACTCGTTTTTCAACCACTCCACAAATTTCTTGTTAACAAACTATAGTTTTGGAAAGTCAGTTAGGACATCTACTTTGTGCATGACACAAGTCATTTTTCCAACAATTGTTTACAGACAGATTTTTCACTTATAATTCGCTGTATCGCAATTCCAGTGGGTCAGAAGTTTACACACACCAAGTTGACTGTGCCTTTAAACAGCTTGGAAAATTCCCAAACATGATGTCATGGCTTTAGAAGCTTCTGATAGGCTAATTTACATACTTTGAGTCAATTGGAGGTGTACCTGTGGATGTATTTCAAGGCCTACCTTCAAACGCAGTGCCTCTTTGCTTGACATCATGGGAAAATCAAAAGAAATCAGCCAAGATCTCAGAAAACAAATTGTAGACCTCCACGAGGCTGGTTCATCCTTGGGAGCAATTTCCAAACGCCTGAAGGTATCACGTTCATCTGTACAAACAATAGTACGCAAGTATAAACACCATGGGACCATGCAGCCGTCATACCGCTCAGGAAGGAGACGCTTTCTGTCTCCTAGAGATGAATGTACTTTGATGAGAAAAGTGCTAATAAATCCCAGAACAACAGCAAAGGACCTTGTGAAGATGCTGGAGGAAACAGGTACAAAAGTATCTATATCCACAGTAAAACGAGTCCTATATCGACATAACCTGAAAGGCTACTCAGCAAGGAAGAAGCCACTGCTCCAAAACCGCCATAAAAAAGCCAGACTACGGTTTGCAACTGCATATGGGGACAAAGATCATACTTTTTGGGGAAATGTCCTCTGGTCTGATGAAGCAAAAATATAACTGTTTGGCCATAATGACCATCGTTATGTTTGGAGGAAAAAGGGGGAAGCTTGCAAGCCGAAGAACACCATCCCAACCGTGACGTGGGGGTGCTTTGGCAGCATCATGTTGTGGGGGTGCTTTGCTGCAGAAGGGACTGGTGCACTTCACAAAATAGATGGCATCATGAGGTAGGAAAAGTAAGTGGATATATTGAAGCAAAATCTCAAGACATCAGTCAGGAAGTTAAAGCTTGGTCGCAAATGGGTCTTCCAAATGGACAATGACCCCAAGCATACTTCCAAAGTTGTGGCAAAATGGCTTAAGGACAACAAAGTCAAGGTATTGGAGTGGCCAACACAAAGCCCTGACCTCAAACATATAGAAAATTTGTGGGCAGAACTGAAAAAGCGTGTGCGAGCAAGGAGGCCTACAAACCTGACTCAGTTACTTTAAAAAAAGTGGTGATCCTAACTGACCTAAGACAGGGAATTTTTACCAGGATTTAATGTCAGGAATTGTGAAAAACTGAGTTTAAATGTATTTGGCTAAGGTGTATGCAAACTTCAGACTTCAAGTGTATGTTGTGTCGTGTTGTTCTGTTAGAGGTAGTGGGGGGGAGCATAGTACAAGTGCAGAATATTGACATGAGAGAGAAGGAAGAGAGAGAGAGAGAGAGAGAGAGAGAGAGAAGGGGGGGTGGAGAAAGAAAGAGAGGCGAGAGAGAGGAGAGGAGATAGGAGGAGAGGGAGAGAGAGAGACAGAGAAGGAACGTTAGAGAGAAGTAGAGGGAGAGAGAGAGACAGAGAAGGAGAGGCAGAGAGAAGAGAGGGAGAGAGAAGGAACGTTAGAGGAGAGCGAGATGGAGAGAAGGAACGGTAGAGAGAACGAGAGAACGAGAGAGGAGAGAGAGAGACAGAGAAGGAATGGTAGAGAGAAGGAGAGAGAGAGAGAGAGAGAGAGAGAGAGAGAGAGAGAGAGAGAGAGAGAGAGAGAGAGAGAGAGAGAGAGAGAGAGAGAGAGAGAGAGAGAGAGAGGTCAGGGTCAGATGAGCTCCTGCACTTTCCTGCATTTTCTTTAAAAAAGATACATTTAGAGTTAGATAAACTTGGATTTTTTGTCAAGAACAAATACAGGATGCTACCCTCTACAACATAACCCTCACTTCAAATCAAAACTCAAAACCTACAACCTGATTTTGGAAGGATTTACGGAATCACCTGAATGGTTCACATCTACCAAGGATTAATTATTCTATACAGCAAATTCTCTGGAAAACAACAGAAACCTGAGAACACCACCCAACCTGGAACTGAGTGAGTAATGTCTAGTCTGAAACTATATTTGATTTCCAAAAGCCAAGAAGAAAAATACATGACACTACTTTATAAGGACTGAATAGTAACATAACTCTGCCAAGCTTGATACAGCTTCAACTAGGACTTAAGTGTCAAGTGAGAGGTGTCAAAGCCCATTAGCCCAACAATGGCAGGAGAGTCGAATAGTCTACCCCAAACAAATGGAGAGGCCTTGGAAGCTGCCTCCCGCTGTTCAGAAGTAATTAAAATACAGTACCCTGTGCATGTAAAAAATGATAAGACAAGAAAAGATCACAAAATGAAGCTCCTTATGGAAAATCAAGAGACACCTTTTGCTGACTATTACAAAAATGGGAACATCAGCAACCTTATCTTCCACACAAACCATCCCCAGGCATGGCACAGTGCTATATTAGCACACTACCCCTCTGTTAAGAGAGGGGGGGTTAACGAGGGGTGGAAACTCAGGATTCTTGACAACGAGGACGAGGAGTCAGCTAATATAAATCTCTATAAGTCTGGAACAGTAATTGTACAGGGCAACCACAAACAGTTTCAGCTGGACTTTCACCTAATCAAAGAATTAGCCCAGCAGGAGAAGCTCTCCCTTGATAAAGATACCCCCACCCCAAGTGGGTCAGACCAAACCTCTTCACCATATAACCCCACAGACGAGCAACCCTCAGCAGACAGTCAACCTCCCAGTACAGAGTACTTCTCCCTCATTGAAATGAAGGATAAATTCACCCAGCTGGAGGTAAGGCAGGTGGAGCTGGAACAGCAGGTGATCACACTCCAGTCAGCACAGACCCAGACAACAGTCCAGCACAACAACACCCCCTTAACCTGTTGGGGATGGGGGCGCTGTTTAGACTATTTATGCTAATGTGGCTAATTTTTTAAACGGCTTCCCACAAAATCCTTGATCGTACAATATGCATATTATTATTATTATTGGATAGAAAACAGTCTATAGTTTCTATAGGAGTTGAAATTTTGTCTCTAAGTGGAACAGAGCCCATTCTACAGCAATTTCCCTGACATGGAGTCAGATTTGAGAAATGTTGGCCACTTTTCTGAAGTCAGTTAAAAGGGCACTGTCGTTGCTATGACTATACGGACACTTCTTACGTCTTCCCCTGGATGCCTTTACGTGATGACGATTCCAACGGGGTCGATTGCTCGTTCACAGGCCCTACAAATGAAAAAAACCTTTAGCTAGCAAGTCTTTTCTTGCTGCGTAACGCGCGTGGAAGACACCGACCCTCTCCTGTTCCAAGCGTTAGTTTAGCCTGTTATATTTCTCCGGTCATCTTTTCACTCGTTATAGGAGTTACAAACATCATGAAGTAGTTAATTTAAAGCGTTTTATAGCAATTTATATCCGTTTAGTGCGATTTTGGGACATTTATTTTTGCAACGATGTGAAAAGTTGGGCACGCTTTTCAGTTCATCCCGAACGCAGTTGACATTTCCACATGGCAAGAGGACAGCTTTCCACCAAAAGACGATTTCTCCCAAGAAAGGATCCTTTGCCCAAGATACTGATGGAAGAACAGCTCAAGGTAGGACATTTTTATTATGATAAATCGTGTTTCTGTCGAAACATTTTAGTGGCTTAGGACGCCATGTTTTTTGACGTAGCTTCGCTTGGCGCAAACTGTATTGAAAAGTAAGGATAAATTAAAAAATGTAATAACGCAATTGTATTAAGAATTAAATTGTCTATCAATCCCTGTCCACCCTATATTTTTTAGTCACGTTTATGAGTATTTATGTATAAGAGTAGATCACTGTCTAAGTGGCGCAAGGACAAATTCTGACCAGCTGAGTTACATTTCACATTGTCTAACCATGATTTTGGTGGCTAAATATAAACATTTTCGATCAAACTGTATATGCATGTTGTAATGTGATGTTACAGGAGTGTCATCGGAAGAATTCTGAGAAGGTTAGTGAAAAAATTAATATCTTTTGGCGATGTTGACTTTTATCGCTCACTTTGGCTAGAATCAATGCTGGGCTGCTAATTGCTATGTGCTAAGCTAATATAACGATTTATTGTGTTTTCGCTGTAAGACACTTAGAAAATCTGAAATATTGTCTGTATTCACAGGATCTGTGTCTTTCGATTCGTGTATGCTGTGTATTTTTACGAAATGTTTGATGATTAGTAGTTAGGTAAACACGTTGCTCATTGTAATTATTCTAGTCCATTTGTGATGGTGGGTGCAATTGTAAACTATGAAGTCTACCTGAAATATGCACTTTTTTCTAACAAAACCTATCCCATACCATAAATATGTTATCAGACTGTCATCTAATGAGTTTTTTTGTTGGTTAGGGGCTATAAATATCTTAGTTTAGCCGAATTGGTGATGGCTACTGGTGTTGGTGGACAAATAAAAGATGGTGGATTATGCTAATGTGTTTTTAGGTAATAGATGTACATCTTTACATATTGTGTCTTCCCTGTAAAACATTTTAAAAATCGGAAATGTTGACTGGATTCACAAGATCTGTGTCTTTCATTAGCTGTATTGGACTTTAATGTGTGAAAGTTAAATATTTTAAAAATATATTTTTTTTGAATTTCGCGGCACTGGTTTTTCAGTGGGGGGGGGGGGGGGGGGGGGTGCCGCTAGCGCCACGCTGATCCTAGACAGGTTAACCAGACCTGGAGAGCTGGAGGTGGAGAGAGACATATCTGCACTATGGACAGTGGTGAGACAACATCAACAGGAGAAAGAGCAGGAGCAGGAGAAGAACAGAGCACTAGAGGAGAGGATCAGACTACAGGAGGAGAGGGAGAGGGGGATGGAGGAGAGGATCAGACTACAGGAGGAGAGGGAGAGGGGGATGGAGGAGAGGATCAGACTGCTGGAGGAGAGGTTGAGGGGGATGGCATGTGACAGAGAACAACCCACTAGGGAGGTGGCCATCCCCACAGAGACGCCAGCAGAACAGCCCACCTCAGCACCCTACAAAAGTCTCGACACCACAGCAGAACAGTCCACACCAGACCCTGACCATAAAAACGACATCACAACAGAACAGACAAAAGAAAAACCCCAAGCCCAGCAGCTCTCACCCCCTCTGAGCACCCCCCCTGTCAGCCACCCTGATAGCCCTCCTGACAACCCCCCCACACCCACTGAGGACAAACACAAGACACAGATTGTCCTTCTTATGGACTCAAATGGGGAATATATAGAAGAAAAAAGACTTTTCCCAAACACAGTGTGTCTAAACTCTGGTGTCCAAACACCCAGCGCGCCCTAGACCTTCTGTCTGAGGACAAACTAGGCTTACCTAGCCACATAATAATACACACAGGCACAAACGACCTGAGAGCACAGCAGGAAAGGGTGGCCACAGCACTGAAGGGAGTGATTGAAAAAGCTTCTTCTACTTTCCCCAACGCACAAGTGGTTATCTCCACCCTGCTACCACGAAAAACTTCCACCCTGCTACAATACAGCGGGTAAACGCAAGCATTTCCCGTGACTGTGCCTCAAAACCAAATGTTTTTCTGGCACACCACTCCACCCTGGACTTGAACAGCCTCTATGACCAGGTCCACCTCTACAAGGCAGCAGTGCCCACCTTTGCCCGGAACTTTAAAGGACATCGCTCTCAAACGAAGCCCCAACACTTCACACAGGAGCAACAGATCAATAGACACCCCACCCAGACCAGCGAGACACCCTCCAAGACCTCCAGGACCCCCCCCTGGACCTACACACCCCCCCCCCACATCAACCATGCCCACACCCAATTTAGGCCCCCTCAGATCAGACCCATGCCACTCCTGCCCACCCCATGCACCCTACCCCCGCAAAGAGGGCATCAACATGGAAGTCACACATACGCCCAGGTAGTGAGCGGGCAAACAGGCCCAACCCCCACTCTTACACTCGCCCAAGCCAACGGCATGTACCAGATGCTCAGCAGGCTCTGCTCACACTTACTGGCCTGAGGCCAAACCCCGACCAACAACATTGGACACTTTATGGAACAAAAAGCCTTCACTATATCATCCTGGAATATCCAAGGTCTGAGGTCATCTGCCTTTGGCCTAAAGAGCAGGAACCCGGACTTCACCAAAGAAATCGGTAATGCAGACATTGTCATCCTGCAAGAAACCTGGTACAGAGGAGACGGACCCACTGGTTGCCCTCTAGGTTACAGAGAGCTGGTAGTCCCATCCACCAAACTACCAGGTGTGAAACAGGGAAGGGACTCTGGGGGAATGCTAATTTGGTATAGAGCAGACCTAACTCACTCCATTAAATTAATCAAAACAGGAACATTTTACATTTGGCTAGAAATTCAAAAGGAAATTATCTTAACAGAGAAAAATGTCCTCCTGTGTGCTACCTATATCCCCCCACTAGAATCCCCATACTTTAATGAAGACAGCTTCTCCATCCTGGAGGGGGAAATCAATCATTTCCAGGCCCAGGGACATGTATTAGTCTGTGGCGACCTAAATGCCAGAACTGGACAGGAACCTGACACCCTCAGCACACAGGGGGACAAACACCTACCTGGAGGTGACAGCATTCCCTCCCCCATATGCCCACCTAGGCACAACTATGACAACATAACCAACAAAAACGGGTCACAACTCCTGCAGCTCTGTCGCACGCTGGGTATGTACATAGTCAATGGTAGGCTTCGAGGGGACTCTTATGGTAGGTACACCTATAGCTCATCTCTTGGCAGTAGCACTGTAGACTACTTTATCACTGACCTCAACCCAGAGTCTCTCAGAGCGTTCACAGTCAGCCCACTGACACCCCTATCAGACCACAGCAAAATCACAGTCTACTTGAACAGAGCAATACTCAATCATGAGGCATCAAAGCCAAAGGAACTGAGTAACATTAAGAAATGCTATAGATGGAAGGAATGCAGTTTGGAAACCTACCAAAAAACAATTAGGCAACAGCAAATTCAATCCCTTTTAGACAACTTCCTGGGTAAAACGTTCCACTGCAATAGTGAAGGTGTAAACTTGGCAGTAGAAAATCTTAACAGTATATTTGACCTCTCAGCTTCCCTATCAAATCTAAAAATCTCAAATAGAAAACCGAAGAAAATGAACAACAATGACAAATGGTTTGATAAAGAATGCAAAAATCTAAGAAATAAATTGAGAAACCTGTCCAACCAAAAACATAGAGACCCGGAAAACCTGAGTCTACGCCTTCACTATGGTGAATCACTAAAACAATACAGAAATACACTACGGAAAAAAAAGGAACAGCACGTCAGAAATCAGCTCAATGTAATTGAAGAATCCATAGACTCTAACCAATTCTGGGAAAATTGGAAAACACTAAACAAACAACAACACGAAGAATTATCTATCCAAAATGGAGATGTATGGGTAAACCACTTCTCCAATCTTTTTGGCTCTATAACAAAGAATAAAGAGCAAAAACATATACATGATCAAATACAAATCCTAGAATCAACTATTAAAGACTACCAGAACCCACTGGATTCTCCAATTACCTTGAATGAGTTACAGGACAAAATAAAAACCCTCCAACCCAAAAAGGCCTGTGGTGTTGATGGTATCCTTAATGAAATGATCAAATATACAGACAACAAATTCCAATTGGCTATATTAAAACTCTTTAACATCGTCCTTAGCTCTGGCATCTTCCCCAATATTTGGAACCAAGGACTGATCACCCCAATCCACAAAAGTGGAGACAAATTTGACCCCAATAACTACCGTGGAATATGCGTCAACAGTAACCTTGGGAAAATACTCTGCATTATCATTAACAGCAGACTCGTACATTTCCTCAATGAAAACAATGTACTGAGCAAATGTCAAATTGGCTTTTTACCAAATTACCGTACAACAGACCATGTATTCACCCTACACACCCTAATTGACAACCAAACAAACCAAAACAAAGGCAAAGTCTTCTCATGCTTTGTTGATTTCAAAAAAGCCTTTGACTCAATTTGGCATGAGGGTCTGCTATACAAATTGATGGAAAGTGGTGTTGGGGGTAAAACATACGACATCATAAAATCCATGTACACAAACAACAAGTGTGCGGTTAAAATTGGCAAAAAACACACACATTTCTTCACACAGGGTCGTGGGGTGAGACAGGGATGCAGCTTAAGCCCCACCCTCTTCAACATATATATCAACGAATTGGCGCGGGCACTAGAACAGTCTGCAGCACCCGGTCTCACCCTACTAGAATCCGAAGTCAAATGTCTACTGTTTGCTGATGATCTGGTGCTTCTGTCACCAACCAAGGAGGGCCTACAGCAGCACCTAGATCTTCTGCACAGATTCTGTCAGACCTGGGCCCTGACAGTAAATCTCAGTAAGACCAAAATAATGGTGTTCCAAAAAAGGTCCAGTCGCCAGGACCACAAATTCCATCTAGACACCGTTGCCCTAGAGCACACAAAAAACTATACATACCTCGGCCTAAACATCAGCACCACAGGTAGCTTCCACAGAGCTGTGAACGATCTGAGAGACAAGGCAAGAAGGGCATTCTATGCCATCAAAAGGAACATAAATTTCAACATACCAATTAGGATCTGGCTAAAAATACTTGAATCAGTCATAGAGCCCATTGCCCTTTATGGTTGTGAGGTCTGGGGTCCGCTCACCAACCAAGATTTCACAAAATGGGACAAACACCAAATTGAGACTCTGCATGCAGAATTCTGCAAAAATATCCTCCGTGTACAACGTAGAACACCAAATAATGCATGCAGAGCAGAATTAGGCCGATACCCACTAATTATCAAAATCCAGAAAAGAGCCGTTAAATTCTACAACCACCTAAAAGGAAGCGATTCCCAAACCTTCCATAACAAAGCCATCACCTACAGAGAGATGAACCTGGAGAAGAGTCCCCTAAGCAAGCTGGTCCTAGGGCTCTGTTCACAAACACAAACACACCCCACAGAGCCCCAGGACAACAGCACAATTAGACCCAACCAAATCATGAGAAAACAAAAAGATAATTACTTGACACATTGGAAAGAATTAACAAAAAAACAGAGCAAACTAGAATGCTATTTGGCCCTAAACAGAGAGTATACAGTGGCAGAATACCTAACCACTGTGACTGACCCAAACTTAAGGAAAGCTTTGACTATGTACAGACTCAGTGAGCATAGCCTTGCTATTGAGAAAGGCCGCCGTAGGCAGACATGGCTCTCAAGAGAAGACAGGCTATGTGCTCACTGCCCACAAAATGAGGTGGAAACTGAGCTGCACTTCCTAACCTCCTGCCCAATGTATGACCATATTAGAGAGACATATTTCCCTCAGATTACACAGATCCACAAAGAATTCGAAAACAAATCCAATTTTGATAAACTCCCATATCTACTGGGTGAAATTCCACAGTGTGCCATCACAGCAGCAAGATTTGTGACCTGTTGCCACCAGAAAAGGGCAACCAGTGAAGAACAAACACCATTGTAAATACAACCCATATTTATGTTTATTTATTTTAACTTGTGTGCTTTAACCATTTGTACATTGTTACAACACTGCATATATATAATATGACATTTGTAATGTCTTTATTGTTTTGAAACTTCTGTATGTGTAATGTTTACTGTTCATTTTTATTGTTTATTTGACTTTTGTATATTATCTACCTCACTTGCTTTGGCAATGTTAACACATGTTTCCCATGCCAATAAAGCCCCTTGAATTGAATTGAATTGAATTGAATTGAGAGAGAGAGAGAGAGAGAGAGAGAGAGAGAGAGAGAGAGAGAGAGAGAGAGAGAGAGAGAGAGAGAGAGAGAGAGAGAGAGAGAGAGAGAGAGAGAGAGAGAGAGAGAGAGAAGAGAGAGAGAGAGAGAGGGAACGGTAGAGAGAGAGAGAGAGGGAACGGTAGAGAGAAGGAGAGGGCGAGAGATACATTTTTTTATTTCCTGGAAGCAGTGTAGATAAAGGAAAGGAAGAACATTACAGAGAGCGGTTTGTTGTTTACAGGAATGACGGATCACACTGCTATCCTGGAATGGGATAGGCTACTTTAACTGGATAAACTGGGGGTGTGATAGAGCCTGTTTAACTCATTAAAGTCTCTTTAAGTGAGTTTGTTGGTTACAATAACCATCATTGATGAAGACTACATTGGTGAAACACAAACAGTGTGTGCGTTTTGACACAGTACCTGTCGTTGACGAATACTCCGTTGGTGTGTATCTGGTTCTCCAGGGTGAAGTTAAAGGTGAAGTCTTCTGTATGTTCGTTGTTGTGAGTCTTCACTCTAGAGGCATACTCATCAGACTGCAGGTGATGGATGACATCAGGGAACCACACTGATAGGCCATAGTACCTGCAAAGGATATGGCGTCACTGACAGACTAGTAACCACTCACAGGAATAATATTCTTAACATTCTCTAGTTAGGATATACAGTGCATTCGGAAAGTTTTCAGACCCCTTGACTTTTTCCACATTTTGTTACATTACAGCCTTATTCTAAAATGTATTACATCGTTTTTTCCAATTTTCAATCTACACACAATACCCATAATGACAAAGCAAAAAAGGTTTGCAGAAATTGTAGCAAATTTATCAAGAAAAAAACTGAAATATCACATTTAAATAAGTATTCAGACCCTTTACTCAGTACTTTGTTGAAGCACCGTTGGCAGCGATTACAGCCTTGAGTCTCCTTTGGTATGACGCTACAAGCTTGGCACCTCTATATTTGGGGAGTTTCTCCCATTCTTCTCTGCAGATCCTCTCAAGCTCTGTCAAGATGGATGGGAAGTGTCGCTGCACAGCTATTTTCAGGTCTCTCCAGAGATGTTAGATTGGGTTCAAGTCTGGGCTCTGGCTGGGCCACTCAAGGACATTCAGAGACTTGTCCCGAAGCCACTCCTGCACTGTCTTTGCCCAAGTTTGAGGTCTTGAGCGCTCTGGAACAGTTTTCATCAAGGATCTCTCTGCACTTTACTCTGTTCATCTTTCCCTCAGTCCTGACTAGTCTCCCAGTCCCTGCCGGTGAAAAACATCTCCACAGCATGATGCTGCCACCACCATGCTTCACCGTAGGGATGGTGCCAGGTTTCCTCCAGACGTGACGCTTGGCATTCAGGCCAAAGAGTTCAATCTTGGTTTTATCAGACCAGATAATCTGACATGCACTGTTAACTGGGGGACCTTATATAGACAGGTGTGTGCTTTTCCAAATCATGTCCAATCAACTGAATTTATCACGGGTGGACTCCAATCAAGTTGTAGAAACATCTCAAGGATGATCAATGGAAACAGGATTCACCTGAGCTCAATTTCAAGTCTCATAGCAAAGGGTCTGAATACTTATGTAAGTCCGTTTTTTCTTTTTAATACATTTGCAACAATTTCTAAAAACCTGTTTTTGCTTTGTCATTATGGGGTATAGTGTGTAGATTGATAAGGAAAAATATTAATTGAATCCATTTTAGAATAAGGTTGTAACGTAACAAAATGTGGAAAAAGTCAAGGGGTCTGAATACTGTAGAGTAGCTAACATTCCAGGGATCTGACTCTAGCTGTGTTGTGTGATTTGTTATGTTGTGGATACATTCCAAAAGTATTGGGATTTAGCATTGATGTTCCTAATGGTGCTTTATTTAGATGGGTGGTCTCTTTCCCAGTTAGCGTGTTAGCATTCATCATCATAGCGCTATTTGAGAGACACTGGCTCTAAGAGTCAGTTACTTCATTATGAACACACAGACTCAGGAGAAACTGATAACTGCGATATGTACTGCTTACCCAAAAGACAGTGTGAACCACACGAAGGCCAGTTTGATGGTGTTGTCTTTCACTGGGTAGTTGAAACAGCTCATGAATGTTAACCAGATCTAGATAAAGAGAAAGAGAGAGAGAGAGAGAGACAGAGATGGATAAATACCTAAAAAAGTCATTATTCATAATGATTTCATATAATATTTTTTGTTGCAACCCATCACTAACACCCACAGTCATACCCCTCTGAGTTCAGTCCTGATCCTGAAGAGGACTTTGCCAAGTCTGACTGAGTCTGACTGCATCTCTACCAATTCATCCAGATGCTTAGGGAGCTTTATTCTGTTCACCTACAGGGGGAGACTCAGAGTCAATACACTATGTGTGTGTGTGTGTGTGTGTGTGTGTGTGTGTGTGTGTGTGTGTGTGTGTGTGTGTGTGTGTGTGTGTGTGTGTGTGTGTGTGTGTGTGTGTGTGTGTGTGTGTGTGTGTGTGTGTGTGTGTGTGTGTGTGTGTGTGTGTGTGTGTGTGTGTGTGTGTGTGTGTGTGTTTGTGTGAAGGAGAGAGCGAAAGAAAGAAAGAAAAATAGGAAAAGAGAGAGGATGAAAGAGAGCGAAAGAGTGACAAAGAGAGAGGTACTGTATACTCACGGTGAAGACTTTCTCTGGTTCTCCACGGGCCATCATGTTGGTGTCATGGATCTGTTTCAGCACCATCCATGCCTCGTCATGTTTACCCATCTAAACACAGAGAGAAGGGTTACACACACAAATCAAATTGTATTTGTCACATGCTGTGAATACAACAGGTGTAGACTTTACTGTGAAATGCTTGCTTACGAGCCCTTCCCAACGATGCAGAGTTTAAAAATAATAATAAAACATTTAAAAAATAGTAACACAAGAGGAATGAAGAATGGAGATACAGTACAGTGAGTACCAGTACCAGATCAATGTGCAGGGGTACAAGGTATTTGAGGTAGATACTGTATGTACATGAATGCAAGGTAAAGTGACTACGCATCAGGATAGATAATAATAAGAGTAAAATAAAGAACAGAATAGCAGCAGCATATGATGAGTGTAAAAGTGTGTGTACTGTTTATGAAACACATTTAGACATTATTTTACTCTGAGAGGATACCCTTTTTATGTTTCAACTCCTCAAATTGAGTGAAGACAGACCCTACTAAAACGCGAGCATCAATGAATACAATGAATACATTGATTCTGGAAAATGAATGTTCCGTTTCTGTACTGCTAGCCACACTAGTTGTCTAGTCTGTGTTTTATAAATGTGCAATGAGCATAAAAACTATTATACACTGCTCAAAAAAATAAAGGGAACACTTAAAAAACACAATGTAACTCCAAGTCAATCACACTTCTGTGAAATCAACTGTCCACTTAGGAAGCAACACTGATTGACAATAAATTTCACATGCTGTTGTGCAAATAGAATAGACAAAAGGTGGAAATTATAGGCAATTAGCAAGACACCCCCCAAAACAGGAGTGATTCTGCAGGTGGTGACCACAGACCACTTCTCAGTTCCTATGCTTCCTGGCTGATGTTTTGGTCACTTTTGAATGCTGGCGGTGCTCTCACTCTAGTGGTAGCATGAGACGGAGTCTACAACCCACACAAGTGGCTCAGGTAGTGCAGTTCATCCAGGATGGCACATCAATGCGAACTGTGGCAAAAAGGTTTGCTGTGTCTGTCAGCGTAGTGTCCAGAGCATGCAGACGCTACCAGGAGACAGGCCAGTACATCAGGAGACGTGGAGGAGGCCGTAGGAGGGCAACGACCCAGCAGCAGGACCGCTACCTCCGCCTTTGTGCAAGGAGGTGCACTGCCAGCGCCCTGCAAAATGACCTCCAGCAGGCCACAAATGTGCATGTGTCAGCCTTCTATAATGCCTGCTACATTATTAGTGAATGTGTATGTCACGCCCTGAACATAGTAAGCTGTTTTATCTGTGTTGGTTGGGGCGTGATGGACTTGGATGGGTTATCTAGGTGTATTTGTATGTCTATAGTGGCCTGATATGGTTCCCAATCAGAGGCAGCTGTTTATCGTTGTCTCTGATTGGGGATCATATTTAGGCAGCCATTTCCCTTTTGTGTTTGTGGGATCTTGTCTGTATTTAGTTGCCTGTCTGCACTATTTGTATAGCTTCACGTTTCGTTCGTTGATTTTGTTGTTTTTGTTCAGTGTTTCATTCATTAAAAGAGAATGTACGCATACCACGCTGCGCCTTGGTCTCACTCATACGACGAACGTGACGCATGGTTCTGGTTACATTTGTATACAAAAGGGCATTTTCATAGACAGACTTGAAAGCCAGATCAGCGATTATTGCAACAACAAAAAAGCAGGTTAAACTAAGTTGATAAAATCATTAAATTATTAGTGGGTCTTATGGTTGTGGAAAACTTATATTCAGCCTAGGTATAATTACACAAGCCCTGAATTCATTAGATTATTGCTGACTGTTTGGAATGCTGTGCTTTTGACCCCTAATTGTAAAGAAAAGCTTATTTAGAGAGAACATTTAAAAAATTGAGATATATATTGTGAATCGGCAATTAAGTTTGAAAAAATCCAGATATGATTTTTATGCCAAATCACCTGGACCTAGTGTCTATAGGTGCGTGTGTGTTTAAGTATGTGTATATGTATGTATGTGTGTTTGTGTGGTGTCATTATGCATGTGTGTGTGTTATGTGTGTGTGTAAGTACAGTACGTAATAATGTGAGTGGGTTTTGTGTAGTGTGTGTGAGTGACTGTGTACATAGTGTGTATATATAGTCCTGTGTGTGTGTGTTTAGATTCAGTGCAATATAGGGTCAATGCAGATAGTCCAGGTAACCATTAATTAACTATTTAGCAGTCTTATGGCTATGTCACATGTGCAGCCAGAGGAAAAAAAACTCTAGACCACCTTTACTCCACACATAGTGATGCATACAAAGCTCTCCCCCGTCCTCCATTTGGCAAATCTGACCATAATTCTATCCTCCTGATTCCTGCTTACAAGCAAAAACTAAAGCAGGAAGTACCAGTGACTCGCTCAATACGTAAGAGGTCAGATGATGTGAATGCTACGCTACATGACTGTTTTTCTAGCACAGACTGGAATATGTTCCGGGATTCATCCAATGGCATTGAGGAGTATACCACCTCAGTCATCGGCTTCATAAATAAGTGCATCGACGACGTCGTCCCCACAGTGACCGTATGTACATATCCCAACCAGAAGCCATGAATTACAGGGAACATCATCGAGCTAAAGGCTAGAGATGCCGCTTTCAAGGAGCGGGACACTAATCCGGACACTTATAAGAAATCCCGCTATGCCCTCAGACGAACCATCAAACAAGCAAAGCGTCAATACAAGATTAAGATTGAATCCTACACCAGGCTCTGACGCTCGTTGGATGTGGCAGGACTTGAAGACTATTACGGACTACAAAGGGGAACCCAGACGCGAGCTGCCCAGTGACACGAGCCTACCAGACCTGCTAAATGCCTGTTATGCTCGATTCGCAGTGTTGGATTCGACATTTTGAACATTGAGATATTAAATAAATTATAGGAAAGAAGCATATAATCAAAGGAGAAAGAGACTGGGCCTCTGTAGAAAGACAGATAGCTGTGGAATGTGTTGGAATGTTTTGGGGGACGGGAGAAGAGCAACACATTGCTACAGGAAAGACAGATGGACATTGTGGATTAGATGAAGGAGGGGTTGAGGTCAGGAGGTGAGGACAGGTCACCTAAAGGGAGTAATAGGGTTTGGTATCTTGTTACTCTTTTCATGTTAAACCATAAGATGTAAGGATTGTAGAGAAGGGAGAGTGTTTTAAGTGGGATATATATATCTGAGTGGGACAAATGTTGGAGTGTCTGAATACAGCTGTACAGAACCTTTGGGAAGAATTAAACTTGGTTAAAGCTTCTCTAGTGTCCGTGAGTTATTTATTCTGAAAAATATGAACCTAACAGAGGCAAGCAACACTGAAGCATGCACGAGAGGACAAGTTGTTCTGGACGACAATGCTCTCGGTAGCCGATGTGAGTAAGACCTTTAAACAGGTCAATATTCACAAAGCCACGGGGCCAGACAGATTACCAGGACGTGTACACAAAGCATGCGCGGACCACCTGGCAAGTGTCTTCACTGACATTTTCAACCTCTCCCTGTAATACCTACATGTTTCACGCAGACCACCATAGTCCCTGTGCCAAAGGAAGCAAAGGTAACCTGCCTAAATGATTGCCGCCCCGTAGCACTCACATCGGTAGCCATGAAGTGCTTTGAAAGGCAGGTCATGGCTCACATCAACAGCATCCTCCCAGACACCCTAGACCCACTCCAATTCACATAGAACCAACAGATCCACAGATGACGCAATCTCAATCGCAATCCACACTGCCCTCTCCCACCTGGACAAAAGGAACACCTATGTGAGAGTGCTGTTCATTGACTACAGCTTGGCGTTCAACACCATGGTGCCCATGAAGCTCATCACTAAGCTAAGGACCCTGGGACTAAACACCTCCCTCTGCAACTGGATCCTGGACTTCCTGACGGGCCATCCCCAGGTGGTAAGGGTAGGCAACAACACGTCTGCCACGCTGATCCTCAACACTTGGGCCACTCAGGGGTGCGTACTTAGTCCCCTCCTGTACTCCCTGTTCACCCACGACTGCGTGGCCAAACACAACTCCAACACCATCATTAAGTTTGCTGACGACACAACAGCGAAAGGCCTTATCAACGACAACGATGAGAGCCTATTGGGAGGAAGTCAGAAACCTGGCAGTGTGGTGCCATGACAACAACCTCTCCCTCAATGCGAGCAAGACAAAAGAGTTTATCGTGGACTATAGAAAAAGGCGGGCCGAACAGAACCCCATGAACATTTATGGGGCTGTAGTGGAGCGGGTCGAGAGTTTCAAGTTCCTTGGTGTCCACTTCACCAACAAACTATCATGGTCCAAACATACCAAGACAGTTGTGAAGAGAGCACGACAACACCTTTCCCCCTCAGGAGACTTGAAAGATTTGGCATGGGTCCCCAGATCCTCAAAATGTTCCACAGCTGCATCATCGAGAGCATCCTGACCGGTTGCATCACCGCCTGGTATGGCAACTGCTCTGCTTCGGACTTTAAGGCGCTACAGAGAGTAGTGCGTACAGCCCAGTACATCACTAGGGCCAAGCTTCCTGCCAATCAGGACCCATATACTAGGAGTTGTCAGTGGAAGGCCCAAAAAATTGTCAGAGACTCCAGTCACGCATGTCATAGACGTGTCTCTCTGCTACCGCACAGCAAGTGGTACTGGAGTGCCAAGTCTAGGATCAAAAGGCTCCTTAACAGCTTCTACCCCCAAGCCATAAGACTGCTGAACAATTAATCGAATGGCCACATAACTATTTACATTGACACCCCCTCTCCATTTATTTTGTACACTGCTGCTACTCACTGTTTATTATCTATGCATAGTCACTTCATCCCTACGTACATGTACAAATTACCTCGACTAACCTGTACCCGCGCACATTAACCTGGTACCGGTACCCCCTGTATATAGCCTTATTATTGTTATTTTATTGTGTTACTTTTTATTCTTTTTTACTTCAGTTTATTTGTTAAATATTTTCTTAACTCTTCTTGAGCTGCACTGTTGGTTAAGGGCTTGTAAGTATGCATTTCATAGTAAGGTCTACACTTGCGCATGTGACAAATAAAGTTTGATTTGATTTAGCAGTCTTATGGCTTGGGGTAGAAGCTGTCTCGAAGCCTGTTGGTCTGAGAGCTGATGCTCCGGTACCGTTTGCCGGGCGGTAGCAGAGTGAACAGTCTATGGCTTGGGTGGCTGGAGACTGGTGATTTTTCGGGGCTTCCTCTGACACCACCTGATATAGAGGTCCTGGATGGCAGGGATCTTGGCCCCAGTGATGTACTGGTCTGTCCACACAACCCTCTGTAGCGCTTTGTGATCTCTTCATGACTGTGTGTGGGTTTGTGGACCATGTTAAGTGATGTGGATGCCAAGGAACGTGAAGCTCTCGACCCGCTCCAAAAAGTCCTGTCGATGTGGATGGGGTTGTGCTCTCCCCTCTTTCTCCTGTGGTCCATGATCAGCTTCTTGCTGTTGTCCTGGCACCACACTTCTAAGTTTATAGGGGCTGTCCCATCAGAAAGTCCAGGATCCAGTTGCAGGGGGGAGGGATTCAGTCCCAGAGTCTCCAGCTGGGTGATGAGCTTTCAGGGGACTATGTTGTTGAACGCTGAGCTGTAGTCTATGAACAGCAATCTCACATAGTTACTTCCCCTCTTGTCCAGGTGGGAGACGGCAGTGTGAAGTGCAATTGAGATTGTGTCATCTGTGAATCTGTTGGGGCGGTATGCAGACACACACACACACACTCCTTACCTCTAGGAGGAATCGTGGGCTCTCGGGCATGAAGGTGAGTGCTACGACAGCACACACACAGGGTAGAGCACACACCACCACAAACACTCTCCAACTGTGGAACTGGTAGGCGGAGCCCATACTGAAACTCCATCCTGCACACACACACAACCACCAATCATAAAAAAGAGAAATGAGCACAACAATACATATTCCATGTCTAATATTATGCGTTTTTTTGTATAAAAGTAAAAGTATGAAGGCCTGAAATCTTAAAGTGCCTCCAAGTACCTTTAAATAATCAACCCATTTCATTATAGTCTCTCATATGAGGAATTATCCAAAAACACACTTCTATTTTCCACATGAGATGCAGCGTGATGATGGTAATGAGAATCTAGAGACTGAAGAACACCACATGGTGAAGGAAATGAGCGAGCAAGAAAAAGTAAGAGAGAGAAAGAGAGGGGGAGAGAGAGACAAAGTGTGTTGTTCAATTCTTATTGGAAGCATTTAGTGAGACTAACTGATACATCAATCTCTGAGGATAGCAACAGAAGAGCTAACTCTCTCTCTCTCTCTCTCCTCTGTATATATAGGCCTACATACACAGCAGCAGCAATAAAGACACACATCCAGACAGTTGGTCTGTTTAGAGTCAGGGTGTGGGTGGTCTTCAGGATAGCCCCTGGGGCAGAGGGAGAAAGCCAGGGAGATGTCAGAGGTGTGAGGGGGAGTTCATGTGATGTCACAGTATTGTAAACCAAATCATGTCTGTTGGGGGTTGTTGGGGTGTTTGTGTGTATGTGATGCCCATGGGGCTGTGTTAGACTCCACCAGTACAAATCTCATTAGGGAGATTACAGCTATAATGGACTGGAGGGTATGGCTGACTGATTGACACACACCTAGATTTATGGAGCTGCGCTACGTAGAACAAGGCAGTGTCACACTTCAATCACACACACCTGCAGTGTCCTTGGTCACAGCACAATGCCCATGACATTAACACCTACACATACACACACAGAGGCATAAAACACTCACAAACACACATGGGTGTTTACACAAATGCATGGGTACACACAAATAGGAGTGTACAATATACAGTAACCACACACAGCAATATACACACGCACTTCACACATAAAACATTACACATTTTTTACACAAAACATTTACGACCCGCCTCTTAACTTAATTCCTTCGAACACACACACTCAGACAGACACACACACACTGAGGCTTTCCAGGAAGAGGAGGAATCCTTCAGCCTCTGGCCAGCAGCAGTCAATGAAGAGCCCTCTGCGGCGGAACCTGTTACACAAGTTCTCGCACAGACGCACAGACAGACAGTAGACAATAGCAGAAAGACAGACAGTAGCAGACAGACAGACAAACAGACAGACAGTAGACATTGCAAACAGACAGTAGACAGCATCAGACAGACAGACAAACAGACAGACAGACAGACAGTAGACAGTAGACAGTAGCAGACAGACAGACAGACAAACAGACAGACAGTTGACTGACAGTAGCAGACAGACAGACAGTAGACAGTAGTAGACAGACAGACAAACAGACAGACAGTAGACAGTAGTAGACAGACAGACAGTAGCAGACAGACAGACAGTAGCAGACAGACAGACAAACAGACAGACAGTAGACAGTAGCAGACAGACAAAAAAACAGACAGGCAGCAGACAGTAGTAGGCAAACAGTAGCTGACAAACAGACAGTAGCAGACAGACAGACAAACAGACAGACAGACAGACAGACAGACAGTAGCAGGCAGACAGACAGTAGCAGACAGACAGACAGACAGCATACAGTAGCAGACAGACAAACAGACAGACAGTAGCAGGCAGACAGACAGTAGCAGACAGACAGACAGACAGCATACAATAGCAGACAGACAGACAGACAGTAGACAGTAGCAGACAGACAGTAGCAGACAGACAGTAGGCAGTAACAGACAGACAGACAGTAGACAGTAGCAGACAGACAGACAGACAGTAGACAGTAGCAGACAGACAGACAGTAGACTGTAGCGGACAGACAGTAGCAGACAGACAGTAGACAGTAGCAGATAGACAGACAGTAGACAGTAGCAGCCAGACAGTAGACAGCGACAGACAGACAGTAGACAGTAGCAGACAGTAGACAGTAGCAGACAGACAGACAGACAATAGACAATAGCAGACAGACAGACAGACAGACAGACAGTAGACAGTAGACAGTAGCAGACAGACAGACAGACAGTAGACAGTAGCAGACAGACAGACAGTAGACAGTAGCGGACAGACAGTAGCAGACAGACAGTAGACAGTAGCAGATAGACAGACAGTAGACAGTAGCAGCCAGACAGTAGACAGCGACAGACAGACAGTAGACAGTAGCAGACAGTAGACAGTAGCAGACAGACAGACAGACAATAGACAATAGCAGGCAGACAGACAGACAGACAAGACAGTAGACAGTAGCAGACAGACAGACAGTAGACAGTAGCAGACAGACAAACAGTAGACAGTAGCGGACAGACAGTAGCAAACAGACAGTAGACAGTAGCAGACAGACAGTAGCAGACAGACAGTAGACAGCGACAGACAGACAGTAGACAGTAGCAGACAGTATACAGTAGCAGACAGACAGACAATAGACAATAGCAGGCAGACAGACAAGACAGTAGCAGACAGACAGACAGTAGACAGTAGCAGACAGACAGTAGACAGTAGCAGACTGACAGACAGAGTAGAGAGTAGCAGACAGAAAGTAGATTGTAGCAGACAGACAGTAGATTGTAGCAGACAGACAGTAGACTGTAGCAGACAGACAGACAGACATACAGTATCAGACAAACAGCAGAGACTAGCAGACACACAGGCAGTAGACAGTAGCAGACAGACAGTAGACAGTAGTAGACAGACAGTAGACTGTAGCAGACAGACAGACAGACAGTATCAAACAGACAGTATCAGACAAACAGTAGACAGTAGCAGACAGACAGACAGTAGACAGTAGCAGACATACAGACAGCAGACAGTAGCAGACAGACAGACAGTAGATAGTAGCAGACAGACAGTAGATAGTAGCAGACAGACAGACATTAGGCAGTAGCAGACAGACAGACAGAGTAGAGAGTAGCAGACAGACAGTAGACTGTAGCAGACAGACAGACAGACATACAGTATCAGACAAACAGAAAAGAGTAGCAGACAGACAGACAGTAGACAGTAGCAGTCAGACAGTAGACAGTAGTAGACAAACAGTAGACTGTAGCAGACAGACAGACAGACAGACAGACAGACAGACAGACAGACAGACATACAGTATCAAACAGACAGTATCAGACAAGCAGTAAACAGTAGCAGACAGACAGACAGTAGACAGTAGCAGACAGCAGACAGTAGCAGACAGACAGACCGTAGATAGTAGCAGACAGACAGACAGTAGCAGACAGACAGACATTAGGCAGTAGCAGACAGAGAGACAGACAGACAGTAGACAGTAGCAGACAGAGAAACAGACAGTAGACAGTGGCAGACAGAGAGAAAGACAGTAGACAGTAGCAGACAGACAGACAGACAGTAGACAATAGCAGACATACAGACAGCAGACAGTAGCAGACAGACAGACATTAGGCAGTAGCAGACAGACAGACATTAGGCAGTAGCAGACAGAGAGACAGACAGTAGACAGTAGCAGACAGAGAGACAGACAGTAGACAGTAGCAGACAGACAGACAGTAGACAGTAGCAGACAGACGACAATAGCAGACATACAGACAGCAGACAGTAGCAGACAGACAGACAGACAGACAGTAGATAGTAGCAGACAGATAGACAGTAGACAGTAGCAGACAGACAGACAATAGACAGTATTAGACAGACAGACAGTAGCAGACAGACAGACAGACAAGACAGTAGACAGTAGCAGACAGACAGACAGACAGTAGCAGACAGACAGTAGCACACAGACAGTAGACAGTAGCAGACAGACAGTAGCAGACAGACATTAGACAGTAGCAGCCAGACAGACAGTAGACAGTAGCAGACAGACAGACAGACAGTAAACACGGGTAATCCCTGGATACGGGTTGAGGGTTCAGGCCTAGGCTGCTGATATCAATCTCTATGATTGGTGACCTAGGTGTGGCACAAATAATCCTGCAGCGTGATAGGACAGGGCTGTCAGTCACTCACCATAGTGTGGTATGATGAGCCAGGCCATTGCCGAGGCATAGATCCCTCCTATCATCCAGAACATGCAGAGCCAGCTCAGGTGCTCTCCTCTCTTCTCCCTCGCAAGGAACTCCGCAAAGTAGGGGAACACGATGGGGACCGCCCCACCAATCCTGCATGGGGACATGGAAAATGTCAGAAATACATGTATATGGACAAATTAACTGACAATCAGGGTAATGTTCTTGAGTGCCCTGTTTGTCCTTTTTGTCAGGTCCCTTTCAAAACATCACTTTTTGTGTGGTCTTTGGGCAGCTGGCGAAACAATACGGCAGCTCTGATCTGGCGTAATGAGTCTGGAGAGAGAAACAGAAAGAGAGAGGTAGAGAGAGACTTTTGACTTTTTGTCTTACTTAAATGAGACATCCTCATTACACTAAAACCACCAGAACCCCCCACCCCCACCCCAAGGGAAAGCGCACTCCATGCCACCGCAACCTCCACACAATCACATTACACAGTACACAAGAACACAGTGCAATACAATACACCCTCCAGCACCACATTACAACTGTACACCCAACCCCTCCTCTCCAGCCGTACAGACAGCTCCACTAAGCCCCCATACCTCCAGAGAGAGAGAGAGAGAGAGAGAGAGGTCCATCTTGGTCTGATCTGGTGGATGATAAAAATCAATAGTCTACCAGAGGAACCAGCAGTCAGTAGCCTAAAAGCCTTTCTTCTGGTCCCACTGGCAACACAGTAGGACAGACATCAAACTATTAATAGATGATTATCTGTCTATTTCTGCTGCTTTTTTTGTTAGGATCTCTGCTGATGGGTTTGTTTGGGAAGGGAACAAAATAGTGACAGTTTGCTACACCAGGAAAATAATCCTGCAGCATCAGGAAATGTGAATTATTATGTGGATTATAATTAATGGGATTTTTCTGTAGGGGCTAATACATTTTAGGGCAAATCAAGTCTAACATTTTTAAGTAGAAATTACAAACTTTAGAAGCCTTGAAAACACTACACTTCCTGCTGTGCAAGAAAATTATCATTAACAAAACAGTGATCAAATTAGATCCTACATCTGTAGGAAGCTTGAACGATGCCTTTTCTTTATTTTTCTGTCTCATTGAGAAGCGAATGTATGCTAAGTGTAGCAATTCAATGCAAATTATATAATTTGTCTGACAGCCGGTGGAAACCACCAGCTAGCTGATGGCTACCAAAGAGATGAGGAGAGAAGAGTCTTTAAATCGACATGGAAATAAAAATAAGACAGGCATTGTATTAGATAGAGTGTGCTGGCCATATGTAGGACTGGTAGAGTGGAACTGCAATAATGTGTAGTCTATGAGTCACACACACACAACACACACATACACGACACACATACTAATACCACAGCTGAGTGTAAATCCACTGTGTTGTTCCAGATTGATTTTGACAGCTCTGTCCAACTGAAACCTTGCTTTAGAAACAGTCCTGTGATTTATGAATCCCCTCGGGCCAAAACAGGCTGTCTCAGATTAAATTACATTTACTTGTTAATGCAAACGCACCAGAGAGCCAGGTCATGCTATGAATAACAATCATGTGCAACAATCACCAGGTAATCAATTGTGCAGAGAGTGTATTATCTAAGAGTGGTGGGCAAATATTCTGTCAGTCTCATCTGCTTATTCATCTTTTAGCAGAACGCTTTATTCTAGTTTGCCAAAGCTTGTATCAATGTTTCTACCTATTGTTTAGTCTTTTATTCATGACAAAAAAAGTTTTTCTTTCCACTGTCAAAGTCAGTGACAATTTGTGATTATACAAGCAGACTTTGAATCAGTCATTAAACAGAAAAATAAGGACATTTAGTCTGCTGTGAATGTTTAGCTAATGTTTGTGTTTCTCTCTGTTCTTTCTCTCTCCCACTCAGGGGAAGGGCTGATGCCAGGCAGCTTGAATAACCTCCTGTGCTGTTCTCTGACTGTGGAGACTAGAGGGAGAGAGAGAAACAGCAACCTTGGGGAAATCCTCTGCCTTATCATTAACAGCAGACTCCTACATTTCCTCAGTGCAAACAATGTACAGATGTCAAATTGGCTTTTTACCAAATTACCATACGACAGACCATGTGTTCACCCAGCACACCCTAATTGACAAACAAACAAACCAAAACAAAGGGAAAGTCTTCTCATGCTTTGTTGATTTCAAAACATACGACATTATAAAATCCATGTACACAAACAACAAGTGTGTGGTTAAAATTTGCAAAATAAACACACATTACTTTCCACAGGGCCGTGGGGTGAGACAGGGATGCAGCTTAAGCCACACCTTCTTTAACATATATATCAATGAATTGGCGAGGGCACTAGAACAGTCTGCAGCACCCGGCCTCACCATACTAGAATCTGAAGTCAAATGTCTACTGTTTGCTGATGATCTGGTGCTTCGGTCACCAACTAAGGAGGGCCTACAGCAGCACCTAGATCTTCTGCACAGATTCTGTCAGACCTGGGCCCTGACAGTAAATCTCAGTAAGACAAAAATAATGGTGTTCCAAAAAAGGTCCATTTGCCATCTAGACACCATTACCCTAGAGCACACAAAAAACATACACACCTTGGCCTAAACATCAGCACCACAGGTAACTTCCACAAAGCTGTGAACGAGCTGAGAGACAAGGCAAGAAGGCCTTCTATGCCATCAAAAGGAACATAAAATTCGACGATCTGGCTAAAAATACTTGAATCAATTTTAGAACCCATTGCCTTTTATGGATGTGAGATCTGGGGTCCTCTCACCAACCAAGAATTCACAAAATGGGACAAACACCAAATTGAGACTCTGCATGCAGAATCCTGCAAAAAATATCCTCTGTGTACAACGTAAAACACCAAATAATGCATGCAGAGCAGAATTAGGCCGATACCCACTAATTATCAAAATCAAGAAAAGAGACGTTAAATTCTACAACCACCTAAAAGGAAGCAATTCCCAAACCTTCCATAACAAAGCCATCACCTACAGAGAGATGAACCTGGAAAAGAGTCCCCTAAGCAAGCTCGTCCTGGGGCTCTGTTCACAAACACACACAAACAGACCTCACAGAGCCCCAGGACAGCAACACAATTAGACCCAACCAAATCATGAGAAAACAAAAAGATAATTACTTGACACATTGGAAAGAGTTAACAAAAAATCTGAGCAAACTAGAATGCTACTTGGCCCTAAACAGAGAGTACACAGTGGCAGAATACCTGACCACTGTGACTGACCCAAACTTGAGGAAAATGTTGACTATGTACTGTCATGACATTGGCCCGGGGGTAGGTTTATGACAGTCATAAATACCTCTTTCTCCCCTTTTCCCTCTCCCTACTATAACTGATGTGACATAAGAAAACCCCTTGGTTAACATAGAGATTCTGGGAACATCAGAAGTGGGGGGAAATGAACTATATTCTGGTAATCCGACCAACTGAACATATGCGGTGGTACTTAAGGTATATTATGTCAGTTCGGTTGCCCTCTGACACATTCTCATCAATGATAGAATGACATAAACTCTACTGTGGAAAGTCTAAACGTCAGAGGTATCGGATTCACATGGAATTGTTGTTTAATTCCATTGTTTGAATATGAAATTATTTGTGAAGAGATTAAATGTAATTTTAGCTTCCAAATGAGATTGGATTTTCATAAATTTGGGCTTCTGCTCAACTAGGGGCCCGCCCCTGTGAAGAGACATGGGTTATAAACTTTTCAGACACACCCCTCTCCCTCCACTATAAAAGCCATTGACAAAAATATAACTTCCTGTTACGGGTACATTTAGGATGACGATCCGATGTCAGAATGGTTCAGATAATAACTACAGAACTAAGCCAACATCAGCATGGACTTTGGTTGTAAATGGTATGAACTTTGAACTCGTATTCACTACAGAAGTGATACTGTTATGCTGATGAATGAGGACCCAAAAGCGACGTAATAGAAACAGAGTCTTTATTCCAGTCTTAAACAAACAATGATTCTCCTGGATATTATCAAAGGTAAATCCAAAACAGGAAACTGAAATCCTCTCGTCAGTAGAGAGGAACGACTGGAGACGCGACCACAGACTGCAGGTCGCTTCAGGAAGGCACAGACCGTAGCTGACATAGACACCTGCTCACACGCAGCATCTGACGAAGGCAAAAACACGACAGGGCGGAACAAGGACACAGAACAGCAAACCTCAAACAAGAATCCGACAAGGACAGAAGCGGAAAACAGAGGGAGAAATAGGGACTCTAATCAGAGGGCAAAATAGGGGACAGGTGTGAAAGAGTAAATGAGGTCGTTAGGAGAATGAGAAACAGCTGGGAGCAGGAACGGAACGATAGAGAGAGAGAGCGGGAGAGGGAGAGAGGGAGGAGGAGAGAGAGGGATAGAAAGAGGGAAAGAACCTAATAAGACCAGCAGAGGGAAGCACAGGGACAAGACATGATGATCAAAGACAAAACATGACAGTACCCCCCCACTCACCGAGCGCCTCCTGGCGCACTCGAGGAGGAACCCTGGCGGCAACGAAGGAAATCATCAATCAACGAACGGTCCAGCACGTCCCGAGATGGAACCCAACTCCTCTCCTCAGGACCGTAACCCTCCCAATCCACTAAGTACTGGTGACCACGTCCCCGAGAACGCATGTCCATGATCTTCCGTACCTTGTAAATAGGTGCGCCCTCGACAAGGACGGGGGGGGGGGAGGGAAGACGAACGGGGGCGCGAAGAAAAGGCTTGACACAAGAGACATGGAAGACAGGGTGGACGCGACGAAGATGTCGCGGAAGAAGCAGTCGCACAGCGACAGGATTGACGACCTGAGAGACACGGAACGGACCAATGAACCGCGGAGTCAACTTGCGAGAAGCTGTCGTAAGGGGAAGGTTACGAGTGGAAAGCCACACTCTTTGACCGCGACAATACCTAGGACTCTTAATCCTACGTTTATTGGCGGCTCTCACAGTCTGCGCCCTGTAACGGCAAAGTGCAGACCTGACCCTCCTCCAAGTGCGCTCACAACGTTGGACAAAAGCCTGAGCGGAGGGAACGCTGGACTCGGCGAGCTGGGACGAGAACAGAGGAGGCTGGTAACCAAGACTACTCTGAAACGGAGATAGCCCGGTAGCAGACGAAGGAAGCGAGTTGTGAGCGTACTCAGCCCAGGGGAGCTGTTCTGACCAAGACGCAGGGTTTCGAAACGAAAGGCTGCGTAATATGCGACCAATCGACTGATTGGCCCTTTCTGCTTGACCGTTAGACTGGGGATGAAACCCGGAAGAGAGACTGACGGAAGCACCAATCAAACGACAGAACTCCCTCCAAAACTGTGACGTGAATTGCGGGCCTCTGTCTGAAACGGCGTCTAACGTGAGACCATGTATTCTGAACACATTCTCAATGATGATTTGTGCCGTCTCCTTAGCGGAAGGAAGCTTAGCGAGGGGAATGAAATGTGCCGCCTTAGAGAACCTATCGATAACCGTAAGAATCACAGTCTTCCCCGCAGACGAAGGCAGACCGGTAATAAAGTCTAAGGCGATGTGAGACCATGGTCGAGAAGGAATGGGAAGCGGTCTGAGACGACCGGCAGGAGGAGAGTTACCTGACTTAGTCTGCGCGCAGTCCGAACAAGCAGCCACGAAACGGCGCGTGTCTCGCTCCTGAGTAGGCCACCAAAACCGCTGGCGAATAGAAGCAAGCGTACCCCGAACGCCGGGGTGGCCAGCTAACTTGGCAGAATGAGCCCACTGAAGAACAGCCAGACGAGTAGAGACAGGAACAAACAGAAGGTTACTAGGACAAGCGCGCGGCGACGCAGTGTGAGTGAGTGCTTGCTTTACCTGTCTCTCAATTCCCCAGACAGTCAACCCGACAACACGCCCTTCAGGGAGAATCCCCTCGGGATCGGTAGAAACCACAGAAGAACTAAAGAGACGGGATAAGGCATCAGGCTTGGTGTTCTTATTTCCCGGGCGATAGGAAATCACGAACTCGAAACGAGCGAAAAACAACGCCCAACGAGCTTGACGTGCATTAAGTCGTTTGGCAGAACGGATGTACTCAAGGTTCTTATGGTCAGTCCAAACGACAAAAGGAACGGTCGCCCCCTCCAACCACTGTCGCCATTCGCCTATGGCTAAGCGGATAGCGAGCAGTTCGCGGTTACCCACATCATAGTTGCGTTCCGATGGCGACAGGCGATGAGAAAAGTAAGCGCAAGGATGAACCTTATCGTCAGACTGGAAGCGCTGAGACAGAATGGATCCCACGGCCACCTCTGAAGCGTCAACCTCGACAATGAATTGTTTAGTGACGTCAGGAGTAACAAGGATAGGGGCGGATGTAAAACGCTTCTTGAGGAGATCAAAAGCTCCCTGGGCGGAACCGGACCACTTAAAGCAAGTCTTGACAGAAGTCAGAGCTGTGAGAGGGGCAGCCACTTGACCGAAATTACGAATGAAACGCCGATAGAAATTAGCGAAACCGAGAAAGCGCTGTAACTCGACACGTGACTTAGGAACGGGCCAATCGCTGACAGCCTGGACCTTAGCGGGATCCATCTGAATGCCTTCAGCGGAAATAACAGAACCAAGAAAAGTGACAGAGGAGACATGAAAGGCGCACTTCTCAGCCTTCACGTAGAGACAATTCTCTAAAAGGCGCTGGAGTACACGTCGAACGTGCTGAACATGAATCTCGAGTGACGGTGAAAAAATCAGGATATCGTCAAGGTAAACGAAAACAAAGATGTTCAGCATGTCTCTCAGTACATCATTAACTAATGCCTGAAAGACAGCTGGAGCATTAGAGAGACCGAACGGCAGAACCCGGTATTCAAAATGCCCTAACGGAGTGTTAAACGCCGTTTTCCACTCGTCCCCCTCTCTGATGCGTACGAGATGGTAAGCGTTACGAAGGTCCAACTTAGTAAAGAACCTGGCTCCCTGCAGCATCTCGAAGGCTGACGACATAAGGGGAAGCGGATAACGATTCTTAACCGTTATGTCATTCAGCCCTCGATAATCCACGCAGGGGCGCAGAGTACCGTCCTTCTTCTTAACAAAGAAAAACCCCGCTCCGGCGGGAGAGGAAGAAGGCACCACGGTACCGGCGTCGAGAGAAACAGACAGATAATCCTCGAGAGCCTTACGTTCGGGAGCCGACAGAGAGTATAGTCTACCCCGAGGGGGAGTGGTCCCCGGAAGGAGATCAATACAACAATCATACGACCGGTGAGGAGGAAGAGAGTTGGCTCTGGACCGACTGAAGACCGTGCGTAGATCATGATATTCCTCCGGCACTCCTGTCAAATCACCAGGTTCCTCCTGAGTAGAGGGGACAGAAGAAACAGGAGGGATAGCAGACATTAAACACTTCACATGACAAGAAACGTTCCAGGATAGGATAGAATTACTAGACCAATTAATAGAAGGATTATGACATACTAGCCAGGGATGACCCAAAACAACAGGTGTAAAAGGTGAACAAAAAATCAAAAAGGAAATGGTCTCACTGTGGTTACCAGATACTGTGAGGGTTAAAGGTAGTGTCTCACATCTGATACTGGGGAGAGAACTACCATCTAAGGCGAACATGGGCGTTGGCCTCCCTAACTGTCTGAGAGGAATGTCATGTTTCCGAGCCCATGCTTCGTCCATAAAACAACCCTCAGCCCCAGAGTCTATCAAGGCACTGCAGGAAGCAGCCGAACCGGTCCAGCGTAGATGGACCGACAAGGTAGTACAGGATCTTGATGGAGAGACCTGAGTAGTAGCGCTCACCAGTAGCCCTCCGCTTACTGATGAGCTCTGGCTTTTACTGGACATGACATGACAAAATGTCCAGCAGAACCGCAATAGAGGCAAAGGCGGTTGGTGATTCTCCGTTCCCTCTCCTTAGTCGAGATGCGAATACCTCCCAGCTGCATGGGCTCAGTCTCTGAGCCGATGGGAGAAGATGGTTGAGATGCGGAGAGGGGAAACACCGTTAACGCGAGCTCTCTTCCACGAGCTCGGGGACGAAGATCTACCCGTCGTTCTATGCGGATGGCGAGTGCAATCAAAGAGTCCACGCTGGAAGGAACCTCCCGGGAGAGAATCTCATCCTTAACCTCAGCGTGAAGTCCCTCCAGAAAACGAGCGAGCAACGCCGGCTCGTTCCAGTCACTGGATGCAGCAAGAGTGCGAAACTCTATAGAGTAATCCGTTATGGATCGATCACCTTGACATAGGGAAGCCAGAACCCTGGAAGCCTCCTTCCCAAAAACAGAACGATCAAAAACGCGTATCATCTCCTCCTTAAAGTTCTGATAAACGTTAGAACACTCAGCCCTTGCCTCCCAGATAGCTGTGCCCCACTCCCGAGCCCGACCAGTAAGGAGCGATATGACGTAAGCGATCCGAACTCTCTCTCCTGAGTATGTGTTGGGCTGGAGAGAGAACACAATATCACACTGGGTGAGAAAGGAGCGACACTCAGTGGGCTGCCCAGAGTAACAAGGTGGGTTATTAACCCTAGGTTCCGGAGACTTGGAAGACCAGGAAGTAGCTGGTGGCACGAGACGAAGACTCTGAAACTGTCCTGAGAGATCGGAGACATGAGCGGCCAGGGTCTCAACGGCATGACGAGCAGCAGACAATTCCTGCTCGTGTCTGCCGAGCATTGCTCCCTGGATCTCGATGGCAGTCTTGCGAGAATCCGTAGTCGCTGGGTCCATTCTTGGTCGGATTCTTCTGTTATGCTGATGAATGAGGACCCAAAAGCGACGTAATAGAAACAGAGTCTTTATTCCAGTCTTAAACAAACAATGATTCTCCTGGATATTATCAAAGGTAAATCCAAAACAGGAAACTGAAATCCTCTCGTCAGTAGAGAGGAACGACTGGAGACGCGACCACAGACTGCAGGTTGCTTCAGGAAGGCACAGACCGTAGCTGACATAGACACCTGCTCACACGCAGCATCTGACGAAGGCAAAAACACGACAGGGCGGAACAAGGACACAGAACAGCAAACCTCAAACAAGAATCCGACAAGGACAGAAGCGGAAAACAGAGGGAGAAATAGGGACTCTAATCAGAGGGCAAAATAGGGGACAGGTGTGAAAGAGTAAATGAGGTCGTTAGGAGAATGAGAAACAGCTGGGAGCAGGAACGGAACGATAGAGAGAGAGAGCGGGAGAGGGAGAGAGGGAGGAGGAGAGAGAGGGATAGAAAGAGGGAAAGAACCTAATAAGACCAGCAGAGGGAAGCACAGGGACAAGACATGATGATCAAAGACAAAACATGACAGATACCTCCTTGCCGTTGAGTTGGCAACAGCTGCTACAAATGCAGGTTAGGAAGGACAGTCAGAGTATCCCGTCTACTACACACGACGTTACTCCAACGTATCCAGTGACCACCAGAGACATTCTTCAAAGGACAGAGGACTCGGTTTGGCAAGACGGTCTTCCATCTACCACCAACCTACTGAAGCGCAGTTCAGAGTAAATATTTATTGCATTTTCCTTTTCAAATGGGCGGTAATTTAGAATGCATAAGATACTATATTTACGATGGCACAGCTTCGGCCCTGTTCCAGTCTCCCGCTCTTTCACTAAAACTCAGCCCCTTCCCTTTGTGTAACAAGCTGTCATATCTATTCCGCCCCCTAGGGACGTTTTTCTTTATGACGGCACTTTGTAATCAAGTTATGATTTAATTGTGTATGTGTGTTTCGGTGTGATTAGTTAGGTATTCAGTAAATAAATAATTAAACCCAATTTTGTATTGCTGATTCAACTTGTTAGCCAGGATTCTTGCAGATAACCAAGGATTTACCACTTTCAGATGAGACTGAATAAAATGACGATTAATGTGACTGCTATGATGTAAAATATTACTAAATCTTTAAGAGTTTATTCGAAAGATAACAGCTCTACAAATATTATTTCGTGGTGTCCCTCTCTAGTTAATTAACATTTACATGATTAGTTCAATCAGGTAATATTAATTACGGAGAAATTATTTTATAGAATAGCATGTCATAGCAATTAATCTGGCATAGCCAAAGACACAACAGTACAGACTCAGTGATCATAGCCTTGCTATTGAGAAAGGCCGCCGTAGGCAGACCTGGCTCTCAAGAGAAAACAGGCTATATGCACACTACCGACAAAATGAGGTGGAAACTGAGCTGCACTTCCTAACCTCCTGCCAAATGTATGACCATAGAGACACATATTCCCCTCAGATTACACAGATCTGCAAAGAATTCGAAAACAAACCCAATTTGAATAAACTCCCATATCTACTGGGTGAAATATCACAGTATGCAAGATTTGTGACCTGTTTCCACAAGGGGCAACCACTGAAGTACAAACACCATTGTAAATACAACCCATATATATGTTTATTTATTTTCCCTTTTGAACTAGAACTATTTGCATGTCATTCCAACACCGTATATAGACATAATATGACATTTGAACTGTCTTTATTCTTTTGGAACTTCTATGAATGTAATGTTTACTCTAAATGTGTATAGTTTATTATCTAGTTCACTTGCTTTGGCAATGTTAACATATGTTTCCCATGCCAATAAAGCCCTTAAATTGAATTGATATTAATTGAATTGAGAGACAGCTGTGGAGTGGAGACGGGAGAGAGAGAGAGAGAGAGAGCGAGCCTTGGAGGAGTGGAGAATAGCTAGAGAGAGAGAGAGAGAGAAAGAGAGAGCCATGAGAGTAGAGCGCTGTCTGGTAGAGTACTGCATGGTCAAAGAAACCCCTACCTCTCAACCAATGAGAACACAATGTCGTCATGGAAGATTTTTAGTGGAAGAGAACTTAATGGAACTGTCACGGATCCCTCCAGAACTTTCATCACGCACACCTGGCCCCTATTCCCACTGATTAGTATCTGTATATATGATATTTGCCCTTTGGTTTCCATTGGGGGGTTGATTGTTACTATGTCCGTTGGTGGGTGTACCTGTGCTGTGTGTTTTGGGTTTTCGTGCCCTTGTGGATTGCGTAGATGATTACGGGTCTTGTCCTGTGAGTTAATCATTGTGCACGTGTGTTATTTATTCAAGGTACTCCTCTGTCAGAGTCGTGTGTATAGGTGGCAGGGAAGTCAGGCGCAGGAGAGTCAAACGGAGTGTAAATGGAGTCTTTAAATATATGTCCACTTAACATGCTCCAAACACTAATATGTACATACATAAAATAAACATGGGTACGAGGACCCGTCGCGCACCTATACAACCATAAACAACACTGACATAAAACAATCTCTGACAAAGACATGAGGGGAAACAGAGGGTTAAATACACAACAGGTAATGAATGGGATTGAAACCAGGTGTGTGGGAAGACAAAACAAAACCAATGGAAAATGAAAAATGGATCAATGATGGCTAGAAGACCGGTGACGTCGACCGCCGAGCACCGCCCGAACAAGGAGAGGCAACGACTTCGGCAGAAGTCGTGACATCCTCGCTTTTTTGTTTGGGTTTCAACCCTGTGTTTTTGTTACGTGTTTGTTTGGTCTTCGTCCCCGTGCCTTTACACGGCACGCCCTAATTTGGGGTATCATTTTAAAAACTATTACGCATTCCTGCGCCTGTCTCCCAAATCTCTTCATACCAGCGTGACAGGAACTTATGAAGTGTTCTAGGAAAGGTTTAGAGGAAGGAAATGTTCTACAAGACATGACACATTATAAAGTACTATAATAGAGTAGAATAGAATAACAGAATAGTGCACAGTATAGTACAGTACAGTATATTATAGTATAGTAAAGTATAGTACAGTATAGAAGAGTAAATTAGAGTAGAGAAGTATAGTAGAATATAGTAGAATAGAACATAACGGACACCACTCACCCGAAGCCGGAAAACATGCGGCAGAAGAGGAACATGCCGTACCCCTGGACAAAGGAGGAGAGGAAGGAGAAGAAGCCGTTGACAGACATAGCGATGAGCAGGCACTGTTTACGGCCCACCTTGTCTGACAGACCCCCCCAGAAGAACGCCCCCACCATCATCCCCAGGTACACTATGCTACCTGCAGAGAGAGAGGGAGGGAAGGGGAGGGAGAGAAAGAGAAGGGGGTCGAGACAGACAAAGAAAAAGAGTGGGAGAAAATGAGAGAGGAGAGGGGAGGGAGAGGAGGGGAGAGAGACAGAGAAAGAGAAAGAAAGACAGAAACACAAACATAGAGAGTGGGAGGGTGGGAGGGAGGGAGAGGGGGAGGGAAAGAATAATGGGTAAGAGAGGGAGTGAGAAAATATTCATTTACACAGTGTTGCCTTTTTAAGTGTCCCTTTTATATTTTGCAGCACTTGAGAATTATCTGATCCATCTGGACCAAGCATGTTTATTTTTTAAGGCAAACTGCTGACTATGGAGAAGACACACACACACAGAAGCAGTGTGTTGCACGCATAACCTGTGTCAGAATTGCTGCATGTCTGACTATTAGTACAGTCCACAGCAGACAAGGTCACGTGGTGTGATTTAACCAAGCCTGTCAATTCCCAGTCATTGATAAACAACTGAGGGATCACAGAGATCTGGTCAATCTGATTGGACAGTGCCTGGGGACCTGCAGACAGACAGACCTACAGTAATAAAGAACACACAGGCAGCCATGAAGCCACAACACTAACTGAACCTCACCATGGAGTATCACTTCATATCACAACACTAACTGAACCTCACCATGGAGTATCACTTCATATCACAACACTAACTGAACCTCACCATGGAGTATCACTTCATATCACAACACTAACTGAACCTCACCATGGAGTATCACTTCATATCACAACACTAACTGAACCTCACCATGGAGTATCACTTCATATCACAACACTAACTGAACCTCACCATGGAGTATCACTTCATATCACAACACTAACTGAACCTCACCATGGAGTATCACTTCATATCACAACACTAACTGAACCTCACCATGGAGTATCACTTCATATCACAACACTAACTGAACCTCACCATGGAGTATCACTTCATATCACAACACTAACTGAACCTCACCATGGAGTATCACTTCATATCACAACACTAACTGAACCTCACCATGGAGTATCACTTCATATCACAACACTAACTGAACCTCACCATGGAGTATCACTTCATACCACAACTCTAACTGAACCTCAAAAATATTGTGTTCTGACAGCAGCAATTGATATGGGAGAGTTTCATACCACAACACTGACCTGAAAACAACTGTCTGAGTGAGCTAACAGAAATGGTCAAGTCTTGTTTTTCCGCAGGAAGGGAGTGTGATCTCTCTTCAAGTCCCAAGGGACACTGGGAAGTGGAGGAGGGGAAAAGGGGGCAGAAAATAATCCACTTCACTCCAGAATCGAGAAATGTTAATACAAATTATAATCAGTGTTTGTGGGGAGAGGTGATCGTTTACCGACATTATGCCTCATCACTGCCGGGAAGGCCAGAGCCCACAACCCAGACCCTTCCTGTTTTCTTCACTTCTGGTTTCCCTTCTTTGAATGTTGGTGAAGCGACTGATAGGCTGAAGGTAGAGGGCCTTATTGAGACGTACAAATGGGACGATGAGAGACACTTATTCATTATAAGTGACAACAGACACTGGACTCTAAAGCAGAGACTACAGGACGGTTCTACATGGAAACCAAAAGGGCTCTAACTGGAACCGAAAAGGGTTCTTCAATTCCCAGTCATTGATGACAGGGGATCTACAAAGGGTGCAATTCCGTCTTTACTTCTTACCACAACACCTGCTATGAAATAATGGGATTCACACACATTTTTCTGAGAATTGCTGTAAGGGACGTTCACTTCCACAACAAATGACTGTGTAATAAGCATTATTCAAATGTAGCTGCATTTAGTCTAATTGAATGTAAAGAAAATCCTACTCTTTAGAAATATTTCTGCAGACTGTCTTTCTGCTCTCTCCTCTCCAACGGTACGGTACAGCGGGCAGCTCTGCCTTAAGCCCAGAGGGACTTAACTAACTCAATGCTAGCTGCTGCTGTTATCTCCACCAGACAAGATGAGCATGCCGAGCGGGGAGCGGCGTGGTGAGTTTGTCTCGATGATAATTAGCTCTTATGTGTAAGCATAATTCCCCCTCCACGCTACGCTCCTCATCACTCTGTTCTGAGGATGGATGAGAGGATGAGAGGAGAGGAAGGCAGACAGCAGAGAGAAACAGCTGACAAATTGGGGATCTGGAACATTGGGAACATTCCGGATGTTCTTTGAGGATTCCCCCAGCTCCAGGGAATCCCCTGAGGATGATGTCTGATCAACAGGTCTGTCTGAGAGCAGCTGTCAGACAGACTGGTGTACAGCAGGAATACAGACCTCTCATTTTAGGAGACTAATTACAACTATTTCTATTCATTTGAGCAAATGGCAGTTCCACACTCGCACTCACACACAGTCGCACACGTACGCGCACATACCGCACACACAGCTCTCTACTCAGGCATCCAAATACCTGGTGCCATGACAACCAAACCTGTTCTAACGTAATGAGAGTACATTTGAAAATGTCATCCAATGTCCTCACTGCCCTTATTTCTACCAACACAAACACACCACTCACACACACACACACACACACACACACACACACACACACACACACACACACACACACACACACACACACACACACACACACACACACACACACACACACTCTCTTCCTTACCTAGCCACCCAGCTCCAGAGTTGGGAACACACATGTCAGTCTCGGCGCTGGGCAGGACGAACCCCACCACAAACACCTCAACACCGTCTGACATCAGCGCCATGCCCAGCACAAAGAACAACTGCCACTGGAACCTGCCATGGCCACACTCCTGCATGATCAGTTCATACTGCTGGGCCAGCTCCTCCTCGTCTGCCTGCCTCTCCAGCTCCAGCTCCTTACGGTCCCTCAGGCTGTCTGAGACAGGTTGACCCAGAGAATCCTGCCCATCCCTGGGCATCCTGTCAGTGTAAGCAGGCACCCCCTGGTACTCCCCCTCGTAGATCTCATCTTCATCATCGTGACCCTCTGTGGCGTCACTGGCGTAGTGTTCGCCGTCTTCGCCGTTGGCTGTGCGGCTGCAGGGAAAGTGGCCGTTGCTGTCGGGCTGTGTGTAGCACATGTCGTCATTGTCTTTGTCCTCGTTCTGGAACTGGCTGTAGTTGCGTTGGGAGGAGTACTCGTCCGTGGCGCGGTTCACGATCTTGCTGACCTTCTTGGCGGCGTGGCGTTTGGCCTCTTTGGCGATGTCTTTGGCGCCCTTCACCAGCGACATCCTGTTGTTGTACGACTCATCCATCTCACTAACTCTGATTGGTCATCTATCTATCTATTTGTCTTTATTTGTCCTTTATCTAACCTGCTAGGTCAGTTGGGAACCAATTCTCATTGGCAAGAATTTCTGCCAAAGAACTGCAGTGGAGGACAACTTAACTGTCAGAAACTTAACTTACGTTAGCCTACTTGCTTACATTCTTCTGAAGTATCAGAGTGTAAGTTACTGAATGGCAATTCAGTTGCAGCAAACCACAGTAAGTTTGGAGGTGGTTCAAATGGTGCTAGTGTTGGCTAGGATCGCTAGCTGTTGCTGCTGTGGTGAGGGAAAGCAGATCTCTACGGCAGTGGGATGGGAGCAGTGACAAGGTTGAGCGGTGAAGACAGCTGAGTTCCAGTAATAGAGATCACCATGCAGACTGTGGTTAGATCTGGTCACAGCTCATCTGTCTGAGGAGAGAGAGAAATACAATGATTTGGATACAGCAGTGTTCAGGTTCCCTTTGTCAATATAAGTTCCGACAATCAGGCTTTCTGCAGAGTGGACTATTTCTGCCGGTAGTTAGTGAGGAACCCTTGAGGCCTTCAGTGTACGCCAAAAATCTTCCTCAACAATATCAGGGGATATGTCTGTCAGTCTGTGAGGTCAATGGAAGGAAATTAATGTAAAAGGCTGAAACAGGCCAAAAAAAGAGAAGGGGATAAATAAAAGTGGATAGATTCCATGCACCCTCTGACTGGAATGGGCCTCTGAGACACCCGTGTTTTCTGTTTGGGGTCTATGACATCCATCTAGGTCTGTGTGATCTGTCAAGTTCTATTATCCATTATTCTGTATTCGGTCTAGACTGGTCTAGAGTCTGTATATTCTGTCTGAGCCTTTGTGTTCCATTCCATCTAGCTCAATGTATTCTGCTGTTTTCTTCCAGGAATCTATGTACTGCTCCCAGGCCAGGCTACAGTACACTACAGTCCAGTACATGTCATGTGGTGTGGGACTGGCGTCCTCCTCTGTGACTACTTGACACTGTGACTGAGGATCTCAGAGGGCCTGTCAAAACATCAGGCCTCACCATTATTATATTTACTATTATATTTACGTCATTTAGCAGACGCTCTTATCCAGAGCGACTTACAAGTACATACATTCATACTTTTTTGTACTGTTTTTGTACTGGCCCCCCGTGGGAATCGAACCCACAACCCTGGCGTTGCAAGCGCCATGCTCTACCAACTGAGCCACATCACCACCCTGCCCTCAACACCACAGCCTGCTGACAGACAGCATCTCAGACATCATATAACAAATCAAATGTTATTTTAACAGAGCCTACATACCGTATAGGACACATATCCCTAACATTATTTCAAGTGGAGTTATTTTAGATAGTACACAGTATTATCTATCTTGGATAAATTCTCCAAACTTGTTTTAGCATGATATCTGTTTATGTCCCAGGACTCGAGTGGAGTAGAGTGTAAAGTACTGAGGCTGGGCTGAAGGGTGAAGCTGGGTTGAGGGGTGGGGCTGAAGGTAAGTGTGGGGTGAGAGATGAGGCTGGACTGAGAGGTGAGGCTGGGTTGAAGGGTGAGGTTGGGTTGAGGGGTGAGGCTGGGCTGGGCTGAGGGGTGAGGCTGGGTTGGGGGGTGAGGCTGGGCTGAGGGGTGAGGCTGGGTTGAGGGGTGAGGCTGGGTTGAGGGGTGAGGCTGGGCTGAGGGGTGAGGCTGGGCTGAGGGGTGAGCCTGGGCTGAAGGGTGAGGCTGAGAGGTGAGTGCGGGGTGAGGCCACCGTATGTCTAGAACAAACTCAACCAGCCCTGAGGTCTAGACCAAACTCAACCAGCCCTGAGGTCTAGACCAAACTCAACCAGCCCTGGGGTTCTAGACCAAACTCAACCAGCCCTGAGGTCTAGACCAAACTCAATCAGCCCTGAGGTCTAGACCAAACTCAACCAGCCCTGAGGTCTAGACCAAACTCAACCAGCCCTGAGGTCTAGACCAAACTCAACCAGCCCTGGGGTCTACACCAAACTCAACCAGCCCTGATGTCTCGATCAAACTCAACCAGCCCTGAGGTCTTGAACAAACTCAACCAGCCCTGATGTCTCAATCAAACTCAACCAGCCCTGAGGTCTAGACCAAACTCAACCAGCCCTGGGGGTCTAGACCAAACTCAACCAGCCCTGAGGTCTAGACCAAACTCAACCAGCCCTGAAGTCTAGACCAAACTCAACCCGCCCTGTGGTCTAGAACAATCTCAACCAGCCCTGGGGTCTAAACCAAACTCAACCAGCCCTGAGGTCTAGACCAAACTCAACCAGCCCTGAGGTCTAGACCAAACTCAACCAGCCCTGAAGTCTAGACCAAACTCAACCAGCCCTGTGGTCTAGAACAAACTCAACCAGCCCTGTGGTCTAGAACAAACTCAACCAGCCCTGGAGATTTTGCTGCAGTCAAATAGAGTGGAAAGCAGCGTTGTTCTGAGGGGGGATGTTTGTAGTCATGTGTGTGATGTAAAACGCAACTTTATATATCCGTGAGTGTGTGTGCCCATATGCATGTGTACAGTATGTGTACAGTATGTGTACAGTATGTGACGTGTGTGCACCACAGGTATGTTATACGTATGTTCTCGTCCTACTTCATTCCACCAAATCAACTCAGTCCGATAAAACAGGTCAACCAAAGGTAAACCACACTGTAACAACAAACAAAGAGACAACAATAATCCACCACCAAGACAACAAACAAACCCCCAGCTATCTCTACTTCCTGTTCATCTGGCCCATCTAGAGAGGAGAGAGCCGTCTCAGAGGCTGCGTACCAAATGGCACCCTATTCCCTACATATTGCTATGGACCGTGGTCAAACATAGTTCACTATATAGGGAATAGTGGTGCCATTTGGGACACAGACAGTGTTCTCTTTCCGTTAGACAACTCCCCTAAACTCTATGACAGTAATGTAGCTTCTCTAACACAGTGTCTGACGGCTCAGTGGTGTCCGGCAGAACATAAGACTCATCATCACACTGGATACTGAGGCTCTGCACCCAGGGGGGAAGGAGGGAATACCTGATCAACTCTATAACTAACTTAGACTGAACTTTTACAAAGGGGGGTATGAATGCTGGTGGGGATGGGATACCAAGCAGCCAAGATAGGGGTGGGATATAGAGTGTGGAATAGGAATGCCTGTGAAGTGTTTAAGTAGAGTTTGATTGAAAGACTCTTCTCTTTCGCTGTCTCCTAACTTCTCTCTCCCCCTCTATCTCTCTCTTCCTCCCTCCAACCCCCTCTCTCTCTCTTGCCACAATTTAAACGGCTGGCCAGATCGGCTGTCCATTTGTTTTTAAATTATTAAATTATAAATTATTTATTTAACCAGGTAGGCTAGTTGAGAACAAGTTCTCATTTACAACTGCGACCTGGCCAAGATAAAGCAAAGCAGTGCGACACAAACAACAACACAGAGTTACACATGGGAAGAAAAAAAACGTACAGTCAATAACACAATAGAAAAAACAAAGTCTATATACAGTGTGTGCAAATGGCGTGAGGATGTAGGCAATAAATAGGCCATAGTAGCGACGTAATTACAATTGAGAAAATTAACACTGGAGTGATAGATGTGCAGATGATGATGTGCAAGTAGAAATACTGGTGTGTAAAAGAGCAAAAAAGTAAATAAAAACAATATGGGGATGAGGTAGGTAGATTGGATGGGCTATTTACACAATGGACTGTGTACAGCTGCAGCGATCTGTTAGCTGCTCAGAAGGCGATCCGCAACTTAAAAGGCCTTGTCGGTCTGTTGGCATTTCATTATACTGTATGATGGTGGATCCATCCCTTCCTACACATAGTTAATATGCTAATGGCCCTTAATGTTGACATAAGTCGCCGCTGTGCACCTTGAGATTCCCAGATAACACTGTGAATGTATATGGTACATCAGCATAAACACACACACTGACAAAGTTGTGGTCACAAAATCACACTTATGCAGAATTCACACACACATCCACCCACAAATCCAGTCAAATGCCTGTCCACATTTCTATCCCTGCGTAGCGTAGCTGCTGTGCCTAGCACAGTGATTATGGTTACTATAGGCTCACGGTGCGTTTTACACAAAATGCACATTTCCTGCTGGCTGGAATCAGGAGCCTGCTATGAGGGACAAATGATTTCCTCCTAGTGGGGCTGTCATGGCCCGCTGACGCCACACAGCCATCTTCATTATCACACACACACATGTGCATGCACAAAAGCGCACGCACGCACGCACACACACACACACACACACACACACACACACACACACACACACACACACACACACACACACACACACACACACACACACACACACACACACACACACACACACAGTGAATCACAGAGAAGGGGAGATTTGTCCCATTTATGGGTCATAAAATGTAAAGCTGAATAAAAATAAAAAAGGCCTTCATCTGCACTGTGATATAGAACAGACAATAGCTCAGGACAGGTGGTACGGGCATGACATATTTCCAGATCCAACCAGGGTTGTGATCAGTAAACAAGAAAACATAGCATGATCAGTAAACACGAAAACGGAGAGTGACAAAAAACTTGGAATGGCGATGTATTACCTCCTCCATTTAAAAACATTTTCTCCTGTTTGGTGCTTTCTGAACACTACCCAGGTATTCCTCAGGGAGAGAATGTGGTGTGTGTGTGTGTGTGAAAGTTGGAGATGTTTCCTTATAAGGATGTTTCAGGAAGGAACGACACCATCCTCTAGTCTAGGTAGCTGCAGGATACGGCAGTAGCATCAGAAATGGTTTCCCCGTGCTAACCGCTCGAGCTGCCAACTCCGAACCCCACTCACGCACGCACGGACACACACATACACACGCAGCAGTTTATAATTTACGTTCTGCTATAGACAGGCACAGACACACACACACACGCACACTGGCAAGTCCCTCTGTTGACAAAAACACGCAGTCACACACAGAAACGCACACCAGTATACAATTTACTGTAAGTCCTGATTGAACGCACGCAAGTGCACACACACCCAAACAAACAAACACACACACACACCCACCCAGCTGCCTGGCTAAGTGCAGCAATTTAGTGATGGATGGCTGTGTGGGTTGACTGGACAGCACCTGTAGGAGACCCACCACGGATGCCCAAGACAGTTTCATAGAGGCACTGAGGACTGTGTGTGTGTGTGTGTGTGTGTGTGTGTGTGTGTGTGTGTGTGTGTGTGTGTGTGTGTGTGTGTGTGTGTGTGTGTGTGTGTGTGTGTGTGTGTGTGTGTGTGTGTGTGTGTGTGTGTGTGTGTGTGTGTGTGTGTGTGTGTGTGTGTGTGTGTCCGAGTTCATGACCTCTCTACCAGCAGGGGAGAGACATCTTGGTTCCAGTCCAGTGGTCAGCTGGCAGGCTGTGACATCATAAGGTCGTGATCCTGGAGCTGTGACATGTTGTGGGTTGGTGGAGGCTCCAAGATGGCAGCTTGAAAGCACGCTTCCTACCGAGCTCTGCATATCAACTTTTGAAAGATAGTGAAAAAGTGTATTGTTTTGAACTACCAAACTAATACTTTTCTTGCTAAAAACACCAGGTTATTGATGATTTAAGATTATATTTGTCACAAATATGCCGCTGGAGAGACGAAGCAGGTACGGGGAGTAACATTTAATAAATAACGGACATGGAACGAGACATAAACAGCGTTAGCAAACAGAAAACAATCAATGCAGAAGCGGGGAACAGAGCTGGGGAACTGACACATATAGGGGAGAAAATGAACAGGTGATAAGAGAGTCCAGGTGAGTCCAATAACGCTGATGCGCGTGACGAGGAAAGGCAGATGTACGTGATGGATGGCAGGAGTGAGTGATGCAAGGCATTCTGGCGCCCTCAAGCGCCAGGGGGGGGAGAGCGGGAGCAGACGTGACAGTACCCCCCCTCTAGGGGCGCCACCCGGCGTCCCACCTGGGCAAACCGGCCGAGACATGGGCGCTGGGCAAGCCGGTTGAGGCGTGGAAGCCCAACGAACCGGCAGGAGCGTGAGAGCCTGCCGAGCCGGCTGAGGCATGGGAGCCTGACGATCCGGCTGAGTCAAGACGCCTGTCGATCCCGCTGAGGAAACCCGATGATCCGGTGAAGTGTGACGTGGGATGGGAAGCCACCGAGCCAACCGAGGCAATGAAACCTCTCGAGCCAGCCAGGGCATGAAAGCTCGACGGGCTGGCTTAGGCACCCCCGGTTCTATCGGCGGCAGAATCCACCCCCGACGTCACCGACAAAACAAAAAACAAACAAACAAAAAACTCCTGGACCGGCTGGGCAGACAAGAACTGACGATCCAGCTGAGGCCCGACGTGGGATGGGCGCCATCCGAGCCAACCGGGGCAAGGAAACCTCTCGAGCCTGCTAGGGCGTGGAAGCCCGACGAGCAGGCTAGGCACCCCCGGTTCCATCGGTGGTGACCCAGAGCCGATGCCACTAAACCAACCAGAACGCCAGTACTCCCCGATGCTTCGTGTGATGGCTTCTGCATTCTGTCACAAATATGCCGCTGGAGAGACGAAGCAGGTACGGGGAGTAACATTTAATAAATAACGGACATGGAACGAGACATAAACAGCGTTAGCAAACAGAAAACAATCATTGCAGAAGCGGGGAACAGAGCTGGGGAACTGACACATATAGGGGAGAAAATGAACAGGTGATAAGAGAGTCCAGGTGAGTCCAATAACGCTGATGCGCGTGACGAGGAAAGGGAGATGTACGTGATGGATGGCAGGAGTGAGTGATGCAAGGCATTCTGGCGCCCTCAAGCGCCAGGGGGGGCGGGGGAGAGCGGGAGCAGACGTGACAATATTTTCCAAAATGTCACAGCGCGCTGACAGAGGAGAAATCTTATCGCTACCTCCTCAAGCATCATCCAATGTCATTATACAGGAGGCAAATGCTTTGATTGACAACTATACTGGTCTGACAGACTCTATGACACTTTGCGTGTCAGGCGAGGATTTTCCTTCTTTGCCTATAACCCCAAGCAAACCTCCAGCTTCCAAGAAAGGCATGTTTGAACTGGGCCCAGATGCCACTGCCAATAATGATGTTATCGCCACTCTTTCCAGGCTCATCAATGCAAGGTCCGATGCCTTAGAGAAAATGGTTGGCGACAACGCAATGAAAATCGAGGGCTTAAAAAAAACAGTTGACTATGCATGCATGGAAATCAGGGATGTTAAGAAGGTCACCCACATCGAAAAGCATGTCGAAAAGGAGGGAAAGATGGACTTGTGCCAAAGAAGAATCGCGGAACTCGAAAGCTACTCCAGATGGTGGAATCTGAGACGGTATGGAGATCCCAAAGCAGATGGGGAGAACGTGCGGCAAGAGACCATCAAAGTCTGCCAAGCTATCCTACCTGTGGAGAAGGCTAAGCTAGCAGAGTTTGTCGACACTGTACATCACCTTGGCACGAGAAGGCAGGGTGACTCCAAGCCCAGATGTGTCATTCTCCAGTTCACATCACAGATCTACAGGGATGCCTTTTGGAAAGCAACCAAGAAATCTACTTTCCTACGCGATAACAACCTGCGGTTTGCTGTAGACCTCTCGAAAGCAGACAGAGAAAGGAGAGAAACTGTGGCCAGCTGTGGAAAAAGCACAAAAAGAAGGGAAAGCGGCTTACTTCATCGGAGGGCGCGCTTTCATCAACGGATCCAAAATCAACCTTCCTCCTTGACTATTGCCATGGACTGTGCCTAGTGGTCAACATAGGCTACCTAGATAGCTACCTCTGATGTGAGCAGATCCCACTCCTGGCTCTAAGGTGATTTAACCTTCGTTCTAACTGCACAGGACTACTGGAGTAATGGATATTTACTATTTTATTTATTCTCTCACTTCTGATATTTTTACCTGTAGTATAGGCAGTGAGCAAGCTCTTTGTTGTTTCTTGTTCTGGCAATTAGCTTTCTTATGCTAAACTATTCTCACTCAATTATTTATATCTATTTGGTGTGCAACGCTGGTTTCCTTGCATTCTTTTTCAATTTGCAATTGTTGTTTAGCTCATAGTACTTTGTTCTATATTCCACTTTGTTGTTGTCTATAGTTTCACTCAATGCTAGGGGGTTAAGAAATAATGTAAAGCGCAAGGCATTATTTTTATTTGCCAAACAGCTTAAAACAGATGTATATTTTTTCCCAAGTCTCATTCAGTTGCTACCGACGTCAACTTCTGGAGATCTCAGTGGGGTAATGATGTATGTCTCTCTCATGGTTCTGAACGCTTTGCTGGAGTTATCACTCAAAAGAATAATTTCAATGGAAGTATTTTGCACTCCGACTGTGACCCTTCTGGTCACTTTCTATGTCTTGTTATCAACTGTAACAACATCATCATTATTATTAGCAACATTTATGGTTACAATTCCAAACTTGAAAATGATCACTTACTTGAATCTTTAGAAAAGCGTATTCTCCATTGGCTAACCAAGTTCCCGAATGCTTTACTTATAGTAGGTGGGGATTTTAATATTTCTCCGGATAATTTAATTGATAGATGGCCTCCGGGACAGTCCACTTCTATGAATACAAGTTTGAGGCAGTTTATGGAAAGGTTTGATATTATAGATCTTTGGAGAGTAAAGTTTCCTAATGACAAGTCTTTCACTTGGAGTAATGAGGCATGCTCCAGACAATCACGCATAGATTTTTGGCTGGTGTCTAAATGTTTTGATAAACAGGGCATTTCTGTTAACATCCTTGCCACTCCCCTTAGAGCTATTTTTATTGACATTAAACTTTTTATCTCTGATAATGGCCTTGGCAGAGCATCCTACTGGATGCTTACTATCTCTATATTAAAACATGAGTTGGTCAAGATGGAGATAAACAATTTAATTACACACTTTTGGAACAAAGCTATAAATGACCATTCATACAGTAATAACTGGGAGCTTTTTAAATATGAGGTTGGAAAATATTTAAGAAAATATGAGAGTATTCTTGCCAAGACGAGGAGTGCTGAAGAAGAAAGTGTAATTACAAAGATCACCGATTTAAAAAAAAAATGTTTTTACTTTTATTTAACTAGGCAAGTCAGTTAAGATCAAATTCTTATTTTCAATGATTGCCTAGGAACAGTGGGTTACCTGCCTTGTTCAGGGGCAGAACGACAGATTTGCACTCTTGTCAACTCGGGGATTCAATCTTTGAATCCAACGCTCTAACCACTAGGCTACCTGCTGCCTGTTGAAAGTCTCAGAGAGGAGGACAAATCTGTTCTGTTTGAGCTACAAAACAAGTTGGATGATATGTATAAATTGAAAGCAGAGGGAGCCTTTGTCAGTTCTAGGAAGAAGTGGCTAGAGGAGGGTGAACAAAATTAATCTTATTTTTTAAGGTTAGAAAAATACCACTCTAAAAATAATACAATTTAACATTTAAATATTAATGGTCTCATCACAGATGATCCCAAATTAATCTCTAACTTTAGTTGCAACTTCTACAGGAATTTATATTGTTTTATAACAATTTTTTTTTACTCTCTGGGGAATGTGAAATCAATTGGGGGGAACAGTGTGATGACCCTATTATAGTTGAAGAGATCATTTATTCTATTGAACACCTTAAAAAGAATAAGTCTCCTGGGACTGATCTGCTGAGTTTTACAAAACTTTTTCTCAACAGTTAGCCCCATTTCTGTTGGAGGTCTTTTCTGAAAGCATTACAAATAATGCTCTTCCTCCCAGTTTGACTCAAGGTCTGATTACATTAATCCCTAAAGCCCAAGAAAGACTTGCTTCTACTCGATAATTGGCGTCCAATCTGTCTGCTCAATAATGACTACAAAATATTAGCCTCTATATTTGCAAAAAGAATGAAGGCAGTATTGGACTCAATTATAGAAGAAACCCAATCTGGATTCATGAGGAATAGACATATATCTAATAATATCCGGCTGGTGTTAGACCTTATTGACTATTCTGATTTAATCTTCAAAGATAGTTTTATTGTCTTCTTAGACTTTTATAACGCCTTCGATACAGTGGAACATGAGTTTCTATTTCTCTCCCTTGAGAAATTTGGTTTTGGGGAATAATTTTTTAGTACTATTAAAACTCTTTATATGAATGGGAACAGTTCAATTCAATTAAAGCATGGCACTTCTCCTACATTCGATTTGAGAAGTGGAATTAGGCACGGTTGCTCAATTTCGCATTACCTCTTCCTGCTTGCAACCCAACTTATTACAAGTTCTGTTAAATCCAGCGATATAAAGGGATCTCTATTGTTGACAGAGATATTATCATAAGTCAGTTTGCAGATGACACAACCCTCTTTTTGAAAGATGCTGACCAGATTCCTAGAGCAGTCGATGTGATAAATATATTTTCCAAAGCATCTGGTCTTTGCCTAAATCTTAATAAGTGTGAACTGTTTGCTGTTAAAGACTGTGTGATACCCTCTATATGCAATATTCCAGTCAAGGAAAAAGTATCATCCCTTGGGATTACCTTAGGATCTAAGGATCAACAGGAAAGATGCTCATAAAATGTTATACCTATTATTGAAAAAAACTAAAAGAAGTTGAACCATTGGTTGCAGAGGGATTTATCCTTGAAAGGTCGAGTATTGCTTTCTAAAGCTGAAGGTATCTCCAAACTTACTTATGCAGCCCAGTCCCTATATCTTGACAACAAAATAGGTAAAGCGGTTGACCAGGTGCTTTTCAACTTCATCTGGAAAAATCGTACACATTTTAATAGGACATCTGTCGTTATGAACTCATATGAATATGGTGGTCTCAATTTTTTTTATTTTCCTACTTTGAATAATACTTTTAAGATAAATTGGGCTAAACATTTCTTAAAGAATCCAACTTCAATTTGGAATTTCATCCCTCATATTTTCTCCCGTTTTGGTGGCCTCAATTTTATGTTACTTTGTAACTATAACATTGATGAAATTCCTGAAAAATTATCTGCTTTTCATAGACAAGGACAAGGACAAGGACAAGGATTCTTAGTGTGGTCAATAATATATAAACATAATTTTTCCCCATTTGGAACAATAAGTACCTTTTGTATAGAAACAAGTCTTTATTTTTCAAGAACTGGTTCAATAATCATATCCTGCTGGTGAGTACATTTTTTAATGCAGAAGGATTGTTACTCAATTATGAGGAATTTTTATCTCGTTACAATATCCCTGTAACACCTAGAGAGTTCGCCATAGTCCTTCATGCTATTCCATCTGGAACTCTCATGTTATTCAGAGGTGTAGCCAGAGCTCACCTTCTTGACCTACCCTCGCTTAATCCAGTTGACATTCCAATAGGGAAAATTTGTTTCTGCTTCTTCCCTCAGAACAACAGATCTATACGTGCTTTATTTCAAAGGGATATTGTATCCATTCCTTATGTCACAATTTACTGGAATACATTGGCCGCTAATATCTGTTGGGAAAAAGTATGGTTATTACCACACAAATACCTGCTTGTTAACAAGGTCAAAGAGGTCTCTTTCAGAATGATCCATAAGTATTACCCTGCGAATCATTACCAGAAGAAACTCAAAAAATACATTAACATTGACTGTACTTTTTGTGTTGAGCATCCAGAAACAGTTTTGCATTTATTTTGGCATTGTCTACATGTAAAACAATTATGGAAAGATATTCACAGTTTTATAATTGTTCATATTCTTGATGACTTCTGTTTGTTATGGGAGAATGTGTAGCTCGGTTTCCTTAAGTATAATAAAGATAAAGAAAAACAATTTTACCTCATGAATCTAATTGTGCTAATGGCAAAATGGCAAATTCATAAATGTAAATTCAGTAATAAAAAACCACTCTTCCGTGTTTTCTATAAGGAATTAGAGTACTACATTAAGACCATTCAACATTCTTCTAATAAGAAAGCTGTTAAAACAATCAATATGTGTGCATCTTTTAAGGTCTTTGTATAAGCTGTAATTTGTTGTACCCCCTAGCATATGTTATCATTGTCTATCTGTATACTTGTATGTATACAGATTATTGTACTTTTTTTTAACATGTTGTGGGTTGGATGACATGAATTTGTGAGAACTCCCAATGCCTGAAATATTTTATTTATTTTCGATTTTTTGGGGCTTGTAGTTCTGTTATGCAATCAGTATACTGACATAAAGACCATAACATATGGTCTCTAAATCAGTTGCAAAAGTAATTACATTAAATGTGAGTATATCAATGGAACAATCTACTCATCAGTTGATAAATTACACATTTTTCAAACCAATAAATTGTAGGCTGCTACATCTAGCTACAGATAGGCTATTGGTATTTTACTGCTATTAAGGCTTTGTTGAAATAAAATAAATGAGCTGGATAAGATTTCCTTTTATGATGCATGAACTCCAAAGATAAGCAGGGGAAAATACACACTCCCTTTATTCCAACCTGAAGTTGAGTTAAGGTAGGTTCTGGTAGGTAGGTTCATTGAGTTAAGGTAGGTTCATTGAGTTAAGGTAGGTTCTGTCCCAAAGCACCCTGATCCCTATGTACTGTAGTGTACTGCATTTGACCATAGCATATAGGGCTCTGGTCAAAAGAAGGGCACTATATGGGGAATAGGGTGTCATTTGTGACACACACCTGCCTGTATAGCTGAGCCAAGGAAATGTCAATATGCTATGTCCAGTCCTGCTCAAGCTCCCATAATGAACTGTTTAGAATCGGTCTCCATCAAACTGTCACACAGCCAATTTGACAGTAAAAAAGAAAGAGAGACATTGGGCCGATGGATAGTTGTGTATGTTCAGCCATTGACAATGGAGGCAGAGATAGTAGTACTGGGCAGACTGTCTTCGGTGTCTTTCTCCTCTCTTTCTCCCTCTCTTCACGCACCGCAGATTCACCCTTTACTACCGCGGCTCCGTGAAGTCGTGCGGAGGCTGCACTGCATGGCCACAGTAAACCCGGTCGGGAAGGACATCAATCACCGGCCGGACTTTTATAGCAAAATGCATCCCGTGATGTGATTTTCTGTCTTGTCCTGACATTGTGGTCGGTAATCAATTATCCATCCTCCTCTATCCTCGGACTGCTCCTCTCTCCGCAGATTACTCAGTAAAGCAGCACTATTTGTAGCAGCATCGAAATCTCTCTGCCTCTCTCTCGCTCCCTCTTTCTCTTTCTGCCTCTCTCTCTCGCTCCCTCTTTCTCTCTCTGCCTCTCTCTCTCGCTCCCTATTTCTCTCTCCCTCTCTGCTGTAATTGATGGCTCTGTTCCCTTTCTGCATAATGTGCGCGTGTGTGTGTGTGCGTGTGTAAGTGAGCCCGAGGCGAAGCCGGATAAGGGTAATTCAAATTCAGTGTAATATCCTATGGTGATTGATTGATGAGTTCCACGAGACGCTCTCGGGGATTTATAAGGCATAAACATATGTGTTGTGTTTTTTAACTCATTATCTTTCAGTCAATAAGTTTATTTATTTGAAAGGGTTGTGCGCATTCGTTAATTGATCAACTACATTTTTGTAGAACTGTTAGTCTAACCAGCTTAACTATAAACCTACTGAATAAATTAAATTAAGCATCCCATGTATCCTAGAGTAGCCTACATGAGTACAGCTAAATATCTAATTCATTCATGCGCGGTGATGTGATCTCAGCGGGATGAAACGTGTTGATCAGGTGTCCCACTCCAACAGCGACAGCAGTTACATTGAGGGCACAGCATGCGCAAATACCTACAACATTTGAAGTTCAGAAACGTGACACCTTTTAAGTTTCCCTCAAATATGCAAACGTGAAGCCTGTTTATTAATGATCTCGTATTCTATACATGTTGTAGCATACATAGCAAATATTTATAGTTATTGGTGAGCTAATCTAATGTGAGTACGGTTCGATACACCTTTCAAATCTACATGTATCCTACTGTAAACAGAGCAAAGATCACGGGGATAGCCCACTCACAATACACAGGGTTGACGTCAAAGAGATTAACTCAAATTAAAGTATAAAGACGGGGAAGAAATACTCACCGACTACAGAAAATAGGCAGTTCGTTACAACATCGCAGGGAGCCAGCTGTGTGCTTTTCCAGTCGATTTCCCCTAGTTTCCCTCGCGACACAGGAATGTAGGTAGTTAGTACCCGCGCGCTGAGGGTTCTTTCTCTTTTCTCCCGCTCTCCTCTCCTCCGCGATGCACGATGCAGCCGTGCCTCTGCAGTACTCAAAGAAAGAGGAGAGGACCCTGAGAGAGAAAGAGCGAGGGAGAAAGAGAGAGGGGATGGGGGGTGTGCTGTATATGAGGGACTAGGAAGAATGAAATCAATAATCGTATACCAGTGAAGTGGGTAATCCCGTGTAATGGAACAATCTGTATGGTATCTGATGCTGGGGACGGTTGAGTGTTGGAGGGAACACTGTCGGTTACGTTGCGAGTAAATACAAAAAAATACAAAAAAAATGAGGCAGATAAATAAGAGGATAGGCTACAACATCTAACAGCTGGTCTTGAGGTCAAAAGATAACTGCATAAACTATCAGACTAGTTGTGCATTCCTTTTTACAATTTGTTTAAGTAGACCTATTCAAGTTGGCTGAAATTCAATCGGAATCATACAACTTGCGAATGAGTCATATTTAAAGTGTATTTGTCATACACAGTAATGATGATTAACAATGATGTATACAAATATATTTTGAGAGAAGTCACTCCAGCAGCTTGGCCACTACTATTCTGATGGAGGCCCTAATATATGGATTTCATATGAATGGGAATACAAATTTGCATCTGTTGGTCACAGATACCTTAAAAAATGGGCGTGGACCAGAAAAACAGTCAGTATCTGGTGTGACCACCATTTGCCTCATGCAGCAGACACATCTCCCTCGCATACTTCAGGAAGGTTCCATGACAACAAATAATTCACTCTGATTCATATCCAACCCTGTGATCTTTAGCATCACCGCATTTTCTAAACGTGGATGAGAGAGGATACTTTTGCCCAAGAGCCTCCTGGCTCTTCAAATGCCAAAATGTAACGCCACTCCCAGAGGTTGTCCCCCAGACAGAGAGATACTGGTCCAGAAATAAAAACAAATATACTTTAACAGATGCAAGGATAAACCTACCTAATTGTATGTGTTGCTTAGAATAATTGGCTAATCTTATGGCCACTATACTGTATGTAAACATCAGTGGAGGCTGGGGACTTGAAAAATTGAGGAGGATGGGAGACCCACGGTATCGGAGCGGAATGCACAGAGACATCAAAGTGTGTTTAAAAATATTGTCAAAGAGTAATTATTTTAACCTAAAGCATTTAATAAAGATATTTATAGTACAATATTATGAGGAATGGGAATGAGAGGGCTACTTACACCGTTTTGGTAAGGGATCACAGCAGGGACTTAATGAGGGTATGAGGCATGAGCTGAGGTGTTCAGAGGCTTGACTGAACACATCAAAAGAGGCTTGACTCTGAACACCTCAAAAGAGGCTTGACTGAACACCTCAAAAGAGGCTTGTCTCTGAACACCTCAAAAGAGGCTTGTGTCACGTCTGCTCCCGCTCTCCCCCCCCTGGCACTTGAGGGCGCCAGAATGCCTTGCATCACTCACTCCTGCCATCCATCACGTACACCTGCCTTTCCTCGTCACGCGCATCAGCGTTATTGGACTCACCTGGACTCTCTTATCACCTGTTCATTTTCTCCCCTATATGTGTCAGTTCCCCAGCTCTGTTCCCCGCTTCTGCATTGATTGTTTTCTGTTTGCTAACGCTGTTTATGTCTCGTTCCATGTCCGTTATTTATTAAATGTTACTCCCCGTACCTGCTTCGTCTCTCCAGCGTCATCATTGTGACAGAATGCAGAAGCCATCACACGAAGCATCGGGGAGTACTGGCGTTCTGGTTGGTTTAGTGGCATCGGCTCTGGGTCACCACCGAGGGAACCGGGGGTGCCTAGCCTGCTCGTCGGGCTTCCACGCCCTAGCAGGCTCGAGAGGTTTCCTTTCCCCGGTTGGCTCGGATGGCGCCCATCCCACGTCGGGCCTCAGCTGGATCGTCAGTTCTTGTCTGCCCAGCCGGTCCAGGAGTTTTTTGTTTGTTTGTTTTTTGTTTTGTCGGTGACGTCGGGGGTGGATTCTGCCGCCGATGGAACCAGGGGTGCCTAAGCCAGCCCGTCGAGCTTTCATGCCCTGGCTGGCTCGAGAGGTTTCATTGCCTCGGTTGGCTCGGTGGCTTCCCATCCCACGTCACACTTCACCGGATCATCGGGTTTCCTCAGCGGGATCGACAGGCGTCTTGACTCAGCCGGATCGTCAGGCTCCCATGCCTCAGCCGGCTCGCCAGGCTCTCACGCTCCTGCCGGTTCGTCGGGCTTCCACGCCTCAACCGGCTTGCCCAGCGCCCATGTCTCGGCCGGTTCGCCCAGGTGGGACGCCGGGTGGCGCCCCTAGAGGGGGGGTACTGTCACGTCTGCTCCCGCTCCCCCCCCCCTGGCGCTTGAGGGCGCCAGAATGCCTTGCATCACTCACTCCTGCCATCCATCACGTACACCTGCCTTTCCTCGTCACGCGCATCAGCGTTATTGGACTCACCTGGACTCTCTTATCGCCTGTTAATTTTCTCCCCTATATGTGTCACTTCCCCAGCTCTGTTCCCCGCTTCTGCATGGATTGTTTTCTGTTTGCTAACGCTGTTTATGTCTCGTTCCATGTCCGTTATTTATTAAATGTTACTCCCCGTACCTGCTTCATCTCTCCAGCGTCATCATTGTGACAGCTTGACTGAACACCTCAAAAGAGGCTTGACTGAACACCTCAAAAGAGGCTTGACTCTGAACACCTCAAAAGAGGCTTGACTGAACACCTCAAAAGAGGCTTGACTCTGAACACCTCAAAAGAGGCTTGACTGAACACCTCAAAAGAGGCTTGACTCTGAACACCTCAAAAGAGGCTTGACTGAACACCTCAAAAGAGGCTTGACTCTGAACACCTCAAAAGAGGCTTGACTGAACACCTCAAAAGAGGCTTGACTCTGAACACCTCAAAAGAGGCTTGACTGAACACCTCAAAAGAGGCTTGACTCTGAACACCTCAAAAGAGGCTTGACTGAACACCTCAAAAGAGGCTTGACTCTGAACACCTCAAACCTGTCAAACTGCAGCAACCTTATACTTGTTCATTTTAATTATATTTAGACTAGATTAGGAGGGGGATTTCCTATACCCAGACACAGAGACAACAACTGATAGACAATAGAACTCCCAGGGCTGAGCTTGCTTTATGCATGTTTGCATCGTGCAGGCCTATGCAACTGTAGGCCTTGTAAAAAATGTACTCACATCTGACATCACTATTATGTTGATTGATTAATTCCAGTTACTCATTTTGGATTGAAAACGTATAGGCAGCCTAGCCAGCCCAATTTTGAATATAAAAAACATTCACAAATGTGCTGCGCCAACCTCTCCCTTTAATATTTGAATGGATGATGCGATGGAAGCTATCAAATCATTCTGAATTGATTTCGACATCCAAGAAAAGACAGTAGAAAGTTCCATATGTTCAACAAGTAAAGCATTGTAACGTGCAATTACCGCTGCAAGCTCCTTGTAGTTGCCCTTGTTAGAGGAACTTTCCCTCTCGTCGTGTCCTCTAAACAACGCAGTGGTGTTGAAAAGCCGCTTGAGAACATCCCTGTTTCTTCTTACTTCCTTGTTGTGTTGCTCAGTTTGAATACGCAGACCTTTGTCATGATCAATGCAGCTTTTTCTCAGAAACTTGAATCTGATGTGGGCATTTATATGCTCCCTTCTTCTGTTTTGCAGTTTAGCTGAACGATCAATGTTCTTCAGGTCACTCTACACCTCTTCGCCCCAAGGCTCAGACTTTTCAAAAATACAGGCGGATGATGAACGGCTCCCTGTTAACCAACTATACTTTTGATACCAGTTGGGATTGATGGAAGGCTCCCTGTTAACCAGCTATACTTTTGATACCAGTTGGGATTGATGGAAGGCTCCCTGTTAACCAGCTATACTTTTGATACAAGTTGGGATTGATGGAAGGCTCCCTGTTAACCAGCTATACTTTTGATACCAGTTGGGATTGATGGAAGGCTCCCTGTTAACCAGCTATACTTTTGATACCAGTTGGGATTGATGGAAGGCTCCCTGTTAACCAGCTATACTTTTGATACCAGTTGGGATTGATGGAAGGCTCCCTGTTAACCAGCTATACTTTTGATACCAGTTGGGATTGATGGAAGGCTCCCTGTTAACCAGCTATACTTTTGATACCAGTTGGGATTGATGGAAGGCTCCCTGTTAACCAGCTATACTTTTGATATCAGCTGGTATTAAACACCCTCTCCTTTTCATCCCTCTTCATGAGACTGACCTCAGGCAGAGGTCGACCCTCACTTTTAACTTCTACTTCATCACAATCCCGGATCCGGGAGCATCAGTAAAAAAGCTGACTAGCATAGCCTAGCATAGCGTCACAAGTAAATACTAGCATCTAAATATCATTAAATCACAAGTCCAAGACACCAGATGAAAGATACACATCTTGTGAATCCAGCCATCATTTCTGATTTTTTAAATGTTTTACAGGGAAGACACAATATGTATTTCTATTAGCTAACCACGATAGCAAAAGACACAACTTTTTTTCCACAATTTTTTTCCTGCATAGGTAGCTATCACAATTTCGACCAAATAAAGATATAAATAGTCACTAACCAAGAAACAACTTCATCAGATGACAGTCTGATAACATATTTATTGTATAGCATATGTTCTGTTAGAAAAATGTGCATATTTCAGGTATAAATCATAGTTTTACATTGCAGCCACCATCACAACTCTCACCAAAGCAACTAGAATAACTACAGAGACCAACGTGAATTACCTAAATACTCATCTTAAAACATTTATGAAAAAGACAGAGCGTACAGCAAATGAAAGACAAAGATCTTGTGAATCCAGACAATATTTCAGATTTTTTAAGTGTTTTACAGCGAAAACACAGTATAGCATTATATTAGCTAACTACAATAGCCAACCACACAACATTGATTCAAGCCAAAAATAGCGATAACGAATAAACCAGCAAAAGATATTAATTTTTTCACTAACCTTCTCAAACTTCTTCAGATGACAGTCATATAACATCATATTACACAATACATATAGAGTTTGTTCGAAAATGTGCATATTTAGCGGCACAAATCGTGGTTATACAATGAGAATAGTGGCCAAGCTGCCAACAAAATGTCGGGAGAAATCTTGGGAGAGGCACCTAATCTAATCAGTAACTAATCATAAACTTGACTAAAAAATACAGGTTGGACAGCAAATGAAAGATACATTAGTTCTTAATGCAACCGCTGTGTTAGATTTTTAAAATTAACGTTAACTTGACATACAGCGTGCGTTAAAGCGAGACCGCACCGAAATTAATGGCGGAACAGTAGTTTTACATTTTTCAACCAAACAACGAATTAACATCATAAATACTTCTTACTTTTTGATGACCTCCCATCAGAATCTTGGGCAAGTTGTCCTTTGTCCAGAGGAATCGTTGCTCGGTTGTAGTAGATTGCTGTAGATTGTCTCCTTCAACTTTGGAATTAGCAGTAAACATTGGCCATGTGGCGAAGACGTGTCCAACTCACTATAACGCAGCACTAAGAAATATCCGAAAATCGCAATATACTGATATAAACTGATATAACTCGGTTTAAAATAACAACATTATGATGTCTTTATCACCTATATCGAATAAAATCAGAGCCGGATATATCTAAGACCTATAACGGGAGCTTTCCAGAACGCAATCCTGAGGTCTGTCTTGCGTCATGGCGAATGTTGAAAAGAGTGGACCCCACGTTCCAAGACCCTTTATATGGCCTCAGATCTGCCTAGCAACTCCATTCCAATTCTCACTATTTGCTGACATCTAGGGGAAGGCGTATGCAGTGCATCTCGACCAATAGAAGACATGCAAATTAATAAACTGACCCCAGAACAGCCTGACTGATTTCAGATTTCACACTTCCTCACAGGAAAATTGCTCCAACTTGAGTTCTGTTTTACTCACAGATATAATTCAAACGATTTTAGAAACTAGAGAGTGTTTTCTATCCAATAGTAATAATAATATGCATATTGTACGAGCAAGAATTGAGTACGAGGCAGTTTAATTTGGGAACTAAATTTTTACAAAGTGAAAACAGCACCCCCTATTGAGAAAAGGTTTTAATTCGCAACTTTTCCGTGTACCCCAAAGAACAAAAGGGGTTCTTCAACAAAAAGTCAACAAAATTTGCGGTAGCCTTGGTGGCGAAAACTGCTGGTAGCAGTTAATAATAAAGTTCTAAAACCAAGAAAACAATGTATAATCTATCTCCTCTGTCTCCTGTAATTTGAAGAAACTCATTTTTATGGAATAATATATTTTTGAAATGCTTAATTATCACTTTTCAATCTCTATCCAACGTCACCAACTCACCAAGCTTCTCAACACATAGAGCCCCCCCCCCCCCCCCCCCCATAACGCTCTGTGGCACAACCCCAATACAACACACTAGGTTCATTCTCTGATCCTAATCCTATTATTGGATGGACAACATGTCAGTTCATACTGAAAAGCTTTGATTGTTTGGAGGTCGTCCTCTGGAAGTGGTCATAATTACCATGTTGGTCTATGGAAGGGGGTGAGGCCTACGAGCCTCCTAGGTTTTGTATTGAAGTAAGTGTACCCAGAGGAGGACAGAAGCTAGCTGTCCTCTGGCAAGACCATGGTTCTACCCCAGAGAGTGCTGTTGAAGTTACTATAGACCTTCGTTGAAAAACAGTGTGATTTAAATCAATTATTTGGTGACATACATATTTAGTAGTTTTATCTGAAAGGGATATCTTAGTGTTTCACTATTTTTATGAAATTTCACTGAGGACTATGGTCCTCCCCTTCCTCCTCTGAGGAGCCTCTACTGGTAGATATACTGTATGTCTGGTTTATAGCTGGATTTTTGATACAAAGCCTATTACAAGTATTTTTATCCATACAGTGAAACATAACAACTTGTAGAAAATAAATGGCTATGGTGAGTCATGTTTTCTGATTGTCTCTGTCTCTCTGTCCCTCTCCCTATTCCCCTCACCCTCTCTCTCCCCCTCCCCCCTCTGTCAGAATGGTTGTCATCTTGTGCTCTCTCTTTAATGAATTATTCACAAGATTTGTAACCATGATCTCACTCTGTGTCTGAGCTCTGAGTAACAGTGTGTGTGTGTATATATACACATATATATATGTGTGTGTGTGGTGCGTGTGTGAGCTGCAGTAAGTTAAGGTCAAGGTGGCAGGTTCGTTGTCTTCGTTTATTTTACTCACCAAAGAGAGAACTGAACATCTTCCTCTATTAATTATCCATCATTGCCTAAATAGCAGGATATACACAAAAACATCACACCCAAATGTGTGGTGGTCGATAACCATACTCTCTTAAAGACATTTACATACAGATGTCAGATCTTAAAATTACACATTTCATTGCAGGAGGAAAATGATCCTGCAGCAGGAGGATTTGAATGAATATTGAATATTTAGAATTGCAGCCAAGGGTCAGCTGGAAGCAGTGTTTGTAGGCTATACAATGCAGTACCGTACCTAACGGCTTATGGTATGGGGAAGGCTCTGCAAACCAACAAACCTCATACCATCAAGTATCTTCAAATATTCTCACGGTTGCTGGAGCATTGTGAACTGCTGTAGCACAGTGGTCTGAGCAGTATGCTTTGGTCCAGTGTTAAGCAATTGTTTTAACTCTTTGAATGAATGAAAACTAATGTTGGTGTTATTATTTAACCAATCCTAAGGAAGCTGCCTGCTGCCTACCTCCCTCCAGAAGGTACCTATCTTAGTAGCTGCCACTTTTCCAGGATGTTACTGCCAAATCGGACGTGATTCGAAGTCAGCATCATGTGATAAAGCATTCACATTCCACCAAGCGCAAGACATTTGTAGCCACATTGTAGTCACTGTAGTAGTGCGAGCAACTAGTGCTAGCAATTCAGTGAACAAGTTGACCAGAATAATTATCCTACAGCATATGGTCCTCTCGCATCTTGTTTGGTCTGCTGCTCCATTGTAGTGGACATGACAGATAAGCTTACATGCATGATATCATACAGGCTACTATTTTTTGAGATGGCTAAATCAACTATTTTACTGACTGTTTAAGAATGATTAATAGCCAGAATAGTGGTGTTTCACTGTGAAGCTAATATTGCATTAGAGGTACTCATGTTTTTTCCGAATGAGTAGGCTTGTATTGTGATTAATTCATACAACTACCACACCCGTGCATATTACTAAATGACACTGATGTGATTTTATATTAGTTGATAATTGATATTGAAAGGTGATATGATGCAATATAACTAGATTAGAAGGCCAAGGCTACTTCCTCCTAATGTAAGCTAAATGCATTGGATACAAAACAAACATTGGCATGTGATAAAGGATAACATGTCCAATATCATTATATAAATGCATATCAAACAGGAATATACAATGTGGTCTGAAATTATTGATACCATTGATAAAGATGAGCAACAATAAATGAAATAATTCAAATACTGAGCTATATTGCATGCTAAAAAAGGAAAATATATTAGAAAAATCTCTTTCTCTGACCAATTGTATAACAACTAATATATATATTTTTCTCAGATAAGGTAGGGGTGAAAATGATTGACACCTCTATAGATTCTTATAAATAAAGTAATACAAAAAATCTAGTATTTCATTCCATACTCCTAGCACATAATAACTACTTCAAGCTTGTGACTACAACTTGTTAGATGCATTTGGTGAAAAAGCTACAGAGGGTCTAAGATCAAACCCCCAACACATGCTAACCTCCCCTGTTATTGGTAATGGTGAGAGGTTAGCATGTCTTGGGGTATGATATTTGACCCTCTGTAACTTTCTCACTCATCAGTATTCACGACTCATTCAGGATTATCTGTAATCAGGGTAGTATCCGCATTAATGTAGAAGTGTTTAGAAGCATATTATATTCTTATTTATAATAAAAGTGACTCCAAAATGACACATTACATTATTTACCATTAATTTCTATTGGGAACAAAATAATCTCAAATCAAGGGTGTCAATAATTTAGGGCCCACTGTATATTTAATGAAATCAATTCAGCATTGTCATATTATTGATGCCTTTCTAGCTCATTGCAGGGACAGATGAGCTGCAGTCACCAGATACCCAAACCTCAAAACATGTGGAGATATCAACACTTGTAATTTTGAATAAATGTTAAAATGTTATTGGTTTTCCTGTATTTGTGCATGTCCTTAAAGCATTGTGCATTGTACAAAAAAAAGTAATTCCCAAGTGAGGGATATCAAGGAGATTAACCTCCAACATTCAGTACAGTTCAGCCTGTTCAGTACATGAGGGCAAATTTAGTTAACAGCCCCAGGTTTTTGTTCCAGCCCTTCACTAACACCTAATTGTGGTCTAAATTGAACACGTGCATAGAGTGCAATCCCCTGGGAAAGAAATCCCATATGTATTTTAGAATGAGCTTCATAAATTACAGTGTCCTGCATGATCAACAATAACATGGGTGAATCTATTTCTATCTAACAATTGTGATGTTGCACACTCCTGAATAATATCCTAGGACGGGCTAAATGCCTTTTATGCTCGCTTCGAGGCAAGCAACACTGAAGCATGCATGAGAGCACCGGCTGTTCTGGACAACTGTGTGATCACGCTCTCCGTAGCTGATGTGAGCAAGACCTTTAAACAGGTCAACATTCACAAGGCCACAGGGCCAGATGGATTACCAGGATGTGTACTCAGAGCATGCCCGGACCAACTGGCAAGTGTCTTCACTGACATTTTCAACCTCTCCCTGTAATACCTACATGTTTCACGCAGACCACCATAGTCCCTGTGCCCAAGAAAGCGAAGGTAACCTGCCAAAATGACTACTGCTCCGTAGCACTCACGCTGGTAGCCTTGAAGCGCTTTGAAAGGCTGATCATGGCTCACATCAACAGCATCATCCCGAAAACCCTAGACCCACTCCAACTCACATACCACCCCAACAGATCCACAGATGAGACAATCTCAATTGCACTCCACACTGCTCATTCCCACCTGGATAAAAATAACTCATTTTTTTCTCCACCTTTATTTAACCAGGTAGGCCAGTTGTGAACAAGTTCTCATTTGCAACTGCGACCTGGCCAAGATAAAGAAAAGGAGTTCGACACATACAACAACAGAGAGGTGCACATCGAATAAACAAACATACAGTCAAAAATACAGTAGAAAAAGTATATATACAGCATGTGCAAATGAGGTAGGATAAGAGAGGTAAGGCAATAAATAGGCCATGGTGGTGAAGTAACTACAATGTAGCAATTAAACACTGGAATGATAGATGTGCAGAAGATGAATATGCAAGTAGAGATACTGGGGTGCAAAGGAGCAAGATAAATAAATAAATACAGTACGGGGATGAGGTAGTTGGATGGGCTATTTACAGATGGGCTATGTACAGGTGCAGTGATCTGTGAGCTGCTCTGACAGCTGGTGTTATGAGATATGAGATATGAGTCTCCAGCTTCAGTGATTGTTGCAGTTCATTCCAGTCATTGGCAGCAGAGAACTGGAAGGAAAGGCAGCCAAAGGAATAATTGGCTTTGGGGATGACCAGTGAGATATACCTGCTGGAGTGTGTGCTACGGGTGGGTGCGCTATGGTGACCAGTGAGCTGAAATAAGGCGGGGCTTTACCTAGCAGAGACTTGTAGATGACCTGGAGCCAGTGGGTTTGACGACGAGTATGAAGCGAGGGCCAGCCAACGAGAGCGTACAGGTCGCAGTGGTGGGTAGTATATGGAGCTTTGGTGACAAAACGGATGGCACTGTGATAGACTGCATACAATTTGTTGAGTAGAGTGTTGGAGGCTATTTTGTAAATGACATCGCCGAAGTCGAGGATCGGTAGGATGGTCAGTTTTACCAGGGTATGTTTGTCAGCATGAGTGAAGGATGCTTTGTTGCAAAATAGGAAGCCGGTTTTAGATTACATTTTGGATTGGAGATGCTTATTGTGAGTCTGGAAGGAGAGTTTACAGTCTAGCCAGACACCTAGGTATTTGTAGTTGTCCACATATTCTAAGTCAGAACCGTTCAGAGTAGTGATGCTGGATGGGCGGGCAAGTGCGGGTAGCGATCGGTTGAAGAGCATGCATTTAGTTTTACTTGCATTTAAGAGCAGTTGGAGGCCACGCAAGGAGAGTTGTATGGCATTGAAGCTCGTCTGGAGGTTAGTTAACACAGTGTCCAAAGAACCTACAGTACAGTACAAGTCAAAAGTTTGGACACACCAACTCATTCAAGGGTTTTTCTTTATTTTTACTATTTTCTACATTGTACAATAATAGTGAAGACATCAAAATGTTGAAATAACAGATGTAGTAACCAACAAAGTGTTAAACAAATCAAAATATAGCCACCGTGCTTCTACACCTGCATTGCTTGCTGTTTGGGGTTTTAGGCTGGGTTTCTGTACAGCACTTTGAGATATCAGCTGATGTACGAAGGGCTATATAAATACATTTGATTTGATATTTTAGATTCTTCAAAGTAGCCACCCTTTGCCTTGATGAGAAAAGTATGTGGACCCCTGCTCGTCAAACATCTCATTCCAAAATCTACTGCCAATGTTTGTCTATTGAGATTGCATGGCTGTGTGCTCGATTTTATACACATCAGCAACAGGTGTGGCTGAAATAGCCAAATCCACTAATTTGAAGGGGTGTCCACATACTTTTGTGTATATATATATAGCCACACCTGTTGCTGACGTGTATAAAATACATATATATATATATATATATAGTGTATTTCTATAGTCATAGCCTACATATGATATAACTACATTACAGCAGTAAGTTATTAAGAATATGTTGAGTGCTGGCTTGTCATTCTTGTTCTATAGCTACAGTATGATGTATCTCAACTAATGTAGCCTATAACGTGCCTGTCCTTCCTAATGCGATCCCAATGAAAGACTATTAGGGAATGTACTGTGATCTGTGAAAGGACCATCTCTCACTGCGACACAAACCTGATGATGCACAAACATCTCCCCAGGGGATAACATCTCTCACTCTTTCTCTTGTCTCCCCTCTCCCCTCTCCCCCTCTCTTTTCTTTCTCTATTCCATGTCATCCCATCACCCTCTCTTCTTCTCTAATCCCCTATTTCACTGTCTTCCCCTCTCATCCTTTCTCTTCTTCCCTTCCCCCTCTTCCGCTTGCTTCCTTTCTCCATCTTTTCACCAGTGAGAGGAGGTTGGAGGAGAGGGGATAAAAAAAGAGGAGGCGAGACGAGAGGAAGGGAGTAGAGGGAACATGGAGAGAGAGGGGGATGGAGGGATGGGGGGTGAAGGAGGGATGGAAAAGAGGATGAAAGAGGAAAGGAGAAGAGGAATCTACCTCAGGCTTTCCAGTCTGCCTTTACAAACTCCAATAACCACAGGAAGCACTTATCTCAATGTATGACATACAGGTAGAAAACTACTGCTGCAGTGTGTGTGTGCGCACATGTATATGCTTTTGTTTATGTGTGTGTGTATACGTGTGTGTGCCCATCCATGCCTGTACGTGTGTGTGATTCCCCCAGGGTTTCCCAGTCAGCACCACAATATAATGTGTGTGGGTGTAGAATAGTGAGTGTTGTCGTGTGAAATGTAATGCACTGAGGCAGGAGTGGGCGGTGTGGCTTCTACTACTACGAGGGACACATCAGTCATCACATTAGATCTCTTCACTTGACCTTAAGGTGTAATGCTTCCTGTGTCAGGGAACTAGACAGGAAGGGGGGAGACCATGGTTGCATCCCATATGGCACCCTACTCCCTATGTAGTGCACTACTTTTGATCAAAAGTAGTGCACTACATAGGGAATAGGGTGCTATTTGGGACAGTCAATGGGAGGACCGCACAGTCACTAAAACACATACAATTCCTACACAATTCCTACTGTAGATTCAGGTCATGATTTGTGCAACTACCAGAAGGTGGTGGTTGATGTGACAGTTTTACTTGTTTCTAAAAGCACATCAAACATGCTTCCAAGAGTGTCTACTTGACTTATGACAACACAACTATGATGTGGTTAGATCCTGTCACTCAACCTTACACTGAAGCCAACATAATCACACTCACGCACGCTCCTTCAACTACGTGTTTTGACATTTGTCCATGTCAATTCCACCTCAAAAGATGACTTGTACAAACCAAAGAGGAGTTGACATGTACTGTTCATGCTATGTCATGTGGCAACCCATCAACTCACACAGACGTGGTGTTTTGAATCACTATTCCCTCGTTCCCTCTAGTCCCCTGTTGTTTATTTTGAAGTCGTTTTGGTACACATAGCCAAGGCTTCATGTTTACTGCATGTAACATCTGTTGGCTAGATCAAACATGCAGAACTCCACAGTACTGCTGAGTAGCTATGTGCCCAGGAAGGAAAACTAAAGGAAGCGACGAGAGATGTTGCAGTTTTCCTGCAGCCCTGATGGCTTTCATCAAGGCTCTATGTAGAATCCTTTGGTTGAGTTGAAGGTTCATATTCTGTATAACAATAGCATTGGCTGATCCATTGTGGTTCCAAAACTTCTGTATATGAGGGAAGTTTATTGTTTCAAATACTACAGTACTCCTTTGTAATTGTGTATTTTCAGTGTCTTAGTTGTTCTTATCCAGAAGGAGACACAGGTTACCTTGGTGTCCCTTGCCCTCCGTAATTTGTCATCTTCCATTATGTGTTGGGTAATAGATGGATAGTGACTGATGATAATTGCCTTTTCTGTGAGCCCAAGGTGGGAGAGAGAGAGAGAGTGTGGGGAGGTGGGGTGAGAACTAGGATAGAAGAATGAGAGAGATAAAGAGAGGAGAGAGAGAATGTTTTCTCAATATCAAAACATTTCTGGGTAACAATGAAGTACCATACTGCAGTGTCTCCCAACTCCAGTCCTCCAGTACCCCCAACAGTCCACATTTTTATTGTAACCCTGGAAAAGAACACCTGATTCAACTTGTCAACTAATCATCCAGCCCTCAATGAGTTGAATGAGGTGAGTTTATCCAGGACTACAAAGCAAATGTGTACTATTGGGGGCACACAAGGACCCGGGTTGGGAAACACTGCCTTACTGTGATTGTTTTAAATTAAAATGGTCAAAAATACACACAAAAATAACTTCTTAGCAAAGAGCAATTTCTCAAGTAAGAATTTTGATAGGACTGTCTGGGAGGCTGGCCAAAACTCCACCTGAAATTTCAGGTGCTATTTTCAAACAGCTCTTACTCGAAAAAAACATAATCATAATTTTCACAGTGTTATTCCAAACATGACCAAAAATATGTGGACACCTGCTCGTTGAACATCTCATTCCAAAATCATGGGCATTAATATGGAGTTGGTCCCGTCTTTGCTGGCTGCTAAAACAGCCTCCACTCTTCTGGGAAGGCTTTCCACTAGATGTTGGAACATTGCTGCACGGACTTCCATTCAGCCACAAGAGTGTCACTGATGTTGCGCGATTAGGCCTGGCTCGCAGTCAGCGTTCCAATTCATCCAAAGGTGTTCGATGGGGTTGAGGTCAGGGCTTTGTGCCTATTTAGAGAACATGCAGTAGTAGTACATTGCCAAAAAGAGGCAGAGAGAGAGAGGTTAAGAACACTGCAAGCCCAGGGTTGATACTGTATATGGCTAGCAGCAGGATGTCAGCAGCTGTATGAGGTATTCACCACTCCCCAGTCCTCACTGAGACTCACACCTGATTTACACACTGAGACAGATGGGTGGTGGTGGAGGGGGGAGACATGGTGGGGGAGGAGAGTGGTGGTGGTGGGGGGACTGAGGAGAGGTGGATGAGGAGACAGAGCAGCTGCAGGGGTGATGATAGATAGGGAGTAAACAGTGCCGTAGTGAGGTACAATATTCATCTTCAGAGAGAAATGAAGGCGAGAGAGAGAGGTGAAAGAAGGAGAGGGAAGAGGAGAGAGCTGTTGTCATCAATTAGCTCCATTTCCTGCTCAGGAAGTGAGTCAGAGTGTGTGTGTCTTATCAAATTGAAGAGCAGAGAGCAGTCAGTGTGTGTTCTTGTGAGCATACATGCATGGGTGTGCAACCTGTAGAGAGCTCTCTGGAAAGGTGCAGTCATCCTGACGTGACTAATCTGATTACGTTGCTAATCCAGCTCTTCTAACACAGGCCAATCGCCACATAGACACTCACACACACCATGCCACTCCCACTCTTTATAACAGCCTCCTTGACCAGCAGCATACCACCCTGCATACCACTGCTGGCTTGCTTCTGAAGCTAAGCAGGGTTGGTCCTGGTCAGTCCCTGGATGGGAGACCAGATGCTGCTGGAAGTGGTATTGGAGGGCCAGTAGGAGGCACTCTTTCCTCTGGTCTAATAAAATATCCCAATGCCCCAGGGCAGTGATTGGGGACACTGCCCTGTGTGTAGGGTGCCGTCTTTCGGATGGGACGTTAAACGGGTGTCCTGACTCTCTGAGGTCATTAAAGATCCCATGGCACTTATCGTAAGAGTAGGGGTGTTAACCCCGGTGTCCTGGCTAAATTCCCAATCTGGCCCTCAAACCATCATGGTCACCTAATAATCCCCAGTTAACAATTGGCTCATTCATCCCCCTCCTCTCCCCTGTAACTATTCCCCAGGTCGTTGCTGCAAATGAGAACGTGTTCTCAGTCAACTTACCTGGTAAAATAACGGTAAAATAAAAAATAAAAACATTGTCAAATTGTCATAAATCAGACAGACAGACAGAAAGAAAAGGTATGACATTGTCTTGAGACAAACAGACAGACAGACAGAGAGATAGGAAAAAGAGTCTACTGCCATATTTAGTTCCTGGCATTGATCAATCGCTACTGATGAGTGTCGAGGTGACTTTAACCTCAATGTTGTCATGGCGACTGTGTGTGTGTGCATGTGTGCTTCCGTGTGTGTCTTTGGTTGAGTCATCTCCCAAGGCACTCTAATGAGAATAACGGCAGTCGTTATGATCTTCATCATCTTCATCGTCATAGTCATAGTAAGTGAAATAATGCCTTGTAAAGAGCATTAGGGACAGATGTCATGTCAGATAAATGTTATATGTGAGGTCAGGAGGTGAGTCTTCAGGTCAGAGCAGGTGAACTAGAGGAGATCAGAAGAGGAAGCCATATTAAAATAGTGAGATTTTCCAATGGAATTCCCTCTGTAGGGTCAAGTTGTGTGTGTCTATCTCCTGTGGTGAGACGTGACCCAACATGGTCCCTGTGCGTCGTGAGTGGAGTGGGTGGGAGGATCCGCCCTGCGGGAATCACAAGATGGAAATTGCAGAGCGTGTTTAATTTTCCGCCTTGTGTGCCATTATGCGTCACGCCTCCAGTCCCTCTCGTTTCCTCTCCTCCCCCTTTCTCCATATTGCTCGGAGGAAAAATCCTCAGTGATATGCAAATCAGCTCTGATCACCACGTCGCTGTGTAATGATGGCTCGGAGAGAGAGAGGGGGAGGAGAGAAAGAGGGAGTCCCCTCTCACAGAGAATTTCCATCTCCCTATTTCCCTCTCTCTCCTGCTCTGACATCCTTTCACAGAGAATCCTCTCTAACACCTTATCGAGCTCATTCTCTTTCCACAGGGAAATGGACTGTTCATTATCACAGTGCAATGAAAGAATTTCCCTCTTTCTGTCAATTCCCTACCCCCTTTCCCCTGCTCTCCTTCTCCGAGATCCTATTCATCTGTCACATTGTGCTATTCAATAATTATAAGGATTTCCCGCATTTATCTACTACCATGTGTGACTGAATTATGAATACTCTGTATCCCAGTCTATACTACTGAAAGAATGAAAGCCATTCATAGTGTAACAGGTTCTAACTACTACTGTGTATGAGTAAAGCTGTCTACGCTGTTACCACATCACAAGTCTACTAACTAACGGATCATTACAGTAGTCAATTAGCAGACCAAGTGAACATAATCAAACAGGGTTGGAATGAAAACCTGAATGTAGAGTGGCTTAATTTACCACGTCTGTCTCGTGGAAGGCAGAAGTAAACAGTCACCTCTTACAGCAGGTCTGGTTTCAAGGCCTCCTTAATCTAGGTTCAAGGCCTCCTTATAGCCTGCCACAGTCACCACTGGTCCATCATTGTCACACACAATTACTGCACATCAAGACAGGAAAACACACACTGTCAGATACTGCTGTCAAGAACAATAGGAGACGCAGAAAAACACTCAGTGTCAGACCAACTTGTTTGGCTGCTCAAATTGGACCTTAAGCACTTTGTTGAATTTATGTGAGCTTGAATGAAAGTGTGCAATTGAAGATAATTAAAGGCACCCAAATGACAAAATGACACATTGGTTTCCTTACCCTGTAATCAGTCTACAGACAAAATAAAACAATCCATGCTATGGTTTAGTTTTTCTGGCACTGTTTCCACATGCTAAAGGTTTGCATTTTTCGCACAAATCCCATTCAAGTCTTGGGGCCGATTTTAGCACTTTTTGTGCATCATGTCCTTCCTTGTCCATAGACTGCTTACAGGGTAAGGTAACCAATATGTCAGTTTATAATTTGGGTGAACTATCACTTTAAGGAGAAAAACAAAACATCTAAAGTAGTTACATCGGTCAGGATGTCAGCTAAGGATGAGTGAGGGAAAGAAAGCTATTGTATTGCGTGTGCGTGTGCGTGTGCGTGTATATTGTGTGTCATACTGTGTGTATCAGGACCTCTCTCTTCTCTCTGTCTGAGACACTGTTTGTTGACCAGTTATTTTAGTAATCCAACCACTATATTTCCATGTAAGTCTACTAAATCAAAAAGCAGGTAGGGGAGAGTGGGGTAAGTTCAAGCAAAAGGTTAGTTGAGCTACCCCTTGCTTCTAGGAAACCATACACAAAATGAATCATGTGACTAAATATTTAGGAAGAGGTCATCATTTCAGGGAGTCTGTGAGGAAGAAACCACATGGAAAAAGTGGTAAGCAAAAAACAGATTTTCACAAAGTAAAATTATTTAAACCAGGAACGCACAATCCCTCCATCAGTGCTCAGACTGTCCGCAATAGGCTGAGAGAGGCTGGACTGAGGGCTTGTAGACCTGTTGTAAGGCAGGTCCTCACCAGACATCACCGGCAACAACATCGCCTATGGGCACAAACCCACCGTCGCTGGACCAGACAGGACTGGCAAAAAGTGCTCTTCACTGACGATTCACGGTTTTGTTTCACCAGGGATGATGGTCGGATTGGCGCTTATCGTCGAAAGAATGAGCGTTACACCGAAGCCTGTACTCTGGAGCGGGATCAATTTGGAGGTGGAGGGTCCGTCATGGTCTGGGGCGGTGTGTCACAGCATCAACAGACTGCCTGCAATGACAACAAACTCAATCTCAATGTTGTGCGTTACAGGGAAGACATCCTCCCTCATGTGGTACACTTCCTGCAGGCTCATCCTGACATTACCCTCCAGCATGACAATGCCACCAGCCATACTGCTCGTTCTGTGCATGATTTCCCGCAAGACAGGAATGTCAGTGTTCTGCCATGGCCAGCGAAGAGCCCGGATCTCAATCCCATTGAGCAAATCTGGGACCTGTTGGATCGGAGGGTGAGGGCTAGGGAAATTCCCCCCCATAAATGTCCGGGAACTTGCAGGTGCCTTGGTGGAAGAGTGGGGTAACATCTCACAGCAAGAACTGGCAAATCTGGTGCAGTCCATGAGGAGGAGATGCACTGCAGTATTTAATGCAGCTGGTGGCCACACCAGATACTGACTGTTACTTTTGATTTTGACCCACCCTTTGTTCAGGGACACATTATTCCATTTCTGTTAGTCACATGTCTGTGGAATTTGTTCAGTTTATGCCTCAGTTGTTGAGTCTTGTTATGTTCATAGAAATATTTAAAAATGTTAAGTTTGATGAAAATAAACGCAGTTGACAGTGAGAGGACATTTCTTTTTTTTGCTGAGTGTAGGTCCTGGATGGCAGGAAGCTTGGCCCCAGTGATGTATTGGGCCACATGCACTACCCTCTGTAGCGCCTTACGGTTGGATGGGAAGCAGTTGCCATACCAGGCGATGATGCAACCGGTCAGGATGCACTTGATGGTGCAGCTGTAAAATGTTTTGAGGATCTGGGGACCCATGCCAAATCTTTGAAGTCTCCTGAGAGGGTTAAGGTGTTGTCGTGCCCTCTTCACGACTGTCTTGGTGTGTTTGGACCATGGTAGTGTGTTGGTGATGTGGACACCAAGGAACTTAAAACTCTCGACCCGCTCCACTACAGCCCCATCAATGTTAATGGGGGCCTGTTCAGCCCTTCTTTTCCTGTAGTCCATGATCATCTCCTTTGTCTTGCTCACATTGAGGGAGAGGTTGTTGTCCTGGCACCACACTGCCAGATCTCTGACCTCCTCCCTGTAGGTTGCCTCATCGTTGTCGGTGATCAAGCCTACCACTGTTGTGTCATCACCAAACTTAAGGGTGTTGGAATCGTGCTTGGCCACGCAGTCGTTGGTGAACAGGGAGTACAGGAGGGGACTAAGCATGAACCCCTGAGGGCCCCGGTGTTAATGATCAGCGTGGCAGATGTGTTGTTGCCTACACTTACTACCTAGGGGGGCGTCTCGTCGGGAAGTCCAGGATCCAGTTGCAGAGGGAGAGGTTTACTCCCAGGGTCCTTAGCTTAGTGATGAACTTTGTGGGCACTATGGTGTTGAACGCTGAGCTGTAATCAATGAACAGCATTCTCACATAGGTGTTCCTTTTGTCCAGGTGGGAAAGGGCAGTGTGGATTGCGATTGAGATTGCGTCATCTGTGGATCTGTTGGGGCAGTATGCGAATTGGAGTGGGTCTAGGGTTTCCGGGATGATGGTGTTGATGTGACCAATGACCAGCATTTCAAAGCACTTCATGGCTACCAACGTTAGTGCTACGGGGCGCTAGTCATTTAGGCCGGTTACCTTCACTTTTTTGGGCACTATTGTGGTCTGCTTGAAACATGGGTGAAGATGGCATCGAAGACACTTGCCAGTTGGTCTGGGCATGCTTAGAGTAAACGCCCTGGTAATCCGTCTGGCCCCATGGCCTTGTGAATGTTGACCTGTTTAAAGGTCTTGCTCACATCGGCTACGGAGAGCGTGGCCACACAGTCGTCTGGAACAGCTGGTGCTCTCATGCATGCTTCAGTGTTGCTTGCTTCGAAGCGAGCATAAAAAGGCATTTAGCTCATCTGGTAGGCTCGCATCACTGGGCAACTCGCTGGATTTCCCTTTGTAGTCCGTAATAGTTTGCAAGCCCTGCCACATCCGACGAGTGTCACAGCCGGTGTAGTAGATTCAACCGGCAGGATAAAGAAATGCAAGGGTAAGTGATATTGAACAGAGAGATCTATTTCTGAATGTAGGCATTCATTTAAGATAAAGAAATAAGCAGTAATGCCTGAGAACCGGGGAATTATTGTCAGACAACTCCCGACAAGGGTTGTTCTGAGGCCCGAGGCGAAGCCAAGGGCCCTATGCTCAACTTACCCCATACCAGGGACAAGCTGTTTTCAAAACTGTTATGTCTACATGAATTCTCAACTTATCCCACTCTCCCCTACAATCACACAACCTCAAACTCAAATACTCTCTGTTTGGTGCGTAAAACCAATGAAGTCCAAAAATAAATGGTATATGATGTCAGGAAAAAGACCTGTGTACTTATTCAGTTGATGGTATGCCTGGACCTGAAATAGTCAAGTGATTCACACTTTTGTCCATGTCTTAGTTCTAAGATTAGCCCCTTTTTATTTTTCATCCAGGTTATAGTGTTTAGATACAGTACTGTCATCTAATCTCTTTTGAAAGAGATTCCTGTCATGATGAATGAGGGAGGTCTAGCAGGGGGAGAATAGAAAATATGGTCATATTAACACCACTGCTAAACACTAGCATGACAAATCTACTCAACAGCTGAGCGAAACATTGTCTCTCTGCATTACTCACTCAATTTGTTTCCACACACACGGACAGAAGTACACACACACACACACACACACACACACACACACACACACACACACACACACACACACACACACACACACACACACACACACACACACACACACACACACACACACACACACACACACAGAGGGATAGAAGGGGTGGATACATTTCTTGTAGTTTGCAATTAAACTAAACTGTCAAAAGACTGGAAATCAAGCCGTTGAACCAAATGACACCATGCAAATACTTGGATAATATCCCAGTATGGTCTTAGCTCTCTCACCTCTGATCTACTTGACTTTACCTGTCGGGCTGAATGGGCGAGAGAGACTGGGAGATCAATAACACTGTATTCTAGAGATAGGGTATGGAGGCTGGCTGCTTATGCAAGGTATTTAATTTGTGCAAACATCAATCTGTTTACTATTATAATACACACACACACACAGACACAATATACAGAGTTTCATACCCCTTTCTATTAGGCAGGTCCGTTTTTTTGTTAACTCATGCACATCATTTCCGGTCACAACTTGTAGACTTGTTTACTTGCTGCTGTGCCGTTTGTTGCTAACCTTACATTGCTACCTGCCAACTTTACGGTTTTCACTTTTAAATTACGGTTTAATATTTAAATTTTTTCCCTTCCTCAACTTTTTTTCATTAAACTTTTTCACCCAGGACGCTTTATCTGGACATGGTTCTACAGGGCCTCCACCAGCCGAAGCTAAGTAGTAACATTAACATAATGCCTTCTAATTGCAGTCACTGTAGTCATAATATACAGGATAGCGATCGCCTTATGGTGAGGATAGCTGTGCTGCAAGCCCAGCTTCAGACGCAATAGTTAGGCAAGGGTCATTTAAGAGTTGGAAAGGATGAAACAGCATCTGCCACCAATGTGTACAGATAGTAGTATAAATCCCCTCGCACAGTCCCCGCAGCCGGACAATTTTCACATGGCTTCTGGAAGGAAATGCTGTAGGAATGCTCAACCGGTGTCGCTCATTCAGCCAAACTTTCAACCAGTTCTCCCCATTAAGCAACGGGTCGGAGTCAGAGGCCGAGCCTTCTCTGGTCTCTCCTCCTCCCATTACGGGGTCTGAAACGCCAAAGACTCCCACCATTAACTCTGACAAATTGAAAACCCTAGTCATTGGCGATTCCATTATCCGTAGTATTAGACTTAAAACAAATCATCCAGCGATCATACACTGTTTACCAGGGAGCAGGGCTACCAAAGTTAAGGCTAATCTGAAGATGGTGCTGGCTAAAGCTAAAACTGGCAAGTGTAGAGAGTATAGAGATATTGTTACCCACATCAGCACCAACAATGTTAGGATCAAACAGTCAGAGTACACCAAGCGCAACATAGCTTCAGCGAGAAAGATGTGTCGGCATCGAGTAATTGTCTCTGGCAGCAGAGTCTCACAACTCAATTGCTGGTTGAAAACTGTTTTCTGCCCCTCCCAAAATGTAGAATTTGCAGATAATTGGCCCTCTTTCTGGGACTCAATCACAAACAGGACCGAGCCTGGCCTGCTGAGGAGTGACGGACTCCATCCTAGCTGGAGGGGTGCTTTCATCTTATCTACGAACATAGACAGGGCTCTAACTCCCCCAGCTTCACAATGAGATAGGGTGCAGGCCAGGCAGCAAGCTGTTGTTAGCCAGCCTGCCAGCTTAGTGGAGTCTGCCACTAGCACAGTCAGTGTAGTCAGCTCAGCTATCCCCATTGAGACCGTTTCTGTGCCTCGATCTAGGTTGGGCAAACTAAACATGGTGGTGTTCGCCTTAGCAATCTCACTGGAATAAAGACCTCCTCCATTCCTGTCATTATTGAAAGAGATTGTGATATCTCATATCTCAAAATAGGGCTACTTAATGTTAAATCCCTCACTTCCAAGGCAGTTATAGTCAATGAACTAATCACTGATCATAATCTTGATGTGATTGGCCTGACTGAAACATGACTTAAGCCTGATGAATTTACTGTGTTAAATGAGGCCTCACCTCCTGGTTACACTAGTGACCATATCCCCCACGTATCCCGTAAAGGTGGAGGTGTTGCTAACATTTAAGACACCAAATTTCAATTTACAAAACAAACAAAAAAGCAACGTTTTCGTCTTTTGAGCTTCTAGTCAGGAAATCTATGCAGCCTACGTCGTGGAAATATTTGGTCAATCATATTTCAAAAATACCGGCGCATGGGAGTTCAAATAGACTTTTATTACCGAGCTGGATAATGAATACAACTGCCTTCCAGTCTTGAAACACACGTTTTATTCATTTGTCCTCCTTATTCATACTCATAGTAACTCCTCTTAATGGCTCATCACCTCTGGCATTTATCCACCATTATCATAATAGGACATGGAACCGGTAGAGTCACAGAAATAGTTTCATGCATGTAGGACCATAGCAACAGACCTTGGCACTACAGGAATAACCAATACATGTCATCCTGCTAAATCTTCTGAGAGGGACACCCCTGTTCTGGAAAAGACCCAAGAGGTGTAACCATAGTTGGCCATAACAGTAACAAAAATAACCGACAGCTGCATATCTAAAGGTGTCCAATGACCTAGAGCACACATGTTCTGGAAAAGTTTTGCTGACTCCTTCTGACTCCTTCTGATATAAATAATTGCCACATACGTACTGGACAATTCACAATACCTACTGAATCACTTTTTATAGCTACTGTTTACAGGCCTCCTGGGCCATATACAACGTTCCTCAATGAGTTCCCTGAATTCCTATCGGACCTTGTAGTCATGGCAGAAAATATTCATATTTTTGGTGACTTTAATATTCACATGGAAAAGTCCACAGACCCACTCTAAAAGGCTTTCGGAGCCATCATCGACTCAGTGGGTTTTGTCCAACATGTCTCCGGACCTACTCACTGCCACAGTCATACTCTGGACCTAGTTTTGTCCCGTGGAATAAATGTTGTGGATCTTAATGTTTTTCCTCATAATCCTGGACTATCGGACCACCATCTTATTACACTTGCAATCGCAACAAATAATCGGCTCAGACCCCAACCAAGGATCATCAAAAGCCGTGCTATAAATTCTCGGATCCGAGAATTCCTAAATGCCCTTCCAGACTCCCTCCACTTTACCCAAGGATGTCAGAGTACAAAAATCAGTTAAACACCTAACTGAGGAACTCAATTTAACCTTGCGTAATACCCTTGATGTATACACACCCCTAAAAACTAAAAACATTTGTCAAAAGAAACTAGCTCCTCGGTATACAGAAAATACCTGAGCTCTGAAGCAAGCGTCCAGAAAATTGGAACGAAAGTGGCGCTACACCAAACTGGAAGTCTTCCGACTAGCTTGGAAAGACAGTACCGTGCAGTATCGAGGAGCCCTCACTGCTGCTCGATCATCCTAATTCTCCAACTTAATTGAGGAAAATAAGAACAATCCAAAATGTATTTTTGATACTGTCGCAAAGCTAACTAAAAAGCAGCATTCCCCAAGAGAGGATAGCTTTCACTTCAGCAGTGATAAATTCATAAACTTCTTTGATGAAAAGATCATGATCATTAGAAAGCAAATTACAGGCTCCTCTTTAAATCTGCGTATTCCTCCAAAGCTCAGTTGTCCTGAGTCTGCACAACTCTGCCAGGACCTAGGATCAAGGGAGACACTCAAGTTTTTTAATACTATATCTCTTGACACATTGATGAAAATAATCATGGCCTCTAAACCGTCAAGTTGCATACTGGACCCTATTCCAACTAAACTACTGAAAGAGCTTCTTCCTGTGCTTGGCCCTCCTATGTTGAACATAATAAACAGCTCTCTATCCACCGGATGTGTACCAAAATCACTAAAAGTGGCAGTAATAAAGCATCTCTTGAAAAAGCCAAACCTTGACCCAGAAAATCTAAAAAACTAAAATCGGCCTATATCAAATCTTCCATTCCTCTCAAAAAAAAAGTAAAAGCTGTTGCGCAGCAACTCACTGCCTTCCTGAAGACAATGTAATCTAAATGCTTCAGTTTGGTTTTAGACCCCCATCATAGCACTGAGACTGCGCATGTGAAGGTGGGAAAGGACATTTTAATGGTGTCAGCCGGAGGCTCTGCTGCTTTTGATACCATCGATCACCACATTCTTTTGGAGAGATTGGAAACCCAATTGGTCTACACGGACAAGTTCTAGCCTGGTTTAGATCTTATCTGTCGGAAAGATATCAGTTTGTCTCTGTGGATGGTTTGTCCTCTGACAAATCAACTGTAAATTTCAGTGTTCCTCAAGGCTCCGTAATAGGACCACTATTGTTTTCCTTATATTTTACCTCTTGGTGACGTCATTTGGAAACATAATGTTAACTTTCACTGCTATGCGGACGACACACAGCTGTACATTTCGATGAAACTTGGTGAAGCCCCAAAATTGCCCTCCCTGGAAGCCTGTGTTTCAGACATAAGGAAGTGGATGGCGGCAAATGTTCTACTTTTAAACTAGGACAGAACAGAGTTAGTTAGTTCTAGGTCCCAAGAAACAAAGAGATTTTCTGTTGAATCTGACGATTAATCTTGATGGTTGTACAGTCGTCTCAAATAAAACTGAAGGACCTTGGCGTTACTCTGGACCCCGATCTATCTTTTGACGAACATATCAAGACTGTTTTAAGGACAGCTTTTTTCCATCTACGTAACATTGCAAAAATCAGAAACTTTCTGTCCAAAAATTATGCAGGAAAATGAATCCATGCTTTTGTCACTTCTAGGTTCATCCAATGCTCTACTTTCCGGCTACCCGGATAAAGCACTAAATAAGCTTCAGTTCGTGCGATTACATGGGCTTGCTCCTACCTATCTTTCCCATTTGGTCCTGCCATATATTCCTTACACGTACGCTACGGTCACAAGACGCAGGCCTCCTTACTGTCCCTAGAATTTCTAAGCAAACAAATGGAGGCAGGGCTTTCTCCTATAGAGCTTCATTTTTATGAAATCGTCTGCCTATCCATGTGAAAGACGCAGACTCGGTCTCGACCTTTAAGTCTTTATTGAAGACTCATGTCTTCAGTAGGTCCTATAATTGAGTGTAGTCTGGCCCAGGAGTGTGAAGGTGAACGGCAAGGCACAGGCGCAACGAACCGCCCTTGCTGTCTCTGCCTGGCCGATTCCCCTCTCTCCACTGGGATTCTCTGCCTCAAACTCTATAACAGGGGCTGAGTAACTGGCTTACTGGTGCTCTTCCATGCCGTCCCTAGGAGGGGTGCGTCAATTGAGTGGGTTGAGTCACTGACGTGATCTTTCTGTCTGGGTTTGCGCTCCCCCTTGGGTTTGTGCCGTGGGGGAGATCTTTGTGGGCTATACTCAGCCTTGTCTCAGGATGGTAAGTTGGTGGTTGAAGATATCCCTCTAGTGGTGTGGGGGCTGTGCTTTGGCAAAGTGGGTGGGGTTATATCCTGCCTGTTTGGACCTGTCCGGGGGTATTGTCAGACGGGGCCACAGTGTCTCCCGACCCCTCCTGTCTCAGCCTCAAGTATTTATGCTGCAATAGTTTGTGTGTCGGGGGGCTAGGGTCAGTCTGTTATATCTGGAGTATTTCTCCGGTCTTATCTGGTGTCCTGTGTGAATTTAAGTATGCTCTATCTAATTCTCTCTCTCGGAAGACCTGAGCCCTAGGACCATGCATCAGGACTACCTGGCTACCTGACTACCTCCTTGCTGTCCAAAGTCCACCTGGTCGTGCTGCTGCTCCAGTTTCAACTGTTCTGCCTGTGGCTATGGAACCCTGACCTGTTCACCGGACATGTTACCTGTCCCAGACCTGCTGTTTTCATCTCTCTAGAGACAGCAGGAGCGTTAGAGATACTCTGAATGATCAGCTATGAAAATCCAACTAACATTTACTCCTGATGTGCTGACCTGTTGCACCCTCTACAACCACTGTGATTATTATTATTTATCTATGAACATTTGAACATCTTGGTCATGTTCTGTTATAATCTCCATCCAGCACAGCCAGAAGAGGACTGGCCACCCCTCAGAGCCTGGTTCCTCTTTATGTTTCTTCCTAGGTTCTGGCCTTTCTAGGGAGTTTTTCCTAGCCACCGTGCTTCTACACCTGCAGTGCTTGCTGTTTGGGGTTTTAGGCTGGGTTTCTTTACAGCACTTTGTGACATGAGCTGATGTAAAAAGGGCTTTATAAATAAATTTGATTGAGGTAACTGCAGCAGCAGAAGACAAGGCCTGGATCTAGTAGCATTGCTAGGCCTCCTTAGAGATTATTCCGGTGGTATCCCGGCCCTGCCTCAGATAGATGAGTTCAGACAAGCAGCTGTGTGAGAGTATTTATGATGCCATAGTGAGGTTGATTCAGCCTCCATATAGACATATAGTCACTTCTCCCAGAAGCAGCCAGATTCGGGGCTTGATCATTATAAAGACTTGAGTTACCACTAACAAAGTAGGCCTAAACTAAAGTGCTTTGATCATCTGAGGGGAAAGCCCCATGATAAATCCAACACAGTGGCAGTTGAATTCAGAGTGATTTAGCTACATTACTGAGAAAAAAAATCCACATTCATTATAATCCAAACCAATTTGTTGGTTCAATGGTTAATGAATGCAAATGTTTTTGATAGGACAGCACGTGATCATCTGTAAAACTCATATTGCCATTGATTTAGAATTATTTTGGTAAACAGCATTGCCAACAACATTTTAGCTAGACCTGCTATAACTAAGCCACAGATAGAACAATGGGTTAGTAAAAATCTTTGAATAGGCTTTGTGTGGCATCTTCGACAGTAATTTATGTTTTGACAGAATGAGTGCGAGGAGGAGAGGCAACAATGCTTGACTGTGACAATCAAGCCCCAACCGTCAAAAGACAACATTGGCCCACAACACTCAGCTGGTAATCGTCAATTTCACCGAACAGGCCAGGGACAAGTGCTGTTCGTCATTTGAATGAAAATAGCCTTTTAAACTCGTGAAATAGCTAGCTAGTCATATTCAATTAGAATTGAATGCCACACTATTCAAGTCAAGTTTAAAGTAATTTGTGTAGCCCTATTCCCATTGCCTGCCTAGCCTTATTGACAGTAAGTAGCCTAAAGCTCAAAATAATACCTGAGAGCTTACAGTGCCTTGCAAAAGTATTCAACCGCCTTGCCATTTTTCCTATTTTGTTGCATTACAACCTGTAATTTAAATGGATTTTTATTTGGATTTCATGTAATGGACATACACAAAATAGTCCAAATTGGTGAAGTGAAAAAAATTACTTGTTTCTGAAAATTCAAAAAAATGTATACAGAGAAGTAGTGCGTGCATATGTATTTCCCCCCTTTGCGAAGAAGCCCCTAAGTAAGATCTGGTGCAACCAATTACCTTCAGGAGTCACATTAATTTAATTAATTAATTAAGTCCACCTGTGTGCAATCTAAGTTTCACATGATCTCAGTATACATACACCTGTTCTGAAAGGCCCCAGAGTCTGCAATACCACTAAGCAAGGGGCACCATGAAGACCAAGGAGCTCTCTAAACAAGTCAGGGACAAAGTTGTGGAGAAGTACAGATCAGGGTTGGGTTATAAAAAAATATCAGAAACTTTGAACATCCCACAGAGCACCATTAAATGCATTATTAAAAAATGGAAAGAATATGGCACCACAACAATCCTGCCAAGAGAGGGCCGCCCACCAAAACTCACAGACCAGGCAAGGAGGGCATTTAATCAGAGGCAACAAAGAGACCAAAGATAACCCTGAAGGAGCTGCAAAGCTCCACAGCGGAGATTGGAGTATCAGTCCACAGGATCACTTTAAGCTGTACACTCCACAGAGCTGGGCTTTACGGAAGCGGCCAGAAAAAAGCCATTGCTTAAAGATGAACATAAGCAAACATGTTTGGTGTTCACCAAAAGGCATGTGGGAGATTCCCCAAACATATGGAAGAAGGTACTCTGGTCAGATGAGACTAAAATTTAGCTTTTTGGCCATCAAGGAAAACACTATGTTCGGCACAAACCCAACACCGCTCATCACCCCGAAAATGTTTTCCATCGGCAGGGACTGGGAAACTGGTCAGAATTGAAGGAACGATGGATTGTGCTAAATACAGGGAAATTCTTGAGGGAAACCTGTTTCAGTCTTCCAGAGATTTGAGACTGGGACGGAGGTTCACCTTCCAGCAGGACAATGACCCTAAGCATAATGCTAAAGCAGGGGTCGGGAACCTTTTTGACTAAGAGAGCCATGAAAGCAAACAATTTGGAAATTTATTTCAGTGAGAGCCATATAATATATTTAAAAAGTGAATTCAACTAAATGTCAGTATAATATGCCTCTGAATTTGTCGAAGTGCCGCTTTACATTCGACCGTTTCATCGATGTAATTTTGTCATTGCAAATTAGACACACCGCAGAACCTGCTCTCTCCACAAAGGCGAATTCTTCGGTCCATTCGTCCTGAAATGTACGATACTCGTCATCTTTTTTTCTTTTCGCCATCTTCTTCGTCGAAGGGTTAGCTTTGAGCTAATGACCGAGCAGACTGATTCAAAAGGAGGCGTTTACCTGTTTTACCTAGGAACGGCCAACGTAGGCCAGTATCATTTAATTAAAATAATGGACAATTGCTCCTGCAGCCCTGAACAGGACATGAGCAGTGAAAAATTGATGGATGGATTAAAACAAGTGAGAATAGGCCTCCCGGGTGGCGCAGTGGTCTAGAGCACCAGAGTCTCTGGGTTCGCGCCCAGGCTCTGTCGCAGCCGGCCGCGACCGGGAGGTCCGTGGGGCGACGCACAATTGGCTTAGCGTCGTCCGGGTTAGGGAGGGTTTGGCCGGTAGGGATGTCCTTGTCTCATCGCGCTCCAGCGACTCCTGTGGCGGGCCGGGCGCAGTGCGCGCTAACCGAGGGGGGCGGGTGCACGGTGTTTCCTCCGACACATTGGTGCAGCTGGCTTCCGGGTTGGAGGCGCGCTGTGTTAAGAAGCAGTGCAGCTTGGTTGGGTTGTGCTTCGGAGGACGCATGGCTTTCGACCTTCGTCTCTCCCGAGCCCGTACGGGAGTTGTAGCGATGAGACAAGATAGTAATTACTAGCGATTGGATACCACGAAAATTCCAGTGGCTAGATGTGTCAAGTTTATAGAGACATATCCCAAGAGATTTGCAGCTGTAATTGCTGCAAAAGGTGGTTCTACAAAGTATTGACTTTGGAGGGGGCGAATAGTTATACACACTCAAGTTTTCAGTTTCTGTCCTATTTCTTGTTTGCTCCACAAGAAAAAATATTTTAATAGGCATAGTAGGCATGTTGTGTAAATCAAATGATACAACCCCCCCCCCCCCCCCCCCCCCCACCATCAAAAAAAAAAGTTTTAATTCCAGTGTAAGGCAACAAAATAGGAAAAATGCCAAGGGGGTGAATACTTTCACAAGGCACTGTAAGTAGTAGGCCTAATATAGATCAACCGACCCGATTGATCTGAGCAAATGGGTTAAATCAGAGAGGAAGAGATCATCTTTGGTTAAATAGCCTGAAACAGGAAATGGTCCCATAGGACACAAAGGCCTACCAACAACCGATGGATCTGACCACACATGAAGCAAAAATACACCTGAAAAGGGGATGCAATTTACATTTGTTTTACATCAACAAATAGCCTAAAATAGTAATAGGAAATAGTGTCATGAGTTTAATTAGCACAAAATGTATGTAAAAGCAACTCATTTGATTGCACAACACCGAAAGCTACTCACCCCAACACTTCAGATTTTCATGGAATCCAATGGGCTGCTTTAGCCTAGCTAGCATAGCATGAGGACGAAAAAGGAAGTTTAATTAAAAACGAGCAGTATTTCAATCTTCTCGATTTGTTAGTTCGGATAATGGGATAATCAGGAGTACAGCAACATGTTCCATCCCTAGATTTGGCACGGATACTCCCTCTCCGGCCTCTAGGTCATCAGGCTGCTGATTATCCTGCACATCTGACACCATCGTCTCGCGCACCAGCGCCTCATAACACTCACCTGGACTCCATCACCTCCTTGATAATCTTCTCTATATCTGTCACTCCCCTTGGTTCTTTCCTCAGGTGTTATTGACTCTGTGTTCATGTCGATGAGTTGTTTGTGGTTCGTGTATTATTTTTTTCAATTAAAACACACTCCCTGAACTTACATCCCGACTCTCAGCGCACTTGTTACAGGATTAAGGAACGTTTTCGAGCAATATCCCGTGCTAGCTCCACGCTGCCAACATTAGGCCTTAGCATTGTTTAGACTTGGAGAAGAAAATCTTTGGTTTTAGTTAGTACAAGGGTCTAGTGTCTGTAGCCAGGGCTGTGATCAGTGGTAACCATAACATGACCAAACTACTAGACAAATGTGTGGCTCGGGATTTCTTTAGCTATGTAAAATGTTTAAGTCCCCTCTGGTGGTATACAGTAGTTCTTTCCCCAGACCAGGTCACCACAGACAGTTAACCTCTGAGCCTGTCGTGCTCCTATACAGTGTCTGGATTTACTGCCTCGTCTAACGGTCTGGTGGGACATCGTCAAGCTGTCTTCTCCTGGCATTTTGGTCATCAGTCTTGTGTCCTCTGCTAAGTCATTTTATTAAGATTGGGTCAGAAACAGAGGAGCTCAGGCCACACCGCACAACAGACAGTTAAAAAGCACACACAAACCGCTGTGTAACCTCCCTGGCTTGGGGGTCAGCAGCATACAAACGGGCAGGCACACTCATATGCGCACACCTGGACTGCAACTGTATCTTTGACTGCTTAGCGATGCCTGGTGTGTTGGTGGTTGACCCAGAGAGCTCTCCAGTTCCACCTCCGAGCTCCTCCTCCCCCAGAACCACCTGTCATCATGGAAACACATGTTCATCACTGAAGACAACATGTACCTGATGAAGAACAACATCCTAGACCACTGGAGCCTGAAGATGGGCAGCCAGTAATAGGCGCCAGTCTGAAGGTGATCCAACAATCATTATCTCTAACCTAACACAATGATATTTAACAGAAGACAGCATTTCAACCTCTCCTACCAATGTTAGGGTTTGTTACTACGCCGATAAATGACAATATCCATCTGGACCTTTGTCACCTAGGAAATTTGTGTGACCGGACTTTCTCAAATAGTGTTTGAGTACCCCTGCACTATAATATACAAAAGAAGAAACGAGAACAGTCCCTACAACCACTGTCCCTGTTCTCATGGTGTAATGTTTTTCCTGGGCTCATATACTCACCTCTGTATTGTGCACATATACTAGTCTTATTGTGATGCTGTCACTAATAGAGACATATTCAGTGGAAGACTATTGGCTTTAATATCCACCATTCACAATGGGTGTATCCTGCATGAGCGTAATATACACACTTCAGTCAGCACAGACAGATTATAATTAATACATAACATTTGCACAACAAATTCAAACACATACATTCTAAACAGCAGGTCACAGTACACACAGCCTAGCCCTAGACACTTGCAGTATATATGTACATGTAAGAATACACGTTATACAAAATATCTATGTACTGACATTTTTTATACAGTACGGTTTCTGCAAATGTAACTGCCACTGAGTTATTTGAATTCTGTGATAACAGCATCCAAATCCAAACTTTTACAAACACAAATGTTTATAGCTCACTCAGAAGTGAGGCTTTAAAAGTCAGAGCCTGACAATAGAAAACTCAGAGACTGACAAGAGAGATGATCAGAGGGGCAGAGTTTTTACCATCATTATTTTTGTAAGGGCGGAAGTATGGATAGAGTTTCTCAGTGAAGGTGCAACCAGTGAAAGAGTAGATATGAGACCTGGCCTCTACATCATAAAAAGAGACTTGACCCTCCTCATAATCCACAAATACCCCCACCTTCTGAGGCTTCTCTCTCAGGGAGAGGCAGACAGGAGAATAGGTATTGGCCTGGTACTGATACCTATTCCTCAGCCACACACTCCAGTATCCATTATGAGGGTTCAGTGTAATGTAACCCTTCCTGTTGGTGGACTCTCTGGTCACTTCTAAATCCCAATCAGTCTTCCGCTTGACCTCCACCTCATAGTAGAATCTCCCTGAGGAGAAGCCCTTCTTTCCAAGGATACCGGTACATAAGGAAAATCTATTTGGGTTGTCAGGGAGATTCTGTCTTCTGTCTACATGTCTCACTTGTTTCCTATCCTCAGACAGGCTGAGACCGGGATGTGCTGAATCAGGGTCCAGAGTCACATCCACTGCATACCGCTGAATCCTCTTCATTTCAGGATCATACATCAACTTCTTCACTTCACTCCAGAGTGTCTCCTCCAGCTTAGACACAGCTCCCCTTAGGTTCCCCACACCCAAACTGGTGTGAATACTGATCTCAGACCAGTCCTTGGTGGGAGGTAGGGTGCTGAGGGATGGAGAGCTCTGGAGGAGGTGGAGCTGGTCCTCAGTGTGTGAGAGCTGCTCCAGCTCAGTGCTTCTCCTCTGTAGCTCAGCGATTTCCTGCTGCAGCTCTTTAATGAGCCCTTCAGCCTTCCTCTCTGCTGCTTTCTGCTTCTCCTCAACTACCTCAATGAACTCAGCCTGGCTTTTCTCAATGGAGCGCACCAGAGCAATGAAGACCTGTACGCTGTCTTCTATCTCTCCCTCTGCGTCTCGCTTGCTGATCTCTACCAAGTGTTTTATATCCTGAACCTTCTGAAGTCGCTCCTGGATCATCTGCTGCACTTCTGCCTCCATCTTCCCCAGCTGAACTTTTCTCTGTCTATACTCTTTCTCTAGAGGGACAGTGTAGTGAGTCTTGTGTTCTGTTTTCATGCACAAGAGAAAAACACATGTCTGGTCAGTCCTACAGAACAGCTCCAGCAGTTTGTTGTGCTCCTTACACATGCTATCTTCTAGGTTCTCCACAGGGGCAATCAGCTGCTTGTGTCTCTTCAGGGCTGGGGCTATCTGATGCGGCTGCAGATGAGTTTCACAATAAGAGGTCATACAATCCAGGCAGGACTTCAGAGCCTTGAACTTCGTGCCAGTACAGGCGTCACAGGCCACTTCTCCAGGCTCGGGAGGGCGTTGGTCTGGGCTGCTGGTAGTGTTCACTTGAACTGACTTCCTGAACTGAGCAGCCATCTCAGAAATGAAAATATTGACAAAAAGATCTGGTTTTCTATCAAACACTTTTTTACACATTGGACACTGGCACAGGTCATTGCTTTCCCAGTACTTTCTGATACAGGCCTTGCAGAAGTTGTGTCCACATGGAATGGTGACAGGCTCAGTGAACACATCCAGACATATAGAACCCAGAAACTGCTCTTCCAACAGGAAACTGCTGGAGGACGCCATATCTAGACAGAGAGAAAAGGTGAAATGATAAAGCATTTAATGGAATGAGTCAGCTCTTGATACTTTGTTGGTCATACAATCATGAGCTTATGTAAAGTGTCTTTGAGTGACCTGAAACTAATACAATGTAACTACTATACTGAACAAAAATATAAAACGCAACTTGTAGGGCTGTGGCGGTCACGAAATATCATCAGCCGGTGATTGTTAATTAAGAAACACATTTAGCGTCTCCTGGCTTCCACACACAGCCTACAAGCCACTGACGCAGAACTTTGGAATATCTACATTTTAAAAAGTCTAATAAATCCATGTAATATAGCCTACACCGTCACAAAAATAATGTATTCATTTCTAACAGGTCTAAAGAAGCATGATATGAAGAAAATGTAGTCTATTTCAGAATAGCATACTCTGAGTTGTCCTTATGTTAGGTCCTGATCTGGCTATGCCAAATGGCTGTGGGCTACACTAGTTCATTTAGCAGACAAGATTTGCTTAGAATTCATTGGCATTAATTTATATTATTTCATAGTATGAAGAATACAATTGAACAAAGCTGAATAAAATAGAAAGGTTTATTTTTTTGAGGGAGTGCGCACATGCGGCTTCTGTGTTGAGCGATTAACAAAGAAATAGGTACTCCTATATGCTTAATTTAGAGTTATTCATGTAACTTTAGTTATTCTACAAACGTTGGACTGTATGTTTAGATTTTTAATACATTGTAAGGCTGCATGAAGCGACTCTATGACGAATTTCACGGCATAATCCCCTTTGTGTGGCTGTAATGCACCGTAAAAAAATGCATGCCTTTCGTGGACAGTGGTCGTTGGGCCCTTGGCCCGGAGTGATGCATGGTGTGCCATTCTCCCTGAGTGCTGCATGCTCTGAAGCACCTCTCACTCACACGGCTCTCCATCACATAATTGGGTCTTTCTCACAGGCTACAAGTGAAGACAGACACATCTGGTATGCAACTGCGCGAGTCTGAGGTGCATATTGAAGGTATTGGAAGAAATGTCCAAATTTACTTTTTGTCAGCCAACAAGATGAGTAGGTCTAACGAACAGCAAAAGCACTAGCCTATGTCCATCTACTATACCCCGTAATACAAAAGTTGACATATTCCATTCTGTGAGAGAAAACATAGTCTGGTAAAGTTGTGGGATGCGATAGATGCCAAATTAATACAACCACTAGCATAAAAACGTTTTATATGATGTGGCTGATGCAAAGGATCAAGACATTTAGCTTAAAATGTTGACAAACCATTAAGCTATTTATTCACATTATCAGCACAGCAATGTGCACATGGCAGTTGCCTATAAGAAAACGCCATTATCAAAAGTGACCGCAAATGCGATTGTATATAAGGCTTTTGTTATAAAGGTGCATTTGGTGTAAAATCTTCCCCAAACTTGAAACTCACGCGCTGCTTTTGCATGCCAGTTAGGGTCTACACCCCTTGTAAAACGCATTAATGTGCTTAATGTGAAGAAGTTATTGGGCCACTTTAGTTGTGATACAAACCTTATCAAAACATATAGGCCTACAGGCTAGGCTACAGGTGTGCAACAATGATTCGAAAAAAAGTCTTGCCTTATGCTGGGCATCATTCACAAGTGATATTATACAATTCACAAGTGATAGGCTAATATTGTCACCCATCAGACTATTCTTGATTGAATCTTGTCTTTACATATACACTACCATTCAAAATTTTGGGTCACTTAGAAATTCTTGTTTTTGAAAAAAAAGCACATTTCTTTATCCATTAATTCTAAGACATGCGTTCCGCTAGCGGAACCCCTGACAACATTCCTCTGAAAAAGCAGCACGGGAAATTCAAAAATATTTTTTTAAATATGTAACTTTCACACATTAACAAGTCCAATACAGCAAATGAAAGATAAACATCTTGTTAATCTACCCATCGTGTCCGATTTAAAAAAAAAATTACAGCGAAAACAAAACATATGGTTATGTTAGATCACCGCCAAGTCCAAAAAACACACAGCCATTTTCCCAGCCAAAGATAGGAGTCACAAAAAGCAGAAATAGAGATAAAATTAATCACTAACCTTTGATGATCTTCATCAGATGACACTCATAGGACATCATGTTACATAATACATGTATGTTTTGTTCGATAATGTGCATATTTATATCCAAGAATCTTAGTTTACATTGGCGCCATGTTCAGAAATGCCTCCAAAATATCTGGAGAAATTGCAGAGAGCCACATCTAATAACAGAAATACTGATCATACACTTTGATGAAAGATACATGTTTTACATAGAATTAAAGATACACTTGTTCTTAATGCAACCGCTGTGTCAGATTTTTTTTTTTACTTTACGGAAAAAGCACACCATGCAATAATCTGAGACGGCACTCAAAAAACATTTCTCCGACATGTTGGAGTCAACAAAAATACGAAATTACATCATAAATATTCCCTTACCTTTGATGATCTTCATCAGAATGCACTCCCAGGAATCCTAGTTCCACAGTGAATTGTTGGATTGTTCGATAATGTCAATTATTTATGTCCAAGTAGCTACTTTTGCTAGCACGTTTAGTACACATGTCCAAACGCTTGCGCAGATCCAGACGAACTTGGACGAAAACTTCAAAAAGTTATATTACAGGTCGAATAAACTGGTCAAACTAAGTAGAGAATCAATCTTCAGGATGTTGTTATCATAAATATCCAATAACGTTCCAACCGGAGAATTCTTTTGTGTCTATATAAGTAGTGGAACGCAAGACGATATCATTTGGAATGCGCATGACTGACTGAAACAGCTCCCATCTATCCAATAGTAATAATAATATGCATATATTAGCATCTGGGAAAGAGTAGGAGGCAGTTCACTCTGGGCACGCTATTCATCCAAAGTGAAATTGCTGCTCCCTATCCCTAAAAAGTTAAAATAACATAACATTTTATCAGAAATACAGTGTAGACATTTTTATTGTTGTAAATGACTGTTGTCGCTGGAAACGGCAGATTTTTCATGGAATATCTAAACAGGTGTACAGAGGCCCATTATCAGCAACCATCACTCCTGTGTTCCAATGGCACGTTGTGTTAGCTAATCCAGGTTTATCATTTTAAAAGGCTATTTGATCATTAGAAAACCCTTTTGCAATTATGTTAGCACAGCTGAAAACTGTTGTTCTGATTAAAGAAGCAATAAAACTGGCCTTCTTTAGACTAGTTGAGTATCTGGAGCATCAGCATTTATTGGTTCGATTACAGGCTCAAAATGGCCTGAAACAAAGACCTTTCTTCTGAAACTTGACAGTCAATTCCTGTTCTGAGAAATGAAGGCTATTCCATGCGAGAAATTGCCAAGAAACTGAAGATCTTGTACATCGCTGTGTACTACTCCCTTCACAGAACAGCGCAAACTGGCTCTAACCAGAATAGAAAGAGGAGTGGGAGGCCCCGGTGCACAACTGAGCATGAGAACAAGTACATTAGAGTGTCTAGTTTGAGAAACAGACGCCTCACAAGTCCCCAACTGGCAGCTTCATTAAATAGTACCAGCAAAACACCAATCTCAATGTCAATGGTGAAGAGGCAACTCCGGGATGCTGGCCTTCTAGGCAGAGTTCCTCTGTGTTCTTTTTCCCATCTTAATCTTTTCTTTTTATTGGCCAGTCTGAGATATGGCTTTTTTGTTGCAACTCTGCCTAGAAGGCCAGCATTCCGGAGTCGCCTCTTCACTGTTGACCTTGAGACTGCACATTAGAGTGGCCTTTTAATGTCCCTAGCACAAGGTGCACCTGTGCAGTGATCATGCTGTTTAATCAGCTTCTTGATATACCACACCTGTCAGGTGGATGGATTATCTTGGCAAAGGAGAAATGCTCACTAACAGGGATGTAAACAAATCTGTGCAGCTTTTTTGGGGGCGAAATAAGCTTTTTGTGCGTATGTGTTGAACAAATCATAATACATTTTATATTTGATATTCTTCAAAGTAGCCACCCTTTGCCTTGATTACAGCTTTGAAGAATCACAAATATAAAATATATTTTGATTTGTTTAACTCTTTTTTGGTTACTACATGATTCCATATGTGTTATTTCATAGTTTTGATGTCTTCACTTTTATTCTACTATGTAGAAAATAGGAAAAATAAAGAAAAACCTTGGAATGAGTAGGCGTGTCCAAACGTTTGACTGGTACTGTATTTTTGTCCAGTGTAAAATAATTTCAACTCTATAATTCTCAAGGTGGCACTATGATATACTTATTAGCCAATTCTAATACACATTTTACCATATTACACAACTAATAGTCCTTAAATAAAAATAAAACAGTTGAAGACAAACACTGTAGTTAATCAGACCTTCATTTGTCCAGGTCAATATTGGACTAATGGACCTTACATGTTCTGTTTAAAGGCGAATTGGCTCTGGAAGCCAAAACAGCAAAATACTCCATCTAAAAGTAAATATATTGCGATATGGTTTTTGAAACATAATCCCTCTACTTTCATATCACATCAAAATAATTTCATATTACATTAAAATACACAGTTACTGTACACTGTTTTAGCACAGTTGTAGCCAACAGTATTATTTTGTGACACGTTTGTGGTGTCTGTCCGTTTACACAGGTGTCAGAGACGCAGATAGCTAATTAGCACAGGTAGTCCACTCTGTTTTCCGTTAACAAGCAAAGTAACATGGAAATATGCCCGTGTGAGAATCCTAACCCTATCACGGTGTGTATCAATTCAACATTTTGTTTTCTGAAAATTGTTTCTCGCCAATATTAAAGAAAGGTTCCTTAAAAAGCGATGCGCGTTAATGTTCAGAACGAATGTTGCGGCTCTTATCAAAACGCTACCCCTTACAGAAAATGCCTTTGTCCAATGACTCTGTGTAATTTAATGGAACTGAGAGTCATGATCAACGGGCTAGGTCAATCAATCGACCTACTCACCTGTGTATAACTGTGGCTGCTTTCTCTGCTGTTTCTGTTTGTAGTACTGTATCAAACAAAACCTAGAGATTGCATGTAGTTGTTTAAAAAATATTTCTGAAGTGTATGCGAGACTGTCCTATGATGTACAATACACACTCCGTCTCTCCAGTTAAGTTTCACTTCAGCATGACTTTAACATGTTCCTCTCCAATTTTTACTGTTATGCGGTTTTGCTGCACTTCCTGGTAGACTTAACCCTTTACATGGCCTAACTCTTTCTGACAAACTGATATAACTGATGTTTTTCAAAAAAAAATCCCAACAATTGTATTACCCCCCCCCCCCCCCACACACACACACACACACACAGAGAATGACAAAGATTCAAATACATGTTCGTGCTCATTGCTTACACTCAGACATGCATTTGCTACACATATTTCCTATTATACAGTGGGGCAAAAAAGTATTTAGTCAGCCACCAATTGTGCAAGTTCTCCCACTTAAAAAGATGAGAGAGGCCTGTAATTTTCATCATAGGTACACTTCAACTATGACAGACAAAATGAGAAAAAAAAAATCCGGAAAATCACATTGTAGGATTTTTAATGAATTTATTTGCAAATTATGGTGGAAAATAAGTATTTGATCAATAACAAAAGTTTATCTCAATACTTTGTTATATACCCTTTGTTGGCAATGACAGAGGTCAAACGTTTTCTGTAAGTCTTCACAAGGTTTTCACACACTGTTGCTGGTATTTTGGCCCATTCCTCCATGCAGATCTCCTCTAGAGCAGTGATGTTTTGGGGCTGTTGCTGGGCAACACGGATTTTCTATGGGGTTGAGATCTGGAGACTGGCTAGGCCACTCCAGGACCTTGAAATGCTTCTTACGAAGCCACTCCTTCATTGCCCGGGCGGTGTGTTTGGGATCATTGTCATGCTGAAAGACCCAGCCACGTTTCATCTTCAATGCCTTTGCTGATGGAAGGAGGTTTTCACTCAAAATCTCACGATACATGGCCCCATTCATTCTTTCCTTTACACTGATCAGTCGTCCTGGTCCCTTTGCAGAAAAACAGCCCCAAAGCATGATGTTTCCACCCCCATGCTTCACAGTAGTATGGTGTTCTTTGGATGCAAGTCAGCATTCTTTGTCCTCCAAACACGACGAGTTGAGTTTTTACCAAAAAGTTCTATTTTGGTTTCATCTGACATTCTCCCAATCTTCTTCTGGATCATCCAAATGCTCTCTAGCAAGCTTCAGACGGGCCTGGACATGTACTGGCTTTAGCAGGGGGACACGTCTGGCACTGCAGGATTTGAGTCCCTGGCGGCGTAGTGTGTTACTGATGGTAGGCTTTGTTACTTTGGTCCCAGCTCTCTGCAGGTCATTCACTAGGTCCCCCCGTGTGGTTCTGGGATTTTTGCTCACTGTTCTTGTGATCATTTTGACCCCACGGGATGAGATCTTGCGTGGAGCCCCAGATCGAGGGAGATTATCAGTGGTCTTGTATGTCTTCCATTTCCTAATAATTGCTCCCACAGTTGATTTCTTCAAACCAAGCTGCTTACCTATTGCAGATTCAGTCTTCCCAGCCTGGTGCAGGTCTACAATTTTGTTTCTGGTGTCCTTTGACAGCTCTTTGGTCTTGGCCATAGTGGAGTTTGGAGTGTCACTATTTGAGGTTGTGGACAGGTGTCTTTTATACTGATAACAAGTTCAAACAGGTGCCATTAATACAGGTAACGAGTGGAGGACAGAGGAGCCTCTTAAAGAGGTCTGTGAGAGCCAGAAATCTTGCTTGTTTGTAGGTGACCAAATACTTATTTTCCACCATAATTTGCAAATGAATTCATAAAAAATCCTACAATGTGATTTTCTGGAATTTCTTTTCTCATTTTGTCTGTCATAGTTGAAGTGTACCTATGATGAATATTACAGTCCTCTCTCATCTTTTTAAGTGGGAGAACTTGCACAATTGGTGGCTGACTAAATACTTTTTTGCCCCACTGTAAATGAGTTGTCCCTCCTGTTCCTCCCCTCCTCTGTCTCTCAGGTGTTGCAGCAGGTCCAGGCTGAGGCCCAGAGATTGCAGAGGGAGATACAGAGCTACCAGGAGGCTGTGAAGAAGGCCTTTATGAGAGGAGTGTGTAGCCTGAACATGGAGACATTGGGCATGTTCCACTCAGGACCTGGAGGAGAGGTGAAATGTGAAAGATAAGTTCTTATTCCTCTCAAATGTAAAGAAAGAATACTTGGGGCCTAATTTTTTCATTCCATTCACTCATTGCATGAACGAATCACTGATTGATGAAAGTATAATACAGTGGAGACATGACCTAGTTTTGTTAGGATACTTAAAGAGAGGTAGGAAGGAGTCAACCTATCTTTTTTTGAGAGCTTTCTCATTTCACTCATGTTGAATCCATACAGATTCATTAATTGCAGACCACACAAGCTCTGATCATTTAGCCATAACTCAATCTGTCATTATTCTCTGTCCCACCTTCCTCTGCTCTGACGGTAGCTGGGCTAGTAAACAGTCCTTCGTGACCTGCAACTATATTTGCCTCTCTCCGTGGATTTGCGGGCTTGGTGCGTGTGTGAGTGTGGGTGTAGAGAGGCGGTCTGGCTAATTAGGGTGTAAGTTAGGGGAGCTGTTCCCCCTGATGCGGATGACAGAGTGTAATTCAGTGGGAGAGGGAAAGTGCTGAGTGTGCTGGGCCTGGTTGGGTTGGACTGCCTGGGGAAGGTCACGGCGCTCTCTGTCAGTGACAAACCATCCATACTCTACACCAACACTCACTGGCCTTATGCTCCATTGTTCCTGAACTTTGGAGGATTGGTTGATTTCCAGTTAAGTATTCATTTTTTCAAGATGATTGACAAGAAAAATCAAGTCCAATCCATCGGGTATCTCACTGCACCCTCAAATGCCATGTCTTGAAATATACAGACAGACAAATGAAAAGTACATTTACATTGTAACACTTCTGACAGCCATCTTTCCAAATCCACCCATAACTTTTGGACTTTATAACATTCCCAGAAGGCATGAATTATTGAGTCATTAGTAGTTTTAAACTTCAGACATGACTTTGCCATTGTGTTGTAGAATTTGTAAATTTAGTCTCTTATATAATAACTTCTATACATTAATTTATACTGGATTAAGCATACATTTGTGTTATGTTCAAGCATTCCCTTCATCTTGTTCTAATATCAGTCATTTTTAAATATTGGTTCCAATAGTTTATATTTTGTTCTAAGAGATTGTCAGTTGAATAGGCTCTCTGCAAGGTTTTGGATAGCTTACCTATCATATGAGTATCCTTTTCTGACTCAAATATGATTCCCTGAAGATTTCTCTGACGTCCAAAAGATTTCAAATCGAAATTATGTGAGGTGAAAATATCTACATTGGTCAATCCAAAATTGCTTTTTAAAGCTGTTATGGAAATTACCAAGTCATTTACGGTTTCTATGCTTTTTGTTTTTAATGTAGACCAATTTATCTTTGAATTCTGAATAGCTATCCAAATATTGTTTCATAGGGTTGCATTTTTAGGGAGTGATATTGGTTCTTGTAGAGTACGTTTCATTTTCTTCCATATTGTTATAATGTACTTAACTATGAAGTTAATGTTCTTAGCTTTATCCTTAGAAAATAGAGACTTAAAAAGATTCTGGGGATGAGCATGCATGTCTTCAATATGTACCCGTTGTTCCTCTTTAGTGCATTTAACTATATAAATTGATACAATTCCAAGTCTGGAAGGTTAAAACCACCTCTGACTTTGGAAGATGTAAAACTTTACTTTTTATTCTATTTGATTTGATTTGATTTAATCTTTATTTAAAGTCTATTTTTCAAGAGCGTCCTGGCAAAGATATGAGTTGTATTTGCCCAAAGAACGTCTGTTATGACCGAGTATGCTTTTTTAAAGAATGTCTTCAGTAGGGTAATTGGTATTACCAAGAGTAAACCTAAAAACGTTGGGAGCCATACCATTCTGAATAGGTTTATTCTACCTGTAAGATGTATGGGAATATTGCTCCTTTTAATTAGATTTGCTTTCTTGAATAGCTTTTCTTACTTTGAGAGAAAAAGGGAGTAGTCTTTTTGTAGTTGGGAATAGTACATCTCCAGGTGTCCTGTAAATTATTTGTAGAGATGAGAGCAATTTTGGAGGTTCCTTGAATTTGCCTTTTTTATTGCTGGATTATGTTGGAGAGGCTTCCATTAAAGAACACCCTCTGCTCTCTGTTAGACAGGTAATTCTTTATCCACAATATAGCAGGGGGTGTAAAGCCATAACACATACATTTTTCCAGTAGCAGACTATGATCGATAATGTCAAAAGCTGCACTGAAATCTAACAAAACATCTCCCATAATCTTCTTAGCATTAATTTCTCTCAGCCAATCATCAGTCATTTGTGTAAGTGCCGTGCTTGTTGATTGTCCTTCCCTATAAGCATGTGTAACGGATGTGAAATGGCTAGCTAGTTAGCGGGTGCGCGCTAGTAGCATTTCAATCAGTTACGTCACTTGCTCTGAGACTTAAGTAGTGTTGCCCCTTGCTTTGCAAGGGCCGTGGCTTTTGTGGAGCGATGGGTAACGACCGTGCTTCGTGGGCAACTGTTGTTGATGTGTGCAGAGGGTCCCTGGTTCGCGCCCGTGTCGGGGCGAGGGGACGGTTTAAAGTTATACTGTTACATTGATGCTGTTGACCCGGATCACTGGTTGCTGCGGAAAAGGAGGAGGTTGAAAGGGGGGTGAGTGTAACGGATGTGAAATGGCTAGCTAGTTAGCGGGTGCACGCTAGTAGCATTTCAATCAGTTACGTCACTTGCTCTGAGACTTAAGTAGTGTTGCCCCTTGCTTTGCAAGGGCCGTGGCTTTTGTGGAGCGATGGGTAACGACCGTGCTTCGTGGGCAACTGTTGTTGATGTGTGCAGAGGGTCCCTGGTTCGCGCCCGTGTCGGGGCGAGGGGACGGTTTAAAGTTATACTGTTACACATGCTAAAATTCTGTTGTCAATTTGTTTACCTTAAAATAGCATTGTATCTGGTCAAACACCATTTTTTCCAAAAGTTTACTAAGGTTTGGTAACAGGCTGATTGGTTGGCTATTTGAGCCAGTAGAAGGGGCTTTACTATTCTTGGGTAGTGGAATTACTTTTTGTTCCCTCCAGGCCTGACGGCACACCATTTCTAGTAGGCTTAGATTGAAGATTTATTTATTTTTTATTTTTTTTATTTCACCTTTATTTAACCAGGTAGGCAAATTGAGAACACGTTCTCATTTACAATTGCGACCTGGCCAAGATAAAGCAAAGCAGTTCGACACATACAACAACACATAGTTACACATGGAGTAAAAACAAACATATAGTCAATAATACAGTGAAAAAAAATAAGTCTATATACAATGTGAGCAAGTGAGGTGAGATAAGGGAGGTGAAGGCAAACAGATATATGTATAAATAAATAAAATATAAAAAGGCCATGGAGGCGAAGTGAGTACAACACAGCAAATAAAATAAAAACTAAATAACACTGGAATGGTTGGTTTGCATTGGAAGAAAGTGCAAAGTAGAGACAGAAATAATGGGGTGCAAAGGAGCAAAATAAATTAATAAATAAATACAGTAGGTAAAGAGGTAGTTGTTTGGGCTAAATTGTAGATGGGTTATGTACAGGTGCAGTAATCTATGAGCTGCTCTGACAGCTGGTGCTTAAAGCTAGTGAGGGAGATAGGTGTTTCCAGTTTCAGAGATTTTTGTAGTTCGTTCCAGTCATTGGCAGCAGAGAACTGGAAGGAGAGGCGTCCAAAGGAAGAATTGGTTTTGGGGGTGACTAGAGAGATATACCTGCTGGAGCGCGTGCTACAGGTAGGTGCTGCTATGGTGACCAGCGAGCTGAGATAAGGGGGGACTTTACCTAGCAGGGTCTTGTAGATGACCTGGAACCAGTGGGTTTGGCGACGAGTATGAAGCGAGGGCCAGCCAACGAGAGTGTACAGGTCGCAGTGGTGGGTAGTATATGGGGCTTTGGTGACAAAACGGATGGCACTGTGATAGACTGCATCCAATTTATTGAGTAGGGTTTTGGAGGCTATTTTGTAAATGACATCACCGAAGTCGAGGATTGGTAGGATGGTCAGTTTTACAAGGGTATGTTTGGCAGCATGAGTAAAGGATGCTTTGTTGCGGAATAGGAAGCCAATTCTAGATTTGACTTTGGATTGGAGATGTTTGATGTGGGTCTGGAAGGAGAGTTTACAGTCTAACCAGACACCTAGGTATTTGTAGTTGTCCACATATTCTAAGTCAGAGCCGTCCAAAGTAGTGATGTTGGACAGGCGGGCAGGAGCAGGCAGCGATCGGTTGAAGAGCATGCATTTGGTTTTACTTGTATTTAAGAGCAGTTGGAGGCCACGGAAGGAGAGTTGTATGGCATTGAAGCTCGCCTGGAGGGTTGTTAACACAGTGTCAAAAGAAGGGCCAGAAGTATACAGAATAGTGTCGTCTGCGTAGGGGTGGATCAGAGAATCACCAGCAGCAAGAGCGACATCATTGATGTAAACAGAGAAGAGAGTCGGTCCAAGAATTGAACCCTGTGGCACCCCCATAGAGACTGCCAGAGGCCCGGACAACAGACCCTCCGATTTGACACACTGAACTCTATCAGAGAAGTAGTTGGTGAACCAGGCGAGGCAATCATTAGAGAAACCAAGGCTGTCGAGTCTGCCAATGAGGATGTGGTGATTGACAGAGTCAAAAGCCTTGGCCAGGTCAATGAATACGGCTGCACAGTATTGTTTCCTATCGATGGCGGTTACGATATCGTTTATGACCTTGAGCGTGGCTGAGGTGCACCCATGACCAGCTCTGAAACCAGATTGCATAGCGGAGAAGGTGTGGTGTGATTCGAAATGGTCGGTAATCTGTTTGTTGACCTGGCTTTCGAAGACCTTAGAAAGGCAGGGTAGGATAGATATAGGTCTGTAGCAGTTAGGGTCAAGGGTGTCCCCCCCTTTGAAGAGGGGGATAACCGCAGCTGCTTTCCAATCTTTGGGGATCTCAGACGACACGAAAGAGAGGTTGAAGAGGCTAGTAATAGGGGTGGCAACAATTTCAGCAGATAGTTTTAGAAAGAAAGGGTCCAGATTATCTAGCCCGGCTGATTTGTAAGGGTCCAGATTTTGCAGCTCATTAAGAACATCAGCTGACTGTATTTGGGAGAAAGAGAAATGGGGAAGGCTTGGGCGAGTAGCAGAGGGGAGGGCAGTGCTGTTGTCCGGGGTAGGGGTAGCCAGGTGGAAAGCATGGCCAGCCGTAGAAAAATGCTTATTGAAATTCTCAATTATAGTGGATTTGTCGGTGGTGACAGTGTTTCCTATCTTCAGAGCGGTTGGAAGCTGGAAGGAGGTGTTCTTATTCTCCATGGACTTTACGGTGTCCCAGAACTTTTTTGAATTTGTGTTGCAGGAAGCAAATTTCTGCTTGAAAAAGCTAGCCTTGGCTGTTCTAACTGCCTGTGTATATTGGTTTCTGGCTTCCCTGAAAAGTTGCATATCACGGGGGCTGTTCGATGCTAATGCAGAACGCCATAGGATGTTTTTCTGATGGTTAAGGGCAGTCAGGTCAGGAGAGAACCAAGGGCTATATCTGTTCCTGGTTCTAAATTTCTTGAATGGGGCATGCTTATTCAAGATGGTGAGGAAGGCATTTTTAAAAAATGACCAGGCATCCTCTACTGACGGGATGAGATCAATATCCTTCCAGGATATCCCGGCCAGGTCGATTAGGAAGGCCTGCTCGCTGAAGTGTTTCAGGGAGCGTTTGACAGTGATGAGTGGAGGTCGTTTGACCGCTGACCCATTACGGATGCAGGCAATGAGGCAGTGATCGCTGAGATCTTGGTTGAAAACAGCAGAGGTGTATTTGGAGGGCAAGTTTGTTAGGATGATATCTATGAGGGTACCCGTGTTTACGGAATTGGGGTGGTACCTGGTAGGTTCATTGATAATTTGTGTGAGATTGAGGGCATCAAGCTTAGATTGTAGGGTGGCTGGGGTGTTGAGCATGTTCAAATTTAGGTCGCCTAGCAGCACGAGCTCTGAAGATAGATGGGGGGCAATCAGTTCACATATAGTGTCCAGAGCACAGCTGGGGGCAGAGGGTGGTCTATAGCAGGCGGCAACGGTGAGAGACTTGTTTTTAGAGAGGTGGATTTTTAAAAGTAGAAGTTCAAATTGTTTGGGAACAGACCTGGATAGTATAACAGAACTCTGCAGGCAGTCTTTGCAGTAGATTGCAACACCGCCCCCTTTGGCCGTTCTATCTTGTCTGAAAATATTGTAATTGGGGATAAAAATGTCAGAATTTTTGGTGGTCTTTCTAAGCCAGGATTCAGACACGGCTAAAACATCCGGGTTGGTAGAGTGTGCTAAAGCAGTGAACAAAACAAACTTAGGGAGGAGGCTTCTAATGTTAACATGCATGAAGCCAAGGCTATTACGGTTACAGAAGTCATCAAAAGAGAGCGCCTGGGGAATAGGAGTGGAGCCAGGTACTGCAGGGCCTGGATTCACCTCTACATCACCAGAGGAACAGAGGAGAAGTAGGATAATGGTACGGCTAAAAGCTATGAGAATTGGTCGCCTAGAGCTACTACAGCAGAGAGTAAAAGGAAGTTTCTGGGGGCGATAAAATAGTTTAAAGGAATAATGTACAGACAAAGGTATGGTAGGATGTGAATACAGTGGAGGTAAACCTAGGTATTGAGTGATGATGAGAGAGATCTTGTCTCTAGAAACATCATTGAAACCAGGTGATGTCATCGCATATGTGGGTGGTGGAACTGATAGGTTGGATATGGTATAGAGAGCAGGGCTAGAATCTCTACAGTGAAATAAGCCAATAAACACTAACCAGAACAGCAATGGACAAGGCATATTTACATTAAAACCTGTTATGGCTGCACGCTGAATATTGAAAAAACTGGAAAATGTGTGCACATTTTCAAACGGCCTCCTAAGAAACTTTTTATTTTCCAATATGCATATATTTACTACTGTTGGATAGATAACAGTCTGTAGTTTCTAAAAAGGTTTGAATTGTTTCTCTAAGTCGAACAGAAATATTTTTACAGCCATTTTCCCAGCCGAATTGAGTTTTCCAAAATGCGATGTGTCTCTTTAAGACCTTCTCTATAAAAGGCCATTTGACTTGGGACGATATAGACACGTCACAGGCGTTCGTCAGACTGTAATGCGGAAGTGAGAATTGAAAGGAGTCGAATATCTCGTCCCTGGACTGAATAACACAACTTCTTGTGAGACCTGCGCAGTTAAAAAAAAAATCCGGGCGCGAAGGATAATTTGGTCTCGGCTTTTGGAACAAGGTAGATAACGTTGAATATGATGCCTGACTACGATATTATTTGATACATGTCACAAAATCATCCTAAAGTATGTTTTTTCAATATACTTTAATTATATTATTGCAATTTATTCTGGACTTTAGATGTGAAACGACGGAAGAATTTTTTGAAGAAAAGCTTTCTAGCGCAGCAATGCTATCGTGCTAGCTAACCAAAGAGGGAAATAATTCGTTCTGGAACCCAACTAAAGACTCTACTGGACATTGGACCCCGTTACAACATTCTGATGGAGTACCAAGAAAGATAAGACCCAATTTGGGATGCTTTTTCATATATATGTCGAACTGTTGAATGCTAACTCTGCTAACTGTGCTAGGCTAGCGCTTGACTAGAATCAATGCTGCCTTATGCTAGCTTATGATGTTAGCTAATATAACGATATATTGTGTTTTCGCTGTAAAACACTTCAAAAATCGGAAATGTTGGCTTTATTCACACGATATCTGTCTTTCATTAGTTATCCACCATATGTTTTTCTGAAATGTTTTATGAGGTGTAATTAGTAGCCGACGTTGGTGTATGTATTTTCTCTGGCTACTCCCGGCTGGATTCAGACTCAAGCTATGTATTAGCATTTTTGGGTAGCATCAATGTAAAACTGATTTATAGCTAAAATATGCACTTTTTATGAACAAAACATAGATTTATTGTGTAACATGTTATATGACTGTCATCTGAGGTCGTTTTTTCTGAGCTCTTTAGGTTGGTTTTAGTTTATTTCGGTTGGTTGTGCATGCTACTTCAATCATAATTCATACTTCATAATCATAATTCATACGTGTCTGTCCACTTTTGTATTTGGTGGTGAGCTAACATAAATATATGTGGTGTTTTCTCTGTAAAACATTTAAAAAATCGGACATGTTGGCTGGATTGACAAGATGTTTATCTTTCAAATGCTGTATTGGACTTGTTAATGTGTAAAAGTTAAATATTTTTAAAAAATAGATTTTGAATTTCGCGCCCTGCAGGGGTGTCATTTTCGGTCCGAGGTCGGGCTTGCACCCCAAACAGGTTAAGGAGAGGCATGCTTAATCGAGTGATCAGTAAGGGTCCAGTGAGTAGAGGTTGGTTGGGGTCGTGGCGATCCAGACAGCTGGCCGGGTATATGGCTATCGGTAGCAGCATAGGATGGAGGTCTGTTTGTAGATACCTCGTGCGTTTCCGTCGGTAGGTTCCGTGTAGTGGGGTTTTGTTCAGATAGCAGCCGATAGGACAGCTAACGATTAGCGGGCCTCAGGTGAGCGTTCAGGTAACGTCGGGACGGATTTGCCGGTTGGATAAATCCCTCGGGCAGATAACGTCGGCAGTCAGTCGTGAAGGCCCGGTGGGGTTCCGTATCTGCAGCAGCAACAAAAGAAACGGGTCCGGATGGTGATGGAACTCCTCAGCTGGCTAGCTCCAGCATAATTTGAGTTTGCTCCGGGGTCGACGTAAGCCAATAGTCACACGGTATGCAGCTAGCTAGCTGCGAAATCAAGGTGCAAGTGTCCAGAGCCTGCGGTTGGAATCCGGGGAAACTGAGAGAAAAAAAGTCCCGGGATGCTCCGGTCCGAGTCGCGTTGCACAAAAGTGCCGGTAGATTATCGAGCTAAAGGAATAGCTGATGACCGCAAAACGTGGGCAGCTGAAACACCAACGCTAGCTAGCAAACCGGCTAATTTCGGGGCAGCTACAGATTAGCTTCTGGCTAGCTATCGGAGTAGCTTCTGGTTAGCTATCAGGCTAGCTTCTGAATTAGCCCCTGGCTATCTTCCACGATGGATTTTCAGATTGAGGTAAATAATACTGAATGTACTTGGTGAAGCGGGTTGCAGGAAAGCTTTTGCAGGAAAGCTTTTGTAGTTGAGTTCTTGGATAATAAAATAAATAAAAGATATGTGAAGAAAAGGTGTAAATATATATATATATACAGGACACGACAAGACAATACGGAAAAGACGTCTGAACTGCTAAGCCACCTTGGAGTTATCAGGATATGCGAAATAGGAGTGGCAATATTGTCTGCTATTTTCCTCTTTAATAAAATCTTCCAACGAAGATGTCAAACCCCGGTGTCTTGTCATGGTTGATAGACAACAATAATTTTTTTCACCTATTCCAAACATAACTTTACGGAATAAAAAATGACAAATCTTATCTTTCATAATTTGATCAGTTATACTTGGATGGGTAGTGTCAGCATTTATTGCTGGCATGTAATGCTTAAGTTTGCTAATCTTGCCAATTAAAAAATCATTAAATAATTGGCAATATCAATGGGTTTTGTAATGAATAAGTTTGTCTTTTTGGCCAAAATGTCATTTAAGGTGCTCCAAAGCTTTTTACTATCGTTCTTTATATAATTTATCTTTGTTTCATAGTATAGTAAGTTCTTATTTTTATTCAGTTTAGCCACGATTTCTCAATTTGCAGTACATTTGCAAATCGGTTGTTTAGCTAGACTTATTTGCCATTCCTTTTGCCTCATCCCTCACAACCATACAATTTTCCAATACCTCATCAACCCACGGGGATTTAACAGTTTTTACAGTAATTTTCTTAATGGGTGCATGTTTATTAGTAACTGGAATAAGCAATTTCATAAATGTGTCAAGTGCAGCATCTGGTTGCTCCTCATTACACACCACAGACCAATAAATATTATTTACAACAACATAGGAATCACTACAAAACGTATTGTATGACCTCTTACGACCCCTTTGGAACTCTGGTTTTCCTAGATATGGCTACTATATTGTGTTCACTACATCCAATGGATTTGGATACTACTTTAAAGCAAATTTCTGCAGCATTAGTAAAGATGTGATCAATATATGTTGATGATTTAATTCCTGTGCTGTTTGTAACTACCCTGGTAGGTTGACTGATAACCTGAACCAGGTTGCAGACACTGGTAACAGTTTGAAACTTTTTTAAGAGGACAACTTGATGAAAGCCAGTCAATATTTAAATCACCCAGAAAACATACCTCTCTGTAGATATCACATGCATTTCACACGTTATCCAGATACTGACTGTTAGCACTTGGTCTATAGCAGGTTCCCACAATAATGGGCTTTAGGTGAGGCAGGTGAACCTGGAGCCATATTACTTCAACAGTTTTTAACATGAGATCCTCTCTAAGCTTTACAGGAATGTGGTTCTGAATATAAACAGCAACACCTCCACCATTGGCATTTCTGTATTTTCTGTTATAACAATGTATTGCTAACACTGTATCATCACAGGTATTATCTAAGTGAGTTTCAGAGATAGTCAGAATATGAATGTCATCTGTTACTAGCAAGTTATTGATTTCATGAACATTGTTTCTTAAACTACATATATTAATGTGGGCTATTTTTAGCACTTCTGGGATGCTTGATTGCTGTCATTGCTTTACTGGGAAGTGTAGCAGAAGTAGACATGCTCATGTTAATTATCTTAGTGCAGGGTGAGCTGCACACAGTGGACTTCCTACTAGGAACAAACAAGTGAAATGTATGTATAGAGACAAAGTGAAGTCGCAATTCAACGGCTCAGACATGAGACGTATGTGGCAGGATCTGCAGACAATCACGGACTACAAAAAGAAAACCAGCCACGTCATGGACACCGACGTCTTGCTTCCAGACAAACTCAACACCTTCTTTGCCCGCTTTGAGGATAATACAGTGCCACCAACGCGGCCCGCTACCTAGAACTGTGGGCTCTCCTTGTCCGTGGCCGATATGAGTAAGACTGTTAAACGTGTTAACCCTCGCAAAGCTGACGGCCCAGACGGCATGGAGCCTCGTCCTCAGGGCATGTGCAGACCAGCTGGCTGGCTATTCAATCTCTCCCTATCCCAGTCCGTGGCCCGACATGCTTCAAGATGGCCACCATTGTTCCTGTACCCAAGAAGGCAAAGGTAACTGAACTAAATGACTATCGCCCCATAACACTCACTTCTGTCATCATGAAGTGCTTTGAGAGACTAGTCAAGAATCATATCACCTCCACATTGCCTGTCACCCTACACCCACTTCAATTTGCGTACCGCCCCAATATGTCCACAGAGGATGCAATCGACATCACACTGCACACTGCCCTATCCCATCTGGACAAGAGGAATACCTATGTAAGAATGCTGTTCATTGACTACAGCTCAGCATTCAACACCATAGTACCCTCCAAGCTCATCATTAAGCTTGAGGCCCTGGGTCTCAACCCCACCCTGTGCAATTGGGTCCTGGACTTTCTAATGGGCCGCCCCCAGGTGGTGAAGGTAGGAAACATCTCCACTTTGCTGATCCTCAACACTGGGACCCCACATGCGTGCGTGCTCAGCCCCCTCCTGTACTTCCTGTTCACCCATGACCTCCAACTCAATCATCAAGTTTGCAGACGACACAACAGTAGTAGGCTTGATTACCAACAACGACGAGACAGCCTATAGGGAGGAGGTGAGGGCACTCGGAGTGTGGTGTCAGGAAAACAACCTCTCACTCAACGTCAACAAAGGAGATGATCGTGGACTTCAGGAAACAGCAGAGGGAGCACCCCCCTATCCACATCGATGAGACAGCTGTGGAGAAGGTGGAAAGTTAAGTTCCTCGGCGTACACATCCCGGACAAATTTAAATGGTCCACCCACACAACAGCGTTGTGAAGAAGGCGCAATAGCGCCTCTTCAACCTTAGGAGGCTGAAGAAATTTGGCTTGTCAACTAAAACCCTCACAAACGTTTATAGATGCACAATTGAGAGCATCCTGTCGGAAAGTATCACCGCCTGGTACGGCAACTGCACCGCCCACAACCGCAAGGATCTCCAGAGGGTAGTGAGGTCTGCACAACGCATCACTGGGGGCAAACTACCTGCCCTCCAGGACACCTACAGCACCCGATGTCACAGGAAGACCAAAAAGATCATCAAGGACAACAACCACCTGAGCCACTGCCTGTTCACCCCGCTACCATCCAGAAGGCGAGGTCAGTATAAGTGCATCAAAGCTAGGACAGAGAGACTGAAAAACAGCTTCTATCTCAAGGCCATCAGACTGTTAAACAGACATCACTAACACAGATAGGCTGCTGCCTACATACAGTTGAAGTCGGAACTTTACGTACACCTTAGCCAAATACAATTAAACCCAGTTTTTCACAATTCCTGACATTTAATCCTAGTAAAAATTCTCTGTCTTAGGTCAGTTAGGATCACCATTTTATTTAAAAAATTAGAAAAGTCAGAATAATAGTAGAGAGAATGATTTATTTCAGCTTTTATTTCTTTCATCACATTCCCATTGGGTCAGAAGTTTACATACACTCAATTAGTATTTGGTAGCATTGCCTTTAAATTGTTTAACTTGGGTCAAACGTTTCGGGTAGCCTTCCACAAGCTTTCCACAATAAGTTCCACAACAAGCTTTCCACAATTCCTTCTGACAGAGCTGGTGTAACTGACTCAGATTTGTAGGCCTCCTTGCTCGCAAACGCTTTCTCAGTTCTGCCCACACATTTTCTACAGGATTGAGGTCAGGGCTTTGTGATGGCCACTCCAATAACTTGACTTTGTTGTCCTTAAGCCATTTGGGTTTGGAAGTATGCGTGGGGTCATTGTCCATTTGGAAGACCCATTTGCGACCAAGCTTTAACTTCCTGACTGATGTCTTGATGTTGCTTCAAAATATCCACATACTTTTCCTACCTCATGATGCCATCTATTTTATGAAGTGCACCAGTCCCTCCTGCAGCAAAGCACCCCCACAACATGATGCTGCCACCCCCATGGCACAACCGTGCTTCACGGTTGGGATGGTGTTCTTCGGCTTGCAAGTGTCCCCCCTTTTCCTCCAAACATAACAATGGTCATTATGGCCAAACAGTTCTATTTTTGTTTCATCAGACCAGGGGACATTTCTCCAAAAAGTATGATCTTTGTCCCCATGTGCAGTTGCAAACCGTAGTCTGGCTTTTTTTATGGCGGTTTTGGAGCAGTGGCTTCTTCCTTGCTGAGCGGCCTTTCAGGTTATGTCGATATAGGACTCGTTTTACTGTGGATATAGATACTTTTGTACCTGTTTCCTCCAGAATCTTCACAAGGTCCTTTGCTGTTGTTCTGGGATTGATTTGCACTTTTCGCACTAAAGTACGATCATCTCTAAGAGACAGAACGCGTCTCCTTCCTGAGCGGTATGCCAGCTGCGTGGTCCCATGGTGTTTATACTTGCGTACCATTGTTTGTACAGATGGATGTGGTACCTTCAGGCATTTGGAAATTGCTCCCAAGGCTGAACCAGACTTGTGGAGGTCTACAATTTTTTTGGGCTGATTTCTTTTGATTTTTCCCATGATGTAAAGCAAAGAGGCACTGAGCTTGAAGGTCAGCCTTGAAATACATCCACAGGTACACCTCCAATTGACTCCAATTATGTCAATTAGCCTATCAGAAGCATCTAAAACCATTGACATAATGTTTGGGAATTTTCCAAGCTGTTTAAAGGCACAGTCAACTTAGTGTATGTAAACGTCTTGCCCACTGGAAATGTGATACAGTGAATTATAAGTGAAATAATCTGTCTGTAAACAATTGTTGAAAAAAATGACTTGTGTCATGCACAAAGTAGATGTCCTAACTGACTTTACAAAACTATAGTTTGTCAACAAAGAAATTAGTGGAGTGGTTGAAGAACGAGTTTTAATGACTCCAACCTAAGTGTATGTAAACTTCCGACTTCAACTGTACATACTTGAAATCATTGGCCACTAATACATGGATTACTGTTTACATATCTTGCATTACTCATCTCATATGTATATACTGTATTTTATACCATCTATTGCATCTTGCCTATGCTGCCTATGTCACTTGCTTTGAGACCTTGAAGTAGTGGTTCCCTTTGCTCTGCAAGGGCCGCGGCTTTTGTGGAGCGATGGGTAACGATGCTTCGTGGGTGTCAGTTGTTGATGTGTGCAGAGGGTCCCTGGTTTGCGCCCGGGTCGGGGCGAGGGGACGGACTAAAGTTAAACTGTTACACATGTGTATGTGACCAATACGTTTTTATTTGATTTAGGGCACACCGCCTCAGTGCTAACAGTATAAATCTGGTTCATAGGGACTTAATTACTGCAGACAATAGCTGTAGGGTCAGCAGAGGCATTCACGGCAGTTAGAGGGACATACATTAGGTTACTTACATTGTGTCTTCCAAAGCCCCTGGTATAATGTACATTTGCAGAAGCATTATGACAACTCAGCGACACAATGGTAGGTATTAACTGAGCTGGGATTGGGTCATTGATAAATAATTGTCTCAACGCAGCCGTGTGAAAGGACCCAGGAACCCAAATTATTCGGATGGATCCCATCCTCCTTATAAAAACAAATCTTCTCCAAAGGGTATTGAAATTGTCAACAAAATGTACCCCCCTTGAGCTGCTATAATGACGTAGCCAGTTCTGAAAGTATGCAGGCCAATGGAAGAACTGGGACATTTTCATCTACCAGGAATTGTATACAGATCCATGCGACATAGGGCCATGCATTATCATGCTGAAACATGAGTTGATGGCGGCGGATGAATGGCATGACAATGGGCCTCAGGATCTCGTCATTGTATCTCTGTGCATTCAAATTGCCATCGATAAAATGGTGCGTAATGTTACGTTCCCCAGTTTCTGTGTTCTGTTTTGTATTTGAGTGTGTGTTTCAGGAGATGGCTTCCTGAAGTACTCCCCAACCAGCTGATTGGTCAACCCCAGGCTAATTGGTGATTGGAGCTGACCCCGCCCCCTCGTCAAGAAGCAGCTGACTCTAATCACCATTGCCACCTGAAGATAAAAGCCAGTGTTCTGCCAAGGAGAGAGAGAGAGGAGAGAGATGAGATAAGGAGTAGAGAGATGAGATAAGGAGTAGAGAGATGAGATAAGGAGTAGAGAGATGAGATAAGGAGTAGAGAGATGAGATAAGGAGTAGAGAGATGAGATAAGGAGTAGAGAGATGAGATAAGGAGTAGAGAGATGAGATAAGGAGTAGAGAGATGAGATAAGGAGTAGAGAGATGAGATAAGGAGTAGAGAGATGAGATAAGGAGTAGAGAGATGAGATAAGGAGTAGAGATTTGAGATAAGGAGTAAAGATTTGAGATAAGGAGTAGAGATTTGAGATAAGGAGTAGAGATTTGGAGATTGAGAGAGAAAAATTAGATTGTGATATAGTGTGGGTTGTGTATCAGAAAGTGTGGTATGTACTGTTGTTGGTAGCAGTTTTTCTATGTCCTGTGTTTGAGTGTTTGTGAAATCATTAATAATTACTCTGTTTCATTTGTTCCCAGGGCGGAAGGAGAAGGCACTTTGGGAGTGCTTAGGCAAGAGGCCCGCGGGCATACATATACCCGTAGTATATTTACTGTCTAGGCACACTAGGTAAGACCTGGGCGGACCACCCCCTGTATTTTGGTTAGGGCACCAGACGGTGCTAAGTTAGGTAAGTTAAGTGGGTAGGCAGGTTAGATAGGAGAGGGGGAACTTTGATATTTACTTTCTTTGCTTTGGTTCCGTCCAGCCCCTTTTCCCCATATTACCGTGTAAGAAAATAAATCCAAGTAAACGGTAAAATCTGCTTTTGTGTCATCCTTGCTCGCACCTACAGTCCATATCTCTTGCACTTCAGAGAGTTGAGTTATAGCAGGGAGTTGCGTTCCTTCTTCTCAGAGGCGTGCGTAACAGTAAGAACAGCCCTTAGCTGTGGTATATTGGCTATAAAACGTATTGCTTAATTAGAAAACAACCTTCTTGGTCCAAGTGCTGGGATATAAGGGGAAGGGTGTATTCTTAATTATCAGGATGCCTTCACTTCTGCTGTTACTATATTAGGTAGCAGTATAGGCCAACCCAGCTCCTCTTTAAATATTACATTTATCCTTTTTTGAAATGTAACTCTAGCAGGAAAACCACATCTGCTGGCAATCTCTAAGTTTTCAAGAACCATATGCTTTTTCCCCCCCATCATGGAGCATGAGATGAGTGGAGGCCCACCACACACACCTCAAAGAAGTGTTCCTCCCAGTCACCCTCTCCCAACCCCTTTGGATAGAGCCCCTCTCCACTCTCACCAATAACCACCATTGAATCTTAGCTATAATGACAAACAAGGAATAATAATGACATCCTCTCCTAATCTGAGCAGAACTAATTCATTTTACTGCAGGTTTGCAAGTCACAAAAATAAATACAATTACATTATGGTATATTTAAATCTTTCCTTCTCTCTCCCCAAACCCATCCCTCTCCACATCCCCTCCCTGTTTCTCCCCTCTTTACCCCACCCAAGCCAAGCTTGTCCCAACCTCCCGTCCTTACCCACCTAAGCCAAGCTTGTCCTAACCACCCGTCCTTACCCACCCAAGCTTGTCCCAACCATCTGTCCTTACCCACCCAAGACAAGCTTGTCCCAACCTCCCGTCCTTACCCACCCAAGCCAAGCTTGTCCCAACCATCCGTCCTTACCCACCAAAGCCAAGCTTGTCCCAACCACCCGTCCTTACCCATCCAAGCCAAGCTTGTCCCAACCTCCCATCCTTACCCACCCAAACCAAGCTTGTCTCGACCTCCCGTCCTTATTCACCCAAGCCAAGCTTGTCCCAACCTCCCATCCTTGCCCACCCTTGGCCACCCAAGCTAAACTTGTCCCTACCTGCCATCCTTGCTCACCCATTCCCGCCCAAGCCACCCAAACCCTCCCAAGCCAAGCTTGTCCCGGACCTCTCAGACATACTTACTGTACACGCATCCAATCTCATTCATTCCCGCCCAACATATACCCTATGCATCCACATACTCATTCTCTCCCACCGCCTACACATATTCTTCATCCCTCACTCTTCTCTCACTGCCATTCATTTACACAAACACACACACCTACACTTGTTCCCCCCCCCCACACACACACACACACACACGCACACATGCACAACCATAGAACAGTTATTGACATCGAATGCAATATTTAGCCCATTGTCTTTTCACTGTCCATTGGCATCGGCTACTTCTATCGTTATTTCATAGAGAAGATCAGTTATTTGAGTAAAGTTGAGTATAGATTGTATTGGGTGTATTGGAGGGGGAAACGGCTATTGTCTCAATTTATGATAAGCTGGTCACAGGCATCACTTTATGTAGCCTAGTGCGCTCATCGTTATTTCCTACTTTGACCTCTTCTCAAAGCAGGGGGCTCTCCTCTTTCAACTGGGAAGGTTTCTGGGGAGGTTTCTTGTAGCTTGATTAGGGCTTCATCGGCGCTTGTGAATTCCATCCTTTTCGTTCCCTTCCATACCCACAACATTGCCAGGAAGCAGAGTTGAGATTTGATTCCTTTTCCCTCCAGTGACTGTCTGATTGGAATGTAATGCTTGCGTTTTTTTCTCAGCCTAGCAAACAGGTTCTGGACGAATCGAATGGACTGGCCGTGGATTTTGATCTCCTTTCCCCCCTGTGTCTTCAGAATGTTGGTCAGATGTCTGAGATATGGCTTTTTCTTTGCAACTCTGCCTAGAAGGCCAGCATCCCGGAGTTGCCTCTTCACCGTTGAGACTGGTGTTTTGCGGGTACTATTTAATGTAGCTGCCAGTTGAGGACTTGTGAGGCCGTCTGTTTCTCAAATTAGACACTAATGTACTTGTCCTCATGCTCAGTTGTGTACCAGGGCCTCCCACTCCTCTTTCTATTCTGGTTAGAGCCAGTTTGCGCTGTTCTGTGAAGGGAGTAGTACACAGCGATGTACAAGATCTTCAGTTTCTTGGCAATTTCCCGCACAGAATAGCCTTCATTTCTCAGATCAAGAATAGACTGCTGAGTTTCAGAAGAAAGTCTGTTTCTGGCATTTTAAGCCTGTAATCAAACCCACAAATGCTGATGCTCCAGATACTCAACTAATCTAAAGAAGGCCCGTTTTATTGCTTCTTTAATCAGAACAACCATTTTCAGCTGTGCTAACATAATTGAAAAAGGGTTTTCTAATGATCAATTAGACTTTTAAAATGATTAACTTGGATTATCTAGCACAACGTGCCATTAGAACACAGGAGTGATGATTGCTGATAATGGGCCTCAGTACACCTATGTAGATATTCCATAAAAAATAAGACATTTCCAGCTACAATAGTCATTTACAACACTAACAATGTCTACACTGTATTTCTGATACATTTTATGTTATTTTAATGGACAAAACATTTGCTTTTCTTTCAAAAACAAGGACATTTCTAAGTGACCCCAAACTTTTGAACCTTAATGTAGTTCCACAGCTTGAAGATTACCATGCAAGGGTATTTAGCATTCTCCTGTTTCATGCCAATCACATGGCATCGTTCCAGGTCCTTCGGTGCTGTATCCATGTGAAGTTCCTCTGATATCAGCTTGACCACGTACCTGGAAAGGTCCCCTTTTTCCTCGTCTTCGGGTAAGGACAATTTCTCATGTTGTTTCGTCTCTGTTTTCTTGCTGGTCCAATTCATATTCTAAAGTTTGCAACTTTGTTTCCAGAAGACACATTTTGTTTTCTTGATTGTTCATATGCAAATATTTGTTAGATATAAAGGATTTGTAACATTCCCAAATTCCAAGAGAATGATGAATATCATGATATTTGATAATAACTCATACAACATACAACTCCTCTCTGAAGATAGTATCCCTCCACCATGTGATGAGGCTGGTGGCAGTAGTTTGGTCCCCCTGCTGGCCTCCTCTGAGCTCAACCTAGTGCTTCCCTCTGACTCCTTCACACACAGACACTCAACACAGACACCACTTTGTTCAGGCCTCTACTGATTATTCTACTGATTTAACCTTTTATTTATACCAGAAGAATATCTTGAGGTTGAGAACATATTTTTTGAGAGAGACCTGGCAAGAAACTGATGATAGTTTCTGCTTGCTAGACATAGGATGAGAGTTAGAATGGGAGATGTACCCTGATGCGGCCACTATATTATGAGACTAAAGACAAAACTTGCTGATTGCTACAACATTGAAAATATATAATTGGTTGTGATTATTGGTGTGTTATTAATCACTGTTAATTTAGCTTTCTTGCCCTGTATCTCTCAGATATTGATTCCCGCTGGCTCTGGGGCGGAGTGTAATGAAAGGGAGAGGAGGAGAGGAAAATAAAAATGTGAGGAGAAGAAAAGGAGAAGCAGGAATATTCAGCAGGTGTACCTACCTTCTCCTAACACACTGGCTTTACCAGCTCTTACCCACTAGGTGGCACCACATCCACTATCAGACAGGTAAGGGTCACTGCCTGCCTCACAAATGACACCCTATTATTCCCCTTATAGTGCACTTTAAAGTAGATTATGCTAATTTAGGATTATTATGAGATTATTGTAAGACATTACAAGGGTACCATAGGTGCTCATGACAAGTCTTACGTTACTGTATTATAATGCATGTTTTGGCTGAACTGCTACAATACTTACAGACAGCAAATGAGGGATGCGTAAACTGGTGTGTATCTGTCATTAAAGTTGAATCGACTTAGTAAAAGAGTTGTAGTGAAAATGTTCTCCCCTGGCTTGTTATTTGGTGTCCGTTGGTGACAGAGAGTTCCGAGGACAGTCTCTGCTTGCACCACGGGTCCTTGTGACTCTGGGAGAGTCGAGGTCAGTCGTCTCCACAGCAACCTGAGGGTAACAGGGATGACCCGCCCTTCTGTAGCCCCGTCCTGGTGGAATGCCACCACCCCCTCTCTCAGGTACACTGTGACATCACCGCTATACACTTTTCCTTTGACTGCATTCTATCTAATCTCACTCACTCTTTCTCTATTCTTCTTTGTGTGTCTCTCTCGCTCTGAATCAGCTGGCTGTCAGTCAAGCGGGGTTCAGCAGGTTTGGCCAATCAGCACAGCCAATTCGGAACTCCTCCCACAACAACAGGACGCACACCTCTTCCCCACAAATACACACCATCAAAGCAGTGAAGTAAACACACACACATGCATGCACATAGCTCTGTACACAGGTTATGTAGTCTACACTATGCACCTCACACACAAACAAAACTACTGCTATAACAACACAACAACGGCTTGGCATTTTGATAACTCTCAGTTATCAGGAGTGTTTTTGTAGTGTATAACTAGAAGTACATTTTTGTATTCAATAAATAATTTCCATCGCTATCGGGAAACCAGATCCTGATCCAGATTACCGGCTCAACATTTTCCTCTTCCTATAGCGGATTGCCGGGTCCACATTTTACATTATTAAACCATGCTGTGGGGTGGTAGGCATTTGTTTACACTTTGTTCAATCATATTACCTCATTGTCTAGCTAGCTAACAACCTGGTAAGTTTCCCAATATATCAAAAAAATGTGGGGACACAGAAAGAAAGGAAAAGGGATAGCTGCTTCTTCTTTTTCTTCTATGGTACTATGGCGGTCTGCAAACAATCATTATAGGTGCATGCCACCACCTACTGTACGGGTGGGAAACTATATATATAAAAAATATCAATTTTAGGAATGGGGGGGACGTCATCATCCAAAATACAAAAACAAATAGACATAAAAAAAAAAACATCCCACTCCTTCAGTCACAGTCCAAGTCACATCCCTACACAGGCTCAGGGGCCTGAGGGCAGAACATCCTTTGACAGGATTTCTTGCAATGCCTCGGCTGTAAACTCACAGAGTCCCAAAATGCGTTCTGCTGCACTCACTATAAATCTATTTTTCTATGATTTCTTCTCTGTTTGTGCTGTGCCGTTTATGGCCATTACAATAAATGATACAAAGTCCATATTTTTAACATATCAGGGTCCCTCAGCTGCCGGGAAACAGTCACTGGTGTAGGCTCTACTACCATTACTTCTTCAGCTCTGCTCGCTCCTTCGACTCTTCTCACGGCCTTCAGGTAGGAGACACGCTGACAGCCCTTACTCTTGTCACCTCTGTCTCCTTCATCCTAACAGGGCAATCCGGAAATTCGGCGGATGTTCATCACCACAATTGCATCATCTAACCTCCACTTGCATTCAATACTCTTCACGTCTGCATACACTTGACATATGTCCAAATCTTTTGCATTTATGGCACTGAAGGGGTTTGCACGAAGGTTCTTACAGGTTATCTCATTTAGCCTAACTTTACATGAGAAGGGAGAGACTCATCAAAGACCAAAAGTATGTATGAAGTTAATTTCTTCACTCCATCTACCTGAAGGGTCAGTCTACGTGCACTGCCCACTCCACTTACTTCCTCAGGTATTACATCTGCACATATTTTATGCGCCACCCTGGATCATGATTCAGTTCTATTACATTACACATGAGTCATTGGACAAAGGCGTCTTCGCTTGCGGTATGGTTTCGGAAGCATAAGGACCTTATCTTTCATGTCAGTGAGAAATAGTTTTCAAAAAACAAAAGGTTAAATTGATACACACCTTGATTGGGTAAGAGTTCCCAAGCGGCCATATTTCCACGTTACAGTGCTTGTTTACGGAAGACAGAGTGGACTACCTGTGCTAATTAGTTAGCTGCGTCTACGAATACCTGTGTGTAAATGGAAGACAGACACCACAAAACATGTTGTCACTGACAAATACTGATAGGCACTCTGATTTGAAGATCCATGCACAAAACATTCCACTCATATCTTCTTGAGGCCCAATGCAAGGTTCTGCTCCGCAGCCCACTTCTTGTGACCCTCACTAATGGCACTTCACCCAACACATCGATGACATTAATCGAGACTTCAAAAGGTTCTCCTAGGTTACATTGGTCCAAAACCCTCACTCCGACTAAAAACGAGTTTGAGTTTGCTATTTTACACCACAACTTTACTTCTCTTGTTTCCTTTCTTTTTTGCCACTGTAACACACTCATTATTACTCTTCGGGTTCTCATCTTCCCCCGACTCGCCAGCAGCTTCAAACAATACATCCATTTCCACTATCTTCTAAAAACCTTCCTTGGACATCACCTGCTGCATGGTGGGATAGAGGAACATCCTCTTCAGGAGATCAATGACCATAACATAAATGACAGAGTACAGGTTTTGAAATAAATACTTCAACTATAAATTCATCAGAACTGTGCCGGGTGGAGATTATAACAGTACATGACCATTAAGGCCAGATTGATCTCCAAGATGTTGATACGTTCATAAATGACCAGCAGGGTCAAATAATAATCAGTGGTTGTAGAGGGTGCAACAGGTCAGTACATCAGGAGTAAATTTCACTTGGCTTTTCATAGCCGGGCATTCAGGGTTGAAATAGCAGGTGCGGTAGAGAGAGAGTGTTGAAAAAAGCAGGTCTGGGACAACATATACCCTATGCACCGACACACTCATTCTCTCCCACCATCCTACACATATTCATCATCCCTCACTCTTCCCTCACCCTGCCATTCATATACACAAACGCACACACACATGCACAACCATAGAACAGTTATTGACATACATGCTATATTTATCCCTTTGTCTTTTCACTGTCCATTGGCATCGGCTACTTCTATCGTTATTTCATAGAAAAGATCCGTTATTTGAGTAAAGTTGAGTATAGATTGTATTGGGTGGAGGGGGAAAAGGCTATTGTCTCAATTTATGATAAGCTGGTCACAGGCATCACTTTATGTAGCCTAGTGCGCTCATCGTTATTTCCTACTTTGACCTCTTCTCAAAGCAGGGGGCTCTCCTCTTTCAACCGGGAAGGTTTCTGGGGAGGTTTCTTGTAGCTTGATTAGGGCTTCATCGGCGCTTGTGAATTCCATCCTTTTCGTTCCCTTTCATACCCACAGCATTGCCAGGGAGCAGAGTTGAGATTTGATACATTTTTCCTCCAGTGACTGTCTGATTGGAATGTAATGCTTTCTTTTCTTCTCAGCCTAGCAGATAGGTCCTGGACGAATTGAATGGATGGCTGTGAATTTTGAACTCCTTTCCCCCCTGTGCCTTCAGAATGTTGACGTCAACATAGGCCAGCATCCCTGTGGAACATTTCGACACCTTGTAGAGTCCATGCCCCAACTAATTTAGGCTGTTCTGAGGGCAAAAGGTGGTGCGACTCAATATTAGGAAGGTGTTCCTAATGTTTTGTACACTCATTGTATCGTATAACCTGAATAGTGTTGAACTGCCCATAGAACTGTTATGAAGGACCAGCAGTAGTGATATGAAATAACATTAATTTGCCTCCTCTGAGAATAATGTGAGGAGAAAGTGATATCATTGTTGATAACAATTGGGTTAATCTCACTGAGAGTTTCCAACCTTACTGAAATAGTCCTGAGTCCTCACATTAAACAGAAGCAATACCATCATCCATGCATTCAGACTTTTACTTCTGGTGAATGATATAATTTAATCGTATCATAAAAACAAATGTGGTCATGCAGCTATTTCTAAAGAACAACACTATAAACACATATTAGTGGGACAGAGCTGAATCAGTAGAAAAGAGATGCGGTTTGGATGAGAATATTGGGAATCAATCTAGAGTTGCTTTGTCCAGTAACACTCAGAGCAGACTGGAGGACAAAAAGGGATTGATTCCACCAGTCAGCAGGGTATCAAAGAGGAGAGACCCTTTACCACTGAAAAAATACAACCATTTCTCTCTTTCTCTTGCTCTCTCTGGCCCCTAAGGAACTCAGTCCGGCTTTAGATTTACTCTTGAAAGTTGTAATAGTAGAATGCACAAGGTGCAATTCAAAAGTGAGTAGTGCATCATCAGTTCCTATTGTCATGTTAGTCATTACATACCTTAGATAGCTATTTATAACTGTCAAGATCAACTAGCTCATTTCAGCTAAAACCCCCCCGAATATTTTGTTTATTTAGCCCACACATACACCTGTCCCTCTATGCTCACCTCACTCCCCAGGGAAATTCTGTACTTGTCTGCTGTCTGACCAACCGTCCACTCCGTTTGTCTTGTCACCTGTTCATTGCCAACGCTGTGCCTGTGATGAGGATGAATGAGGACGACAGACAGAGCCTGCCATCATCAGCAAACAGAGAGAGAGAGAGAGAGACAGGGGGAGAGAGGTAAACACAGGGCCTGAAAACTGCAGGAGCAAGAGGGGGAAGGGGTAGGTTGCTGAAGATGGGGTTGTTGTATTTTACCTTTGGGTCAAAGAAAATGTAAATGATCAATCGAGAAATTAAGGAAAGGGAATATCCACTTATTTTAAATAGAAATTAGGCAGATCATGGCAAAAAAATTGATTATGTCGCTAATCCAGTTGCATTATCAAATATGATATGGTAGATCATCTGTACCAGCACTGTAGCTAAATGAAGCTATAAATGAAAATGAGAAGAACATTTGAAGTGCTCTTATTCACTGGTCTGTTAGTGTTTGGCCGGGGTAGGCCGTCATTGTAAATAAGAATGTGTTCTTATCTGACTTGCCAAGTTAAATAAAGGTTACATAAAAAATAAATACATGTAAACATAGGTTATCCCAACTGTTTCGTACAAACACACACAGTGCAGCAAGATTTGAATGCGTCCCTCTCAGTATTGCCAGGTCAGTCAGCTCAGTGACATCATCCTGTCAGTGTGCCTATACAGCTGCCACAGTTGTTGTACCTTACTGGGCTCCAAAAATACACACACACTGGGCTCAGCAGCCAGCAAATGAGGAATATGTCATGTGAGCAGGATGTGATTGAATCAACCTGCTGTCTCTTGACTCCCAGCTGTTGACTCACATCCCTTAACTGAAAACAATTCCAGGGAGTCCAGGCTGTTTTGCATCTCATGGTGATTGAATCAGATCCTTAATCTCATCCACTCTAATATTAAACAGGCCATTTACAAGCACTCCCTTTGGCTACGCTATCAGTAATATGAGACGTGGAAAGATTTTTGGGAGGATTTGTAGTGGCACAACAACTAGAGCTGACCTAAAAATTTGCGGTGAGATAAAGTGTTACTCTTCAACTCTTTGACTGTGGACTGAAAATTGTTTTTGGATTGAAAACATACATGCTGGCCTGCATTCTCTCTCTCTCTGTCTCCCCCTCCCTCTCGGCAGTGGTGTAAAGTACTTAAGTAAAAATACTTTAAAGTACTACTTAAGTAGCTTTTTGTGGTATCTGTACTTTAATATTTACATTTTGGACAACTTTTACTTCGCTACATTCCTAAAGAAAATAATGTACCTTTTACTTCGTACATTTTCACTGACACCCAAAAGTACAGGAAAATGGTCAAATTCATGCACGTATCAAGAAAACATCCCTTGTCATCCCTACTGCCTCTGATCTGATGGGCTCACTAAACATACATGCCTTGTTTGTAAATGATGTCTGAGTGTTGGTGTAATGGTAGTCCTCCTCCTCTTCAACCGAAGAGGAGGAGTAGTGATTGAACCAAGGCGCAGCGTTGTGAAATGACATGATTTATTAAGACACGACAAAACAACGAAGACAGAAAACGAACTATACTTGAAGTAACTAACAAAATAACAAAACGAATGTGTAGACAGACCTGAACTATACGAACTTACATAAAACACGAAGAACGCACGAACAGGGAAAAATAGACTACACAAAAAGAACGATGTACAAACAAACCGAACAGTCCCGTATGGTGCGACAAACACTGACACAGGAGACAACCACCCACAACAAACAGTGTGAAAACACCTACCTTAGTATGACTCTCAGAAGAAATGAAAAACACCTGCCTCTAATTGAGAGTCATATTAGGTACCCATTAACCAACATAGACACAGAAAACATAGACTGCCCACCCAAACTCACGTCCTGACCAACTAACACATACAAAAACTAACAGAAAACAGGTCAGGAACGTGACATAACCCCCCCCCCCCTTAAGGTGCGAACTCCGGGCGCACCAGCACAAAGTTTAGGGGAGAGTCTGGGTGGGCATCTGACCACGGTGGTGGCTCAGGCTCTGGGCGAGGTCCCCACCCCACCATAGTCAATCCCAGCTTACATCTCCTCCTTAGAATGACCACCCTCTTTCTCCACCCACCTAATATAAGGGGCAACACCAAGACAAGGTAGCTCAGGACAGTGAGGTAGCTCAGGACAGTGAGGTAGCTCAGGACAGTGAGGTAGCTCAGGATAGAGAGGTAGCTCAGGATAGAGAGGTAGCTCAGGATAGAGAGGTAGCTCAGGATAGAGAGGCAGCTCAGGATAGAGAGGCAGCTCAGGACTGAAAGGCAGCTCCGGACAGAGAGACAGCTCTGGACTGAGGGGCAGTTCTGGATTACTGGCAACTCCGGGCTGGCTGACGGCTCTGGACGCTCATGGCTGGCTGGCGGCTCTGGACGCTCATGGCTCGCTGGCGGCTCTGGACGCTCATGGCTCGCTGGCGGCTCTGGACGCTCATGGCTCGCTGGCGGCTCTGGACGCTCATGGCTCGTTGGCGGCTCTGGCAGATCCTGTCTGGTTGGCGGCTCTGGCAGATCCTGTCTGGTTGGCGGCTCTGGCAGATCCTGTCTGGTTGGCGGCTCTGGCAGATCCTGTCTGGTTGGCGGCTCTGGCAGATCCTGTCTGGTTGGCGGCTCTGGCAGATCCTGTCTGGTTGGCGGCTCTGGCAGATCCTGTCTGGTTGGCGGCTCTGGCAGATCCTGTCTGGTTGGCGGCTCTGGCAGATCCTGTCTGGTTGGCGGCTCTGGCAGATCCTGACTGACGAATGGCTCTAGCGGCTCCTGACTGACGGCTCGGGACAGACGGGCGGCTCTAATGGCTCGGGACAGACGGATGGCTCAGACGGCGCTGGGGAGACGGATGGCTCAGACGGCGCTGGGGAGACGGATGGCTCAGACGGCGCTGGGGAGACGGATGGCTCAGACGGCGCTGCGGAGACGGATGGCTCAGATGGCGCTGCGGAGACGGATGGCTCAGACTGATCCTGTCTGGCGGAAGGCTCTGGCGGCTCCTGTCTGGCGGAAGGCTCTGGCGGCTCCTGTCTGGCGGAAGGCTCTGGCGGCTCATGGCAGACGGGCGGCTTTGCAGGCTCATGGCAGACGGGCGGCTTTGAAGGCTCAATACAGACGGGCAGTTCATGCGGCTCTTGGCAGACGGACAGTTCAGGCGCCGTTGGGCAGACGGCAGACTCTGGCCGGCTGAGACGCACTGTAGGCCTGGTGCGTGGTGCCGGAACTGGAGGCACCGGACTGGAGACACGCACTTCAAGCCTAGTGCGGGGAGCAGGGACAGGGCACACTGGACTCTCAAAGCGTACTATTTGCCTGGTGCGTGGTACCGGCACTGGTGGCACCGGGCTGAGGGGCACGCACATCAGGACTAGTACAGGGAGAAGGAACAGTGTGTACAGGGCTCTGGAGACGCACAGGTGGCTTAGTGCGTGGTGCCGGAACTGGAGGCACTGGGTTGGAGACACGCACCATTGGAAGAGTGCGTGGAGGAGGAACAGGGCTCTAAAAACGCACTGGAAGCCTGGTGCGTGGTGTAGGCACTGGTGGTACTGGGCTGGGGCGGGGAGGTAGCCCGGAAATACCGGACCGTGCAAGCCTACTGGCTCCCTTGAGCATTGAGCCTGCCCAACCTTACCTGGTTGAATGCTCCCAGTCGCCCGACCAGTGTGGGGAGGTGGAATAACCCGCACCGGGCTATGTAGGCGAACCGGGGATGCCATGCGTAAGGCTGGTGCCATGTAAGCCGGCCCAAAGAGACTACTGGTGGCCAGATATGTAGAGCCGGCTTCATGACATCCGGCTCAACGCTCAATCTAGCCCTACCAGTGCGGGGAGGTGGAATAACCCGCACTGGGCTATGCACACGTACAGGAGACACCTACTGCGTAACAAGGTGTCTGCCCGTACTCCCGCTCTCCACAGTTAGCCTGAGAAGTGGGCGCAGGTCTCCTACCTGCCCTTGGCCCACTACCTCTTAGCCCCCCCCCCCCCAAGAAATTTTTGGGGTTTCTTGGGCTTCCGTGCTAACTGCGTACCTTCATAAATCCGGTTTTGAGCTTCATTCTCCGGTTTCCAGCCACGTCTCTTTGCTGCCTCCTCATACCACTGCTCCTGGGCTCCCGCTGCTTCCATCTCCTCACGAGCGCAGCGATATTCCCCAATGTGCGCCCAGTGTCCTTCTCCCTCTAATACTTCCTCCCAAGTCCATGAGTCCTGATCTCTTGGCCGCTGTTCGAACTTGCGCTGCTTGGTTCTGGAGAGGTGGGTGGTTCTGTAATGGTAGTCCTCCTCCTCTTCAACCGAAGAGGAGGAGTAGTGATTGAACCAAGGCGCAGCGTTGTGAAATGACATGACTTATTAAGACACGACAAAACAACGAAGACAGAAAACGAACTATACTTGAAGTAACTAACAAAATAACAAAACGAATGTGTAGACAGACCTGAACTATACGAACTTACATAAAACACGAAGAACGCACGAACAGGGAAAAATAGACTACACAAAAAGAACTATGTACAAACAAACCGAACAGTCCCGTATGGTGCGACAAACACTGACACAGGAGACAACCACCCACAACAAACAGTGTGAAAACACCTACCTTAATATGACTCTCAATCAGAGGAAATGAAAAACACCTGCCTCTAATTGAGAGCCATATTAGGTACCCATTAACCAACATAGAAACAGAAAACATAGACTGCCCACCCAAACTCACGTCCTGACCAACTAACACATACAAAAGCTAACAGAAAACAGGTCAGGAACGTGACAGTTGGAGTGTGCCCCTGGCAATTCCTAAAGAAAAAATATAAAATGGTGCGTCTGGTTTGCTTAATATAAAACATTTTAAATGATTAATACTTTTATTTTAAGTATATTTTAGCAATTACATTTACTTTTGATACTTAAGTATATTTAAAACCAAATACTTTTAGACTTTTGCTCAAGAAGTATTTTACTGTGTGACTTTCACTTTTACTTGAGTCATTTTCTATTAAGTTATCTTTATTTTTACTCAAGTATGACAATTGGGTACTTTTTCCACCACTGTCTCTCCCTCTCTCTAAAGACTAGAGCAAATCCGGGGCCCCTGAGAGCCTCAGTAGTGACATATGCTCCCAGTAAGCAGACAGACAGGCTGAGCCTCTAAAAGCTGACTAACAGGAAGGAATGGAGCTAATTATATAGGCCTAAAACTGTACATGCTGAAATATAGGTATATTTGTGTATTATCTAGCCTGTTTTTGCCAGGGTGAAGGGGTTTGCCAACTGCACAAGCATTTTGAATCCCCACACAATGCCCTTAGATAATGTCCTCATATACTGTTTCTATATACAGCAATGTTTTCATACACCTCTGAGAGGAAACCTGTATTTGACTGGGTAATCTAAAGAGGAAGTTAGGAGTGACCCAGCAACACAATGTAAGCCTCCAGCTACAGTATACAGATGTACACGGGCAGTCACAAATCCAGACACATTCATTTCATCCTCCCTCCCAATTCAGAGTTTGTTTACTTGCTGGCATTGGCACTGCCTAACATTGCTAACATTGGTTCAATAATCTCCCTGAGTGAGACCCAAATAATTGTGTACCCACATAAAGGCAAAAGTTTTGGCTCAGTGAGCTAATAACTGGTTGGTCACAGTCACCCTTAGCTCTGGACCTTGCACAAACTCTAACATTGCTAAATAATGCTAAGTTATGCCTGGAATCCACAGAGCTGAACTTAATCTGCTGCTTGGAGGGAAGAGGGCTGGTATTGTTGTTCGGTTAACAGAGGTGTGTGTGTGTGTGTGTGTGTGTGTGTGTGTGTGTGTGTGTGTGTGTGTGTGCATTCAGCTAATGGATGGAGGTCTTGTGGTTTACTATCATGGGTCTCATGACCCCACTGAGCTCCAGGTCAGAGCCATAGAACCCATGACTCCGCCACGTGGTGACCCGCTAGTAGAGGAGAGTTTTTCCCTTAGGCTCAGATCTAGAATCAGTTTACCCTTGCTAAATACCCGTTTTAAATCCACAAAACCGAAATAGATAAGTGTTTACAGGTAATTTAAACACAAACACGTACATACACACTGAAGCTTGGATGCCTACCACTGTGACACAGATACAGTGCATTCAGAAAGTATTCAGACCCCTTGACTTTTCCCACATTTTGTTACGTTACAGCTTTATTCTAAAATGTATTAAATAATCTTTTCCTTCATCAATCTACACACAATACCCCGTAATGACAAAGCAGAAACAGGTTTTTAGAAATGTTTTCAAATTTATTAAAAATAAAAAACAGATACCTTATTTACATAAGTATTCAGACCCTTTGCTATGAGACTCGAAATTGAGCTCGGGTACATCCTGTTTCCATTGGCCATCCTTGAGATGTTTCTACAACTTGATTGGAGTCTACCTGTGGTAAAATCAATTGATTGGACATGATTTGAAAAGGCACACACACCTGTCTAAATAAGGTCCCACAGTTGTGAGAGCAAAAACCAAGCCATGAGGTCGAAGGAATTGTCCGTAGAGCTCCAATACAGGATTGTGTTGAGACACAGACCTAGGGAAGGTTACCAACAAATTTCTGCAGCATTGCAGGTCCACAAGAACACAGTGGACTCCATCATTCTTAAATTGAGGTAGTTTGGAACCACCAAGACTCTTCCTAGAGCTGGCCGCCTGGCCAAACTACGCAATCGGGGGAGAAGGGCCTTGGTCATGGAGGTGACCGAGAACCCAATGGAATCTCTGACAGAGCTCCAATGTACCACTGTGGAGATGGGAGAACTTTACAGAAGGACAACCATCTCTGCAGCACTCCAGCAATCAGGCTTTATACTAGAGTGGCCAGGTGGAAGTCACTCTTCAGTAAGAGGCACATGACAGCCCGCTTTTATTTGTCAAAAGGCACCTAAAGGACTCTCAAACCATGAGAAACAAGATTATCTGGTCTGATGAAACCAAGATTGAACTCTTTGGCCTGAATGCCAAGCATTACGTCTGTAGGAAACCTGACACCATCCCTACAGTTATGCATGGTGGTGGCAGCATTATGCTGTGGAGAGGTTTTTCAGCTGAAGGGACTGGGAGACTAGTCAGGATTGAGGGAAAGATGAATGGGGCAAAGTACAGAGAGATCCTTGATGAAAACGTGCTCCAGGGTGCTCAGGACATCAGACTGGGGCAAAGGTTCACCTTCCAACGTGATAATGCACGGCCCCATGTCGCAAGGATCTGTACACAATTCCTGAAAGCTTAAAATGTCCCAGTTCTTCCATGGCCTGCATACTCACCAGACTCACCATTGAGCATGTTTAGGATGCTCTGGATTGACGTGTACGACAGTGTGTTCCGATTCCCGCCAATATCCAGCAACTTTGCACAGTCATTGAAGAGGAGTGGGACAATATTCCACAGTCCACAATCAACACCAAGATCAGCTGTGTGCGAAGGAGATGTGTCGCGCTGCACACTAGATACTGACTGGTTTTCTGATCCACGCCCTTATCTTTTTTTTTTAAAGGTATCTGTGACCAACAGATGCATGTCTGTATTCCCAGTCATGTGACAGCCATAAATTAGGGCCTAATGAATTTATTTCAATTTACAGATTTCTTTATATGAACTGTATCTCAGTAAAATCTTTGAAATTGCTATATGTTGCATTTATATTTTTGTTCAGGGTACATACTGTACCTACCTCAATTACCTTGTTCCCCTGCTCATCGACTCGGTACTGGTACCCTGTGTATATATTGTGTATCTATTATTACTTTTATTATTGCGTGGTTGACTTTTCTATTATTTATCTATTTTCTTTCTCTGCATTGTTGGGAAGAGCCCGTCAGTAAGCTTTTCAATGTTAGTCTACACCTGTTGTTTATGAAGCATGTGACAAATAAAATTTGATTTGATTTGTGTAGGCCACCAAATGGATTAGGACTGGAGGAGAGGAGGGAATGAGGAATATCACAAAGGCGTTTGTGACAGGAAGAGCCGCTCAGCTGAGCATGGAATATCACATGACTGTGACTTATACTTAAAGCTCTGGCTTTCCTGTGAGTCAGAGCACGTGACCTTACCAATATGACTGGTAGAGCAAGGAAGGGAGGGAAGGCAGGGACAAAGAAGAAAGTGTGCTAAAAAGATAAAAGAACTTGGGATTTTAGTGGGCTTTGGTTATGTCATTGACGCTTAGAGGGAGGGCCTTAAGAATTTAGTCAGGGATGTTGTTGGTGGGTAGTGTGTGTGTGTGTGTGTGTGTGTGGCACTCCTGGGCCCACATAAATCACTGATTTCCCACTCATGGCACAGTGTCTGTTTTATATGAAAACACGGGTATTATACATTTAGGTGTAGTTTTCCTCAGTGGTACTGTTCTAATGGGTTGTTACTGAAACACAAACCACTAATACACTGGAATCAGTAAATATTGGTGTACTGTTCCTTACAGACTATGCCATCAGTGATCTCATGTCAATGAGAAAGAATGTAATGTAATCATGGATATGACCTGCCATGCCATGCCATGCTACTTAATGCGAAGTACTACTTACTGAATATGTAGGAGGGGTTTACTTGTTTTTTGGGGAACGGATTTAGGGACGTCACCCGAGCAGCCAGCGCCCCTTCCACGCGCGAATCCGACAGGCGTGAATATGGCGTAGCTGTCAGACGCTTAGAAAGGCAATTATTTACTGATATAAAGATGTTTTCGTCGTAGTAAATACTAGATTTTATTACATTTACCAAGTCAGTTAGTAGTGTGATACTCTTTATTTCAAATAGCTGCTAGGGTTTTGAGTATTTCAAGCTGGATGGAAGGTTTGCCGCTAGAAGAAAACATAAAGGGGCGGGTGCGAGTCATTCCTTGCTAGTTCCTACCTGACTAGCCAGTCTGCTATCGTTATAGCTTATCTAACGTTACAGGCTAGTGACACAAACAGTCCTCCAGGTGAAGAGTCAATTTGGACAAACACTAGCTAATAAGAATAATTTTAGGACATAGCTAAGACATTTAGATCTGGCTAGTAACGTTAGATGTGTAACAGTTATTTCGTAACGCTATTATTGCGCTCTAATTATTTTAAACTTTCTGTAGCTAACGTTAGTTGTTTGTTTTCATTTAGCTCGACTGTCAGCTAACGTTCGCTTCCTAGCTACCTAGACAACACCAACAATGTCGGATAACCAGAGCTGGAATTCCTCGGGTTCCGATGAAGATTTGGATACCGCGGAATCGGGAGTAGGACAGCCTGTTGTTGGAATCGCCGAGTACAGTGGAATCCTCAGCAAGGTAACGTTAACTGATCTGACGTCAAACCTGACTAGTTAATTAGCTAGCTAACGTTAGCTAACTTTAACTACCGTAGCTAGCTAGCTCTGGGTGGTTGAGATGGGTAGCTAGAGACAGCTAGCTAGACATATGCAGGGCTCTACAGTGCGACCATTTTACTCGCATATGCGCCTACCTATTTTACTGTGCGACCCGTAATTATTGTTTAGGTGCGCCTAGAAGAAAATAAAGATTAACTGTATTACCTTTGTGCTCCTAAATGTTTTGTGTGCGCCTACAGTTTCCCAATGTATGTGCTCCAAGTAAAAAAGGGTAGCGTATCTGGCTATACACCGCAATTACGCTATGTATATTATTAGCCAATAACATAGCCTATAAGCCTATTGTAGTGTTATGGACTAATTAAACGATAGTGTTGGTTGACAAAGTGTCAGTCCTACTGTTGTGAACAAGAACCAAAGCGCGCGAGCTCTTGTTTTGTTTTGTTTGTAAAAAAAAATTACATTTCAAACTAGCTAGCCAAACAAAGGTAACCAAACCAGGCACACAAACTGTCTAGCTGACAGCTGGCCCATCTTAACTTGACCGTGGCTTCTGGTTGGGGGTTTCTGAAAGGCTTTAACAAAACGGTAGTTCGCTAACGTTAGGCATTAGCAAACATAATATTATCTAGGTAAGCATCTAATTGAAAGCTGTGTGGGTTGCCATTCTAAAGTCTGTCTGACCATAGAAATATAATGATCATTCTAGTTATGTGGCCTGAATGGCCAACCCAAACAGGTTGAGATATTGCACATCATAATCATGCTAAACTCACCTGCGTTATCATAGTAAGCCCTGTACATCTGATAAATTAGTTTTAGATGGATGAATGGGTTTTTTCTTTACGTAGTTAACTGTTTCATACAGCCTTGTGAGTGCTTGCTTGCCACAGATTGTTACATCAGATGAATGCCACAGTAGAATATTGCATCAAAACAGTAGTCAACAAACGGATATGAATTTAGAAGTTAAGTTAATCATATGATTCTACCTTCCTAGTGTTTCATCAACTAACCATTGTGTGATTGAATTTAGTTATTGACATCCAATCTAAGTGTCTCATTTAGCCTTTTCAGACTGCAGTGGCCAACTTGTCCCAACAATGTGTTGTTACATAGGGCAAAAAGGTATATCGTGCACATCCTCATTATAGCATGATCACATTGTGAATTCCTCCCTCCCTCATAGCTAAGTCACTTTTTAATTTGCATTCCCTTACCTCTCCTTCAGTGGACCAACTACATCCACGGCTGGCAGGATCGCTGGGTGGTTCTGAAGAACAACACTCTGAGCTACTACAAGTCTCAGGATGAGAGAGAGTTTGGCTGCAGAGGGTCCCTATGTCTCAGCAAGGCTGTCATCACTGTGAGTTGACTGAACAATACTATAGAGTAGACTACAATACTGTGTTACTGTACTACTTTATAGATGCTTACAGGGCCAATCAGCAGTTTAAATATTAACAAAGCATCCTCCCCGCCATTGTTTCGGCAAAAAGCTGAGTGATGGGGCTGGAGAAATGTAACCACTATAAAGTTCATAGACAGAGCTATGGATACAGGTACTGACCATCCATGATATCAACATTATAGTTCTGCAGCCATGTTTTGAGGCTTTAGTGTTAATTTACATTTACTTTGTTTACAAACATTGGAGTAAAATAAGCTTATATTTTGGGTTCTGATGATTCTTCAAGAATCAATGGGTAACATATCATTAAGTTCATTAAGTCCAAAAATTGATGTAGCAATTGCTGATTGATCCTTTTAAGTCTCTGTCCAAAATGTAATGATGAGAGAGGGTTCCTGTGTGTTAGAAAGACTGTCCTCTGTGTGTAGACACCCAACTTCAAACCTACAACACAGTGTCTTGTCTCACGTCTTGTCTTGGTGCCCTGCTAATATCAAGATCCATCACATACTTCTGAGCTCTTATTGATTTCTGACTCCAGTTGAGAACCAGTTGAATGAATGGATATGTGAATGATCTGGAAGTTGTATTTTATGGACAGTGTAACAAGCTAGAGAGAGAGATCAACTATTGACATGGATATCCATTTAATATTAACTCTGAGAGGTGCATTGGATCAAAAATGTGCCCTCCTTATAAGCAAATGAGAGTTGAGTGCATAATACTGTTGTTTTCATTTATAAACAACAACACAGAACTCCTGATTTAGACTTATTGCTGGAGGGTAAGTAGCTCCTCAGCTGACTGCTGGTTTTAACACAACACTCTTATCTAGGGATCAACTTAGGCTCTACTCAGCCCTACTCAGATCCTTTCACAATGCATCTATCCATCCGTCTCTCCAGGATTCTGCGATGGCAATTTTGTTTGCAAAATCAACAATTCCCTGCATGTTATGTGAGGGCTTGCAAATTTGACCATTCACTCTACTATTTTTTGCATAAAAATGTCAAATCGTTGAAATGTTATCGCATAAAACTGACCCATTGCTGCAGTACAAAAAGAGGGGCTGCAATTTCAACCCATCACCGCACAAATAATATGGTTCAATAAAGCGACACATCAACAAACATTTTCCATTGTCAGTGCATTTTTGTGACAAATTGGACAAAATCATCACACATAATCCTGGAGAGGCTGATCCTTCCTTCCTTGAAGTAACCACTGATCTAACAGTATAAGATCAAGGCTAGGTGACAGCTATCATAGATTTGACCAGTCCAGTTATGTCATTCACTGATATTAAGGAGGATAATGACATGAATGACAAAGGTTGGGTTCTCATGGTAACTGATTGATTAACTGCTATATACAGTGCTTTCGGAAGACATTCAGACCCCTTGACATTTTTCCATATTTTTGCTAATTTATTAAAAAAAAAATCAAATTTACCTAAGTATTCAGACCCTCTACTCAGTACTTTGTTGAAGCATCTTTGGCAGCGGCTACAGCCTCGAGTCTTCATGGGTATGACGCTACAAGCTTGGCATACCTGTATTTGAGGGGTTTCTCCCATTCTTCTCTGCAGATCCTCTCAAACTCTGTCAGGTTGGATGGGGAGCGTTGCTGCACAGATATTTTCAGGTCTCCAGAGATGTTAGAGCAGGTTCAAGTCTGGGCTCTAGCTGAGCCGCTCAAGGACATTCAGATACTTGCCCTGAAGCCACTCCTGCATTGTCTTGGCTTTGTGCACTCCTGCGTTGTCTTGGCTTTGAGACTTGTGCATGAAGCTGCTCCCCAATTCACCACAAGGGCAGTGAGCTGTAAGCGAGAGTATGCAAGCAACTGGTAAGCAAGCATGTAACTTACCTCTACCATGGCACTACTGCACTAGACTCGTCACATGCACCCTGCAGTTGCCCGCCGATATATACACACAGACACACACACACACAGACAGCGGGATGAATGAGTGACCTGTTCCCAGGCTGATCAGAATTGTCAACCTATTCAGTCTGTATTTATTCAGCTTCATCCATTCTCTACCACTGTAAATATTAACTTCCACTGTAATGTTGGCCATGTTCCAGACCTGGGGAGTGTACTTTCCATAACTGAAGATTCCATGGCTTTGATCATAAACAACCATAGGATTATTAAATGCGCCCTGGCTCAGACACAATCTGATTAGAATGTCAAATGAGACACACACACACACACACCAGCCAGGCAGTGGAGAATGGTTTGCAGTCAGGAGTCATGAGGAAGGACAATTGGATTCCACGTTCTTGTGACTGGATTGAATACTATCTAGTGCTCTTCAAATGAACAGATTGCCTTTAGTCTGGAATGAAGACACCCCCCACACTTTCTCTTACTTATTCATTTTTTTCACTCAGTCTCCCTCCCTCTCTCTGTATGTCTGTCCCTTTCTGTATGTCTCTGTATATGTGTATATTAATATCAGCCATTGCATGCGGCTCTGACATACTCTACAACTCCTCTTGTATTGAAGACTCCCAAATCAGGTTTACACTCCTCCGTTACACAGTGTGTCTCTCTCACTGAAGTGGAAGAGGTGTCGGCTGCTTGCCTGAGGCTGTTTCGGCAGGCAAAATATACACACGCATTGTCAGTCTCCAGTGCTCAGTGATCACCAGTCAGGTTAGAACATGCAGGTGGCTTTACTTCCTTGTCAGTGTTAACAGACATGTTATCATGTTACAGCAAGACAGAGGAAGGTGTGTGTATGTGAGGTCACAGGATTACGCTTAAGCTCATAGCACCTCGAGCAGTGTGTGTGTTGTGTGTCCGTCCCCTGAGGGAAGCAGAGAAAACAGGAAGACCGAGAAAGAAAACCCAGGAAAAGAGAGCTAGAAACTCAGAGGGACGTTCTGCCTCTTCTGAGCCAGATGGGGCTGACGATGCTTTAAACCCCTGCTCTGTTTTTCTGTCAGTCTGTCTGCAGTCTCTGCTGCTGCTCTGCAGCCATTCAGCTGATTTGGTGGGAAATGACCCGTATAGGTCTCGCTTTTATTCCCTCCCTCTGGTGGTGTGTGGTTGTATGTGTGGTCTGTGGTAAATCCGAAGCTCGAGCCAGTGTATCGGTTGAGTAGTCAAATAGCACAGATCCTTGTCGATCTGCAGCATGGGCATTTCCTCTCTAGTTCATTCTCTCTCTGTGTCTGGATTTAGACTGTCAGCTGAATGCTATTAAAATGTGACTGCTCAAAGCATAAACACAACTGAACAGAAGGGGGACGTGTGTGTGGGTCAACCAGTTTGTGAAAGAGAATAGAGCCTGCTGTCCTGGCTACGCACAAACAGGTCGTCCACCAGACAGTGGGACTGATGTTTAAAGAAGGTGCGTGTTCTATTGCCACTCTGGCTTTTCATAGCAGTACTAGAAAATTGGCTTGGGAGATATACTGTATTTCAAAATAATATTTTCTTTGCGGGGTTTGGTGGGTGCGATGCCATTTGCTTAAATTTTAATTTAAGTATAACTAAGAAATCGAAGATGTGCCAAATAAATTAAAACCAGGTCAGGGCTCCAGGTATGCATTTGGTTGGTAACTTGCTGGTGAAGTGGCTAGATGTCAAGATTAAGCTTCTTGGTTACTGCAGAGACATTCAATCCCCTCCTGGATCCAGATTCGTGTTGCCTAAATGTATTTGTTTGCCCATTCGATAATACCGTATACCCTGGTATGGTACAGAAACGGTATGAAAATCTGGGTTCTGCCCAACCCTACAAGAAAAGCAAACATGAAAATAGTATGCAGCATTGTCCATAGGCCTTCTGTATGCATGGGTATTTTTGAAACTGGGCCTATTTTTCATTGGGTGGTCTGAGAATTAATACGGTTCATTTGTTTATTCCCAGCACATTAATAAAAGTTTGAGTGACCCCGCTTATGATTACAGCTAAGCACACTCTTTAGGGATTTAGGGATCAATTCCTCAGTTCAAAAGGCTGGAGATCAGCAATAACCCTGCCTGATTTGTGTAACAGAATAATATAGGCCTTTGGCCTCACCACTCAGAATGACACTAGTATCCATAATTAGCTCCAGATTTAGCTCCAGCTCTCCTCCCCTTAGGGGCTAGGAGACAGACGAAACAGGAGGGAGCGTCTGTTGATTGATGCTCTCTCTCAGCCAAGGCCATCGGCAGTGATACTATGAGCAAAGCTGGCAAATCAGAGGTCAAGAAGCATTTGCAGATGTCAATGTCAGTAAATTCAGCATTCTTCTCTTTGCCCACCTCAAACCCTCCAGACCATTTAGGGTGTTATTGCAGAGGGAAGCTCTTTGATTGGTTTAACATGTCCAAGGAATGGCTGAATCTGGGTTGTTCAGTAATATTGTAGGGAGAGGAAGAGCAGGGGCAATCAGAGTTGATTTGAAGGGGTTTTCTGAAGTGTGAGAGTGGAGGGGTGGGTAGGATGGAAGGAAAAGAGACAGGCTATAGGGGGAGATGTTAGAAAGTGTTAGTTGAAATCGGAAGTAGGTCTCTTCCTCTGGTCTGGCGCTTGTAACTTCCTGTGGGCTGATATCACAGGAGAATATATGTTTTTTGTTCTGTGGTGACTGATGTCATGACCCTTTCCATCCTGTCCTGTCTTTCTCTCTCCTGTCCAATCCTTCTCTCTCCCATTTAGCTAGGTCAGTCTCTCCCATTCTAGTCTCCTCCTTCCCCCTGTGACCCGACCCATCTACCCTTTCAGGATTTGTCAGTGTTTGCACCAAAACACAGAAGCATACAGAAATAAGGGAAGTCATGTTTATCTATGTAGATATGTGGTGGGCTGAATGTTTTGATTGGTTTCCCAGGATCTGAGTGGTTTGGTCTCCCTCCACATTGGTTCTAAATCTCAGAGAGGCTTTACAGGCTGCTTTGAGAAGAGCTGCTCTTCCCTCAACGGTGGGGAACACGTACGCAAGCTGGAGTGGTGGCGGGGGTTGGTGAGAACAGAGGGGTGAGTGTATGTGTGGGCAGGGGGCACCTCTTCAAAAGCAGGATGGGAAGTTTGTCTTGGGAAAGAGAGAAGTGAAGAAGGTCTCAGCCTCAAACCTGTCATTTTGACGTTTCTGGACTCTTTCGTACATTGATTTGTATTTAGTCTTTATTAAACTAGGCGAGTCAGTTAAGAACAAATTCTTATTTACAATGACGGCCTACGCCGGCCAAACCCAGACGACGCTGGGCCAATTGTGCGCCGCCCTATGGGACTCCCTATCACAGCCGGATGTGATTCAGCCTAGATTTGAACCAGAGACTGTAGTGACGCCTCTTGCACTGAGATGCAGTGCCTTAGACCGCTGCGCTGCTCGGGAGCCCCATGCTCTTAAAGAGAGAACATTAGAGGAGAGTAACTAAGTATTCAATCATTTGTGTGTCTGTCAGCTGAGAGGTCCACGCTGCCTCTCCAGAGGTGTTTATTTTAACCCTGCTTCCCACTATACCCTCCCAGTTTTACCCATGGCCCGGAAGACCATTCCAAGTAGCCCTCTCAGTAACCCCTCGGCTGCCATTCCTAGCACCATAGACACCCTAGAGATCCCCCCCTGCTCCCCAGGACCCTTTTTCCATGAGTAGTTAGAATGTCAAAGACGTGTGTGTGAAACCAATATACACCCTGATGAATGGACAGTCACTAGTATACGCAATGCACATCCAAACCTAGAACAGAAGAAGCAGCCTGATAGTGTGACAGAGCGTAGTCCTGAGTTGCTTGGCTCTGTAGTCTTATCTTCACTCTGCCTAATACATAATTTTGAGCAACGCAAGACAGGAGATGGAGGTTCTGCAGAAACTAACTTGTGTTATGGACAGCAGCTACACATTGGCTGTGCCATTGCCTATTACAGGATTTCTCAGCCAAACTGAGCATCTGATCGTGTCCTCTCTCCCCACCAGGTTTCAGCTAAATTACACTTCTCCATTGAGTCCCATTCCAGAGAGCTGGCAATGGCCAGATGGGTTAAATGACTCTGCCAACTCACTAAAGCAGTCTCATTCTGCTGTGACACACATTTTCTCTCATTACTTTAGACTCAATCTGCCAGTGTGAGGTGTGGTATAGGAATGGGGTGTACCATCTTAAGGCTGCGCTGTGTAATTATATGTGTACAGGTGTTTTTGGAGACCTAGATTTGAACACAATTTCCAAGAAACCTCCTCTCTCTCTCATAGGTAGTCTGCAGGGAATCATATGGTACATCAGCATCCTCTCTGAACGCAGTTTAGGCTGCTGAAAATTCGACACTGCAAGTGGATGCGATAACCACTACGGTCAAGATTGAAAAGATGAATCGATTCTATTTGATGTCTTCAGAACAGGTAAAAATGTGATACACTGGGTATAATTCTCATTTTTAGATTGTAATAAAAAGGTTTTTTTAGTAATTCAAATGGTTAACTTTATTATAGATAACAACTTTAGATAAGTTAGCTAGATAGTTAACTGGAATTTCTCTGCCTGGTAGAAAATTAGATAGCAATCTGGCGATAGCTAGCAAGCTGTCTAGGTACATTAGCTAGCTATCACAATGAATTTGGACTTTCATAGTGCTGCATTCACGGAAAATAACATGGCTTTGGCATGCTTGGTAACGTTTAGTCCTTTGCCCTTCTGATTCCAATACTGGGTATGGCCCCTTGCATTCTCTAACTAGCTGGTAGTCCTGAGCTAGCTACCTAGTTAGACTAACTAGCAATCTAAATGTGCCTGATTTTAGATTGCAGTAAAAACAAACAAAGCTCCCATAATTAGATGTAATAGACCCTAATGTGAACAATTAGGTGGTAAATGTGCACCAAAGTAAAACAGAATATGATGTAGGATACCCTAATCTTAGACATTCAATTTGATAAACATTTTATCAACAACTACTGCATTTCATTTGGTATCTATAAAAGTGCTCATTTGTATTAGCTACATTGGTTATCAAGATGTTGTGTATTAATTGTAGAAGTGTGATACTTGACCCTGCATGTTCTTTCTGTAGGATTCCAGTGTTGAAGAGCCTTAGTTCCCATCTGCTGTGGGTAGAGGAGCTAGAGGAAGGGGGAGAAGAGCAAGGTGTAGAGCTGCAGAAAGAACCCGGAAGTCCGTGAGGGCTGAAAGACAGGAGAGGGTGACCCAGATAAAGGTTGGTGAAAATCTTTCACCTGTGGTTCTGTTTACCTGTTTCACAACATTTCAAAATTCATTTTACACAATATTTGACTTTTTTGTAATGAACTGTTCCTTTTATTCCCTATCAATACAGGCTAGGTTGAGAAAGCTGTCCTTTGAGGAAAGGTGCTGGAGCAGTTCGCTACCTGTTCACTTGGCATGATGTTTGACATAATGGATTTGTAGATGGCTATCCCAGGATCTCCAGACATCCCAGACTGAGGACAACCTCGCTGGTGCACCTACCTGAAATTGACGGGAGATGCCCGTTGACCTGGGGCCGGTTGCACCAGTTGGTCATAAGAGGTTCATAACTCTACGTCCAACGTAAAATTCACTCTAAACTGGACTTAAAAATTATACGTGTTGCCCCACTTGGGTGTAAGCCCTTCTAAACTGAGCAAAAAAAGAAATGTCCCTTTTTCAGGATGCAGTCTTTCAAAGATAATTTGTGAAAATTCCAATAACTTCAGATCTTCATTGTCAAGGGTTTGAACACTGTTTCCCATGCATGTTCAATGAACCATAAACAATTAATGAGCATGCACCTGTGGAATGGTCGTTAAGACACTAACAGCTTACAGACATTAGGCAATTAAAGTCACAGTTATGAAAACTTAGGACACTAAAGAGGCCTTTCTACTGACTCTGAAAAACACCAAAAGAAAGATGCCCAGGGTCCCTGCTCATCTGCGTGAACGTGCTTTAGGCATGCTACAAGGAGGCATGAGGATTGCAGATATGGCCAGGGCAATAAATTGCAATGTCCGTACTGTGAGACGGCTAAGAGTGCTACAGGGAGACAGGACGGAAAGCTGATCGTCCTCGCAGTGGCAGACCTACGTGTTACAACACCTGCACAGGATCGGTACATCCGAACATCACACCTGCGGGACAGGTACAGGATGGCAACAACAACTGGCAACACAGCATCATCGGACTGAGCTTGTTGTTATTGCAAGCAATCTCAACGCTGTGCGTTATAGGGAAGACATCCTCCTCCCTCATGTGGTACCCTTCCTACAGGCTCATCCTGACATGACCCTCCAGCATGACAATGCCACCAGCCATACTGCTTGTTCTGTGTGTGATGTCAGTGTTCTGCCATGGCCAGCGAAGAGCCCGGATCTCAATTCCATTGAGCATGTCTGGGACCTGTTGGAATGGAGGGTGAGGGCTAGGGCAGAGGAGGAGATGCTGGCCACACCAGATACTGACTTACTTTGATTTTTCCCCCCCTTTGTTCAGGGACACATTATTCAATTTCTGTTCGTCACATGTCTGTGGAACTTGTTCAGTTTATGTCTCAGTTGTTGAATCTTATGTTCATACAAATATTTACACATGTTAAGTTTGCTGAAAATAAACGTAGTTGACAGTAAGAGGACGTTTCTTTTTTTGCTAAGTTTATGTACTATGCCTGGGCTTGGATTCTACGCCTAGTAGGGAGCAGGCGTAGGCCCCAATTTAACACACATCTTCATCATGATTGCTATAATTTTCTATGCACATCTTGTGTGTCCATAATTCACAACCTCCGCAGGCTTTTGGAGTTGCCTAGATGCGAAAATCAATATTTATTATAATGGTTGGAGGACTTTGGGAGTTTCAGTAAGCAACAATTTGATACATGCCTTGCATTAGCCTATTATTGCAATATTTTCTTTATATGGATCGTGCATGTATAGTGGTGGGCTATGCAAACTGACATGCCTCGCAAGCAGCGCATAAAATTGACATTTTGGCCCACCAGCCAATGTGGCATGTAGATAAAATAAATCTACCAACCAACTTAGATTTTTTACCAGCCCAAATATTTTTTTGCCAAAATTACTGAGGGAAAAAATGCCTTGTAATGTTTCAAAACAAGAAATCTATTAGTAAGAAGTAATGTGGTATATTACTCAATACTCAATATATTACTCAATACTTCATATGAACCTAAGTTCCGTCAATATCGGGAAACCGGGCCCAGGGCAATGGTAGTTCAGTACTTTGCCATATCAGTATTTCATCTGAATGTTATTTTGTTTTATCTTATTTGTCTTGTGGTATTTTTGCACAACTGCTATTGTTAATTTTTTTACTTGCACTGTGGTCTTTGTTAGTTTGAGAAGGTTACAGAGTATCTTGTGTTCTTATAAAATATCTGTAATAAACCTTTATTTGACATGATCTGTGTAATCATCCAGACTTGTTTCATACTGTATTTACACCAGGATAGTTAGATAATTTGGTTAGGTAATTTGGAGTTAACCTTCAGGAGCATAATATCCAGGAATAGAGTAGTTTAGTAAACAAATCTAATACCATTCCAAAAGTAAAATAATGATGCCTATACGCTAGATAAAGAATACACAAATGTTGTTTCTCAAACATGTTTCTTGCCCACACCAACGTTCAAAGGTGTGCAAACTGCAGGAGGGCATCGTGTTGTCTACTTAAAGCTGTACTTCTGGCCATGTCCTTAGACATAGAGACAAGATTATTTGATTGATGGTTGTAGTCAAGTGCTGCCAAAAAGGGTTCTGGCCTCTGGAATTTGACTATACCACTTGCCAACTATGACAGACTTGCCTTTGATGACCATCAGTCTTAGAATTCCAAGGTAAATGCATTCAGTTTAGTAAGTATTTGAATTATTGGAGAAGGATACTATGTGGCAGAATGAACAATGATTTCTCACCTAAAGTTGCAGTACGTCTCGATACTTTTCAGCATTCAAGACAATTTGGGTCAGTGCTTACTGTGCCGAAGATCCCTGCTGCATCGGGTCTTTGTTGCGGTTCTCCTCCAGATTGTCATGCTGGCTGCAGCCGAAGGCCCATTCATGTTCATTGACCACGTGATGCAAGACACCTCCACAGATTCTGAAATTAATTGAGAATGCATCATTGAGAGCATGACAACCTCCACTATGTACAGTAAATATCTTAAGCAACTTGTGTGGAAGGCAGTCAGCCTAGCATAATGTTTCAGTTGATATTAACTAAGAAAAGTCTGGATATGTATTCTTCTATGTCTGCTCAACAAGATACTGTATAACTTGAGGGGTTTCTTGGATTCCATCTGATATGAATGTTTCTGAGTAACGTATTGCATTAGAGACTCCTCAACCATATTGCCTGCTGTGTAAATACCTATCATATCGATGCAATGAATTGTAGTTGTTTGCAATGTAAATTAAGTAGTCACCATGAACCTCACTCTGTCTGCAGTTTTACAGCAGAACCAGAAAGGGTGGACAATGTCCTTGATCCTGACCAGAATGATGGATTGTCCCGAAATCATTATGCCTGAGTTTGGTTGAACAGACATTGCCAGGGAGAGAAAGTCCATTACACATGAGCAAGCTTCGACCCAGACACCACCTCAAGCCTACAACTCAATATTAAAATAGGCAATTTACATGACAGGGAAAGGAGCATTCTAAACAGTTTAAATTACAATGTCAAACTCAGGACAGATGTGCTAATATAATGAGTCTATTCTCAGAGCATAACAGTACATCTCATTAACATTGTATTGGTCTAATTTCTGAATGTAGGCTTTCGGAGACCACAGAATGATCAGCATGGTACGAATTACAGGAGAGCCATTGGGGGGCTCAGCTCCTCTGAATGAGACATTCGCTCCCCTAAATGCAACAGAAGTCAAACTTTTTTGTGGGAGGGTCTCTAAATTATGCTAATTTAACCATTCTCTTGTTTGTTTAAAATGCAGTGGTAAATATATTTTAGTGGTAAATATGAAAATAAAATCTTCCAATGAAAAGAACCTCTGTCACGGTTTAAATCATGTATTAAGAATAGTCTTTATTCCAATTTATCCATTGATTTATCATTGTTTGCTTATGTCACTCAGCTGTTTAGAGTGCTCAAATCGATTTGATTGGTCGCATACACATATTTAGCAGATGTTATTGTGGGTGTAGCGAAATGCTTGTGTTCCTAGCTCCAATGGTGCAGTAGTATCTAACAATTCACAACAATACACACATCTAAAAGTAAAAGAATGGAATTAAGAAATATATACATATTAGGATGAGCAATGTCAGCGTGGCATTGACTAGAATACAGTGTGTATATACACGTGATGAGTAAAACAGTATGTAAACATTATTAAAGTGACCAGTGATTCAATGTCTATGTACATAGGGCAGCAACTTCTATGGTGCAGGGTTGAGTAACCGGGTGGTAGCCGGCTAGTGACAGTGACTAAGTTCAGGACAGGGTACTGTGTGGAGGCTAGCTAATGATGGCTATTTAACAGTTTGATGGCCTTGAAATAAGAAGCTGTTTTTCACTCTCTCTGTCCCAGCTTTGACGAACCTGTACTTACCTCGCCTTCTAGATGATAGCAGGGTGAACGGGTCGTGGCTCGGGTGGTTGGTGTCCTTGATTATCTTTTTGGCCCTGTGCCCAAGAACACTATGGTGGTCTGCTTGAAACATGTTGGTATTAGACTCAGTCAGGGACAGGTTGAAAATGTCAGTGAAGACAATTATCAGTTGGTCAGCGCATGCTCAGAGTACCCATCCTGGTAATTAGTCTGGCCCTGCAGCGTTGTGAATGTTGACATGTTTAAAGGTCTTACTCACATCGGGTACGGAGAGTATGATCACACAGTCGTCCGGAACGGCTGTTGCTCTCATACATGTTTCAGTGTTACTTGCCTCGAAGCGAGCATTTAAGTAATTTAGCTCGTCTAGTAGGTTGTGTCACTTGGCAGCTCGTGGCTGTGCTTCCCTTTGTGGTCTGTAATAGTTTGCAAGCCCTGCCACATCCGACAAGCGTCAGAGCCGGTGTAGTAGGATTCAATCTTAGTCTTGTATTGACGCTTTGCCCGTTAGATGGTTCGTTGGAGGGCATAGTGGGATTTCTTATAGGTTTACGGGTTAGAGTCCCGCTCCTTTAAAGCTTTAGCTCTACCCTTTAGCTCGGTTCGAATGTTACCGGTAATCCATGGCTTCTGGTTGGGGTATGTACGTACAGTCACTGTGGGGACGACGTCATCGATGCACTTATTGATGAAGCCAGTGACTGATGTGGTGTACTCTCAATGCCATCAGATGAATCCCGGAACATATTCCAGTCTTTGCTGGCAAAACAGTCCTGTAGCTTAGAATCTGCTTCATCTGACCGCTTTCTTATTGAGCGAGTCACTGGTGCTTCCTGCTTTAGTGTTTGCTTGTAAGCAGGAATCAGGAGGATAGAATTATGGTCAGATTTGCCAAATGGAGGTCGAGGGAGAGCTTTGTATGCATCTCTGTGTGTGAAGTAAAGGTGGTCTAGAGTTTTTTTATTTAAAAAAATGTATTTTTCTTCTTTTTTCCCCTCCCCCCTATGGTTGCACATTTAACATGCTGATAGAAATTAGGTAAAAATGATTTGTTCTCTTTCAAGTATTCATTTCGGTATTTCTCTATGGGATACGGCCCCAGCGTATTTGTCAGAAGCCTATTACACTGTCGAGACGTGTACATCGGGGAAGGGTGTCCTCCTACCTTATAATAGCGGCTCTCTGAGTCATTCAAACACCTCTTCTCGCTTTTCATCAGAAAGCTTACCTCGACACGACTGCATTTTCCAGAAATAGCTAAACTGTCCACAGACGTGAGCTTACAAAAATTATTACCGGGAGTAACGGGCACAGCTGTGACACTGCAAACTCGTTCACAACCACGTTAGCTGTATCCAAACTGACTAGTCGTCGGAAAGATAGCCACCACGCTAGCTAGCTTTTGGTGTTTTTACTTCGGGCAAGAAAAGTTTTTACTAGCTACACCAAGCTATCTTTTCTAACCTGTCCTTTCAGAAACAGTATCCGGCCATCACACCGAGTGCCACCGTCGAAGATAACCCATGCTAATCGCTAGCTATCGGACTAGCCTACCATGCTATTTTTTTCTTACAGATACAAACAAACCGTCCAAGCTATGGTGACAAAGGCATCTCCCACCCCAAACAAGGAGAAGCTCCCAGCACGAATCTGCTCCTGTGTAGTTAGATATCGGCCAAGGGCACCCACTCGGTGTGCTCAGCTTGCTTTGGGCTGCAACATGCCCATGAATCATTAGCCTCCCCCGGCTCCTGTCCATGCTGAGCCTTCTTCACCGTGAAGAGCCTCTGTCGCAGGCTAGCATGCCAAGCTAGCCTGAGTCAACATGACCCTAACATGGGGACCGGCGCACCGGAGGTGATGGAAATCCTCATGGGAGATCGTGGAGAACTAGCTGGGGCGGCCAGCTCGACTCCATGGCCCCGCTGCGGGAGGACTCCACCAACGACATCGCGTAAAAGGTAAAACGCTCACTAAACAACGCCTCACCCACTGGATAGTGGAGGGTATCGCTTTGGCCTAAACAAGTAAGGGTCTTCAGTCTGCTGGCCTACTGGCTCATTCCACGAGCGGAATGGCTATGTCCTGGGCTTTATTTAAGGGCAAATCTATCCAAGATATTTGCTCAGCAGCGAGTTGGGCTTCGCCTCATACATTTGCAAAGTTTTATAGGCTCGTTGTCACTGCACTGACCCTGGCGCATATTGTTTTACTTCTAGGATCTTCTGAGGGGCAAGGCCCATTTGTGTGATATATATATATATATATATATATATATACACAGTATATCACAAAAGTGAGTACACCCCTCACATTTCTTTTTTAAAAATATTTGAGTATATCTTTTCATGTGAAAAAGTGAGTACACCCCTAGGTGAAAATGTCCAAATTGGGCCCAATTAGCCATTTTCCCTCCCCGGTGTCGTGTGACTCGTTAGTGTTACAACGTCTCAGGTGTGAATGGGGAGCAGGTGTGTTAAATTTGGTGTCATCTCTCTCACACTCCCTCATACTGACTGGTCACTGGAAGTTCAACATGGCACCTCATGGCAAAGAACTCTCTGAGGATCTGAAAAGAATAATTATTGCTCTACATAAAGATGGCCTGGGCTATATGAAGATTGCCAAGACTCTGAAACTGAGCTGCAGCACGGTGGCCAAGACCATACAGCGGTTTAAGTGGACAGGTTCCACTCAGAACAGGCCTCGCCATGGTCGACCAAAGAAGTTGAGTGCACGTGCTCAGCGTCATATCCAGAGGTTGTCTTTGGGAAATAGACGTATGAGTGCTGCCAGCATTGCTGCAGAGGTTGAAGGGGTGGGGGTGTCAGCTTGTCAGTGCTCAGACCATACGCCGTACACTGCATCAAATTGGTCTGCATGGCTGTCGTCCCAGAAGGAAGCCTCTTCTAAAGATTATGCACAAGAAAGCCCGCAAACAGTTTGCTGAAGACAAGCAGACTAAGGACATGGATTACTGGAACCATGTCCTGTGGTCTGATGAGACCAAGATAAACTTATTTAGTTCAGATGGTGTCAAGCGTGTGTGGCGGCAACCAGGTGAGGAGTACAAAGACAAGTGTGTCTTGCCTACAGTCAAGCATGGTTGTATGAGTGTCATGGTCTGGGGCTGCATGAGTGCTGCCGGCACTGGGGAGCTACAGTTCATTGAAGGAACCATGAATGCCAACATGTACTGTGACATACTGAAGGAGAGCATGATCCCCTCCCTTCGGAGACTGGGCCGCAGGGCAGTATTCCAACATGATAACGACCCCAAACACACCTCCAAGCCGACCACTGCCTTGCTAAAGAAGCTGAGGGTAAAGGTGATGGACTGACCAAGCATGTCTCCAGACCTAAACCCTATTGAGCATCTGTGGGGCATCCTCAAACGGAAGGTGGAGGAGTGCAAGGTCTCTAACATCCACCAGCTCCGTGATGTCGTCATGGAGGAGTGGAAGAGGACTCCAGTGGCAACCTGTGAAGCTCTGGTGAACTCCATGCCCAAGAGGGTTAAGGCAGTGCTGGAAAATGATGGTAGCCACACATAAAATATTGACACTTTGGGCCCAATTTTGACATTTTCACTTAGGGGTGTACTCACTTTTGTTGTCAGCGGTTTAGACATTAATGGCTGTGTGTTGAGTTATTTTGAGGGGACAGCAAATTTACACTGTTATACAAGCTGTACACTCACTACTTTACATTGTAGCAAAGTGTCATTTCTTCAGTGTTGTCACATGAAAAGATATACTCAAATACACTGCTCAAAAAAATAAAGGGAACACTTAAACAACACAATGTAACTCCAAGTCAGTCACACTTCTGTGAAATCAAACTGTCCACTTAGGAAGCAACACTAATTGACAATACATTTCACATGCTGTTGTGCAAATGGAATAGACAACAGGTGGAAATTAGAGGCAATTAGCAAGACACCCCCAATAAAGGAGTGGTTCTGCAGGTGGTGACCACAGACCACTTCTCAGTTCCTATGCTTCCTGGCTGATGTTTTGGTCACTTTTGAATGCTGGCGGTGCTTTCACTCTAGTGGTAGCATGAGACGGAGTCTACAACCCACACAAGTGGCTCAGGTAGTGCAGTTCATCCAGGATGACACATCAATGCGAGCTGTGGCAAGAAGGTTTGCTGTGTCTGTCAGCGTAGTGTCCAGAGCATGGAGGCCCATCAGGAGACAGGCCAGTACATCAGGAGACGTGGAGGAGGCCGTAGGAGGGCAACAACCCAGCAGCAGTACCGCTACCTCCCCCTTTGTGCAAGGAGGAGCACTACCAGAGCCCTGCGAAATGACCTCCAGCAGGCCAGAAATGTGCATGTGTCTGCTCAAACGGTCAGAAACAGACTCCATGAGGGTGGTATGAGGACCCGACGTCCACAGGTGGGGGTTGTGCTTACAGCCCAACACCGTGCAGGACGTTTGGCATTTGCCAGAGAACACCAAGATTGGCAAATTCGCCACTGGCGCCCTGTGCTCTTCACAGATGAAAGCAGGTTCACACTGAGCACATGAGCACATGTGACAGACGTGACAGAGTCTGGAGACGCCGTGGAGAACGTTCTGCTGCCTGCAACATCCTCCAGGTTTGGCGGTGGGTCAGTCATGGTGTGGGGTGGCATTTCTTTGGTGAGCCGCACAGCCCTCCATGTGCTCGCCAGAGGTAGCCTGACTGCCATTAGGTACCGAGATGAGATCCTCAGACCCCTTGTGAGACCATATGCTGGTGCGGTTGGCCCTGAGTTCCTCCTAATGCAAGACAATGCTAGACCTCATGTGGCTGGAGTGTGTCAACAGTTCCTGCAAGAGGAAGGCATTGATGCTATGGACTGGCCCGCCCGTTCCCCAGACCTGAATCCAATTGAGCACATCTGGGACATCATGTCTCGCTCCATCCTCCATCCCATCCGCCACCTCATCAGGAGCATGCCCAGGCGTTGTAGGGAGGTCATACAGGCACGTGGAGGCCACACACACTACTGAGCCTCATTTTCACTTGTTTTAAGGACATTACATCAAAGTTGGATCAACCTGTAGTGTGGTTTTCGAGTGTGACTCCAAATCCAGACCTCCATGGGTTGATAAATTTGATTTCCATTGATCATTTTTGTGTGATTTTGTTGTCAGCACATTCAACTATGTAAAGAAAAAAGTATTTAATAAGAATATTTCATTCATTCAGATCTAGGATGTGTTATTTTAGTGTTCCCTTTATTTTTTGAGCAGTGTATTAAAAGAAAATGTGAGGGGTGTACTCACTTTTGTGATATACTGTATATATATATATATATATATATATATATATATATATATAGCACAGATTAGTCGGTCGTCAGGATAAGCTTGTCTGGCAATAAGGGAGTCAGTATATCCCAAAGTGAAATACCATTATGGCTGGCGTAGTGTAATAAGGCTTCTGACGAATACGCTAGGGGCGTATCCCATAGTGAAGTACCTCACTCATACTATCTGAGAACCGGGGTTAGTCATAACCTATAGTTTCCCTGCATTAAAGTCCCCAGCCACTAGGAGCGCCACCTCCTGGATGAGTGTTTCCTGTTTGCTTATGGCCGTATACAACTCATTGAGTACGGTCTTAGTGCCAGCATCGGTCTGCGGAAAATATAGATGTAAACTCTCTTGGTAAAGAGTGTGGTCTACAGCTTATCATGAGATACTTTACCTAAGGTGAGCAAAACCTTGAGACTTCCTTAGATTTCATGCACCAGTTGTTTACAAATATGCATAGGCCGCCTCCCCTTGTCTTACCAGAGGCCGATGTTCTATCCTGCCGAAAAAGCCCTAAAACCCGCCAGCTGTATGTTAATCATGTCGTCGTTCAGCCACGACTCAGTGAAACATAAGATATTACAGTTTTTAATGTCTCGTTGGTAGGATATACGTTCTCGTAGTTTGTCTATTTTATTATCGATTGATTGTAAGTTGGCTAATAGGACTGATGGTAAAGGTAGATTACTCTCTCTGCGACGGATCCTTACAAGGCACCCGGACCGTTGTCCACAATACCTCCATGTTTTCCTCCTGCGAATGACTGGGATGAGGGCCTTGTTAGGTGTCTGGAGTAAACCCTTCCCATCTGACTCGTTGAAGAAAAATTCCTCCAGTACGGGGTGAGTAATCGCTGCCCTGATATCAAGAAGCTCTTTTCGGTCATAAGACATGGTGGCAGAAACATTATGTACTAAATAAGTTACAAATAACGCGAAAACATACACAATAGCACAATTGGTTACGGGATCGTAAAACGGGATTTCAGATTGTCAGTGACATGTACGCTGAGGAACTTTGAAGCTTTTCACCTTCTCCACCGCGGTCAACTGTGATGTAAGTGCCTTAATGTGTTTGGACTCCAGGAATAATTTCTTGTCCCTAAGAAGTATTAGTAGTATTAGACCTAATATTTAGGTAATGAATGAAGGCTACACCTCCCTGGTCTGTCTTCACCGTGCTTTTTGCGCAGTTACGCACCTGACCTCTGCTGCCTCTCAGCTACAGCTTTTCCTCTTAGCCCTTGGAGTCCCAGGAAAAGCTAGACTACAATAGCTTGTTGTACATTTAATTCAAGCATTTTATTTACTTCTACTAGCCTATCAAGGAGAATTTCCAGCTTGATCTTGCTTGTTGATTGTAAAATAGGCAGAGAGAGCGCTAGCTGTTCCCATATGCTATAGGCTATGCAAGCCTCCGCTGTTCCTCTTCACTTGAAATCCCAGGAAAAGCTATAGGGTACAAAAGCTATAGGACATGTTTTTTTATATACTAAGCCCAATGGTCTTTTTGTGAAGAGAAGCAGGCTTGCTCTTGCTAAATATAAAATGGGCCTATGTCACGTTCCTGACCTGTTTTCTCTTGTTTTTGTGTGTGTTTAGTTGGTCAGGGCGAGAGTTGGGGTGGGCATTCTATGTATTGTGTTTCTATGTTGGGTTTATTGTGTTGCCTGATATGGTTCTCAATTAGAGGCAGGTGTTTGATGTTTCCTCTGATTGAGAACCATATTAAGGTAGGCTGTTCTCACTGTTTGTTTGTGGGTGATTGTCTTCTGTGTCTGTGTATGTCGCACCACACGGGACTGTTTCGTTGTCGTTCGTGTATGTAGTCTGTTCCTGTTCGTGCGTTCTTCGTGTTATTATGTAAGTTCCATGTTCAGGTCTGTCTACGTCGTTTTATTTGTTTTGTAGTTTATTCAAGTGTTCTTCGTATTTCGTCTTACTTTAATAAACATCATTATGTCCACATTCCACGCTGCGCTTTGGTCCGATCCCTATTCCTCCTCTTAAGACAAAGAGCATGAGAACGACCATTACAGCCTAGGCCAAATGAACTGTCGCCCGGGACAGACCGAGAGACAGCAAAAAAGTGGAAGGCACTTGCAAACCACTTGAGCATCGAGGCAAACAATGACATGATGTAAAAGATGTGCAGGCTAAACAGCGTCTGTTGTTGAATTGCTACATTTCTATATTTTTCATTAAAGATTTTACTTTCAAAGATTTTACAGTTCATATAAGGAACTCAGTCAATTTTAAATAAATTCATTAGCCATAATCTATTGATATAACATGACTGGGAATACAGATATGTATCTGTTGCTCACAGATCCCTTTAAAAAAAAAAATAGGGGCGTGGAAGTTGCTGAATATTGGTGGGAACTGGAACACGCTGTCGTACACGTCGATCCAGAGCATCCCAAACATGTTCAATGGCTGACATGTAAGATGATGCAGGTTATGGAAGAACTGAGACACTTCCAGCTTCTAGGAATTGTGTACACATCCTTGCAACATGGGACCGTGCATCATTATGTTGGAACATGAGGTAGTGGCGGAGGATGAATGGCACGACAATGGGCCTCAGGATCTAGTCACAGTATCGCTGTGCATTCATATTGCCATCGATAAAATGCAATTGTATTCATTGTTCGTAACTTATGCCCGCCCGTACCATAACCTCACCGCCACCATGGGGAACTCTGTTTACAAAATTGACATCAGCAAACCGCTCGCCCTCACAACGCCATACGCATGGTCTGCGGTTTTGAGACCTGTTGGACGTACTACCAAATTCTCTAAAACGACATTGGAGGCGGTTTATGGTAGAGAAATTAACATTAAATTATCTGGCAACGGGCCTCCCTAGTGGCGTGGTGCTAGCTGTGTCACTACAGATCCTGGTTCGATCCCGGGCTGTATCGCAGACTGCCGCAACCGGGAGACCAATGGCGCACAATTGGCCCAGCGTCGTCCGTGTTAGGGGAGGGTTTGGCTGGCTGGGTTGTCCTTGTCTTATCGTGCTCTAGCGTCTCCTGTGGCTGGGCGCAATGCACGCTGACACGGTCGCCAGGTGTACGGTGTTTCCTCCGACACATTGGTGCGGCTGGCTTCTGGGTTAAGCGAGCAGTGCGGCTTGGCGGGGTTGTGTTTCGGAGGACGCACGGCTCTCGACCTTCGCCTCTCCCGAGTCCGTACGAGAATTGCAGCGATGGGACAAGACTGTAACTACCAATTGGATATCACGAGAAAGGGGTAAAAAAAAGTTATCTTGCAACAGCTTTGGTGGACATTCCTGCAGTCAGCATGCCAATTGCTCACTCCTTCAACTTGATACATCTGTGGCATTGTGTTGTGTGTCCAAACTGCACATTTTATAGTGGGCTTTTATTGTCCACCTTTTATTGTCCCTTTTATTGTCTTTTATTGTAATGATCATGCTTCTTTATATACCACCTGTCAGGTGGATGGATTATCTTGGCAAAGGAGAAATGCTTAGTAATAGGGATGTAAACAAATTTGTACCAACAGTTTGAGAAAAATAACCTTTTTTGTGTGTATGGAACATTTCTGGGGTCTTTTTATTTCAGCGGATGAAACATGGGACCAACACTTTACATATTGCGTTTTATATTGTTGTGTACATTGAAGTATTATTTGCAGTCACTGACAATGAACACACCCTGGAGCACTGAATGGTCTTGTTTCCACCTTATTAATAAGCCTACATCGTGTAGTAGGATGCGTTGCTCAGTTGATTGACAGTTGTACTGCAGAATGTTAAACGGTCAGCTGGTGTGGATGCTCGACAACATTTATAGTGATGTATAATTTATTGTTATACTTATCGTCCTTGGTGTGGATGGCCCTTAACTTTGGCTAAAGATTTGATATGTTGAATCTTGGAAACTCCAGCCAAGGACATGAGACGTTCTAAAACTAGACAGTTAAGATCAAACAAATCGTTGTGTTTCATCTTATGTATCTGAACTGGGGTTTATGATCATGGCTATTCCGTGCCAGTAGACCAGTGACTTGTGTGAAGTAGCTAGCTAGTTAGCCAATATCAGTGTGGCTTTCAGACCAGAAATCAGAAATACAACAGAAGGTCAAGTAATGTTATACATATAAGTTAGCTACTTACGACTAATATACAGTGCATTCGGAAATTATTCAGACCCCTTACCCCTTTTTGTCCCGTTAGTCTTGTTCTAAAATTGATTTAAAAACATTTTTAAATCATTCATCTACACACACTACCCCATAGTGATAAAGAAAAAACTGGTTTTTAGAAATGTTTGCTAATTTGTTCAAAATAAAAACAGATATACCTTACATAAGTATTCAGACCCTTTGCTGTGAGACTCTAAATTTAGCTCAGGTGCAGCCTGTTTCCATTGATCATCCTTGAGATGTTTCCACAACTTGATTGGATCCAGCAGTGGTAAATTCAATTGATTGGACATGATTTGGAAAGGCACACACCTGTCTATATAAGGTCCCACTGTTGACAGTGCATGTCAGAGCAAAAACCAAGCCATGAGGTCGAAGGAATTGTCCGTGGAGTTCCGAGACAGGATTGTGTCGAGGCACAGATCTGGGGAAGGGTACCAAAACATTTCTGCAGCATTGAAGGTCCCCAAGAAGACAGAAGCCTCCATTCTTAAATGGAAGTAGTTTGTAACCACCAAGAATCTTCCTAGAGCTGACCGCTTGGTCAAACTGAGCAATCAGGGGAGAAGGGCCTTGGTCAGGGAGGTGACCAATAACCCGATGGTCACTGACAAAGCTCCAGAGTTCCTCTATGGAGATGGGAGAACCTTCCAGAAGGACAACCATCTCTGCAACATTCCACCAATCAGGCCTTTATGGTAGAGTGGTCAGGCGGAAGCCACTCCTCAGTAAAAGGCACATGACAGCCCGCTTGGAGTCTAAGGCACCTAAAGACTCTCGGATCATGAGAAACAAGATTCTCTGGTCTGATGAAACCAAGATTCAAATCTTTGGCCTGACTGCCAAGCATCACGCCTGGAGGACACCGTGGCAGCATCATGTTGTGGGGATGTTTTTCAGGGACTGGGAGACTAGTCAGGATCGAGGGAAAGATGAACGGAGCAAATTACAGAGAGATACTTGATGAAAACCTGCGCTAGAGCGCTCAGGACCTTAGACTGGGGTGAAGGTTCACCTTCCAACAGGACAGCGACCCTAAGCACACAGCCAAGACAACGCAGGAATGGCTTCGGGACAAGTATCTGAATGTCCTTGAGTAGGCCAGTCAGAGCCTGGACTTGAACCCAATCGAACATCTCTGGAGAGACCTGAAAATATCTGTGCAGCGACGCTCCCCATCCAACCTGACAGAGCTTGAGAGAATCTGCGGAGAAGAATGGAAGAACTACTATCTTTGAGTACTTCTGGTCCCCACAAGGATAGTAAAACCAAACACACACACACTCCATTCAAAACAAACAGTAAAGCAGTCAAACACCCTGGTCTCAAACTTGGATGCTGTTGTTGTTTACTGAAAGAGATTTGACATCTCCCTGCTGCGTTTATGGGTCAGAACGTCTTCACTCACTCGCTCTACTGTTTAAATCTACCCCCCCTCTCCTTCTCTCGCTCTTAACTCAATTTCAATATATGGGGCTTTATTGACATGGGAAACATATGTTTACATTGCCAAAGCAAGTGAAATAGATAATAAACAAAAGTGAAATAAACAATACAAAATTAACAGTAAACATTACACTTACAAAAGTTCCAAAATAATAAAGACATAGTGTTGTAATGATGTGCAAATAGGGAAAATAAATAAACCATATAGGTTGTATTTACAATGGTGTTTGTTCTTCACTGGTTACCCTTTTCTTGTGGCAACAGGTCACAAATCTTGCTGCTGTGATTGCACACTGAGGTATTTCACCCTATATATATATATATATATATATATATATCGGAGTTTATCAAAATTGGATTTGTTTTCTAATTCTTTGTGGGTCTGTGTAATCTGAGGGAAATATGTCTCTCTAATATGGCCATATACACTACTCAAAAAAATAAAGGGAACACTTAAACAACACAATGTAACTCCAAGTCAATCACACTTCTGTGAAATCAAACTGTCCACTTAGGAAGCAACACTGATTGACAATAAAATTCACATGCTGTTGTGCAAATGGAATAGACAACAGGTGGAAATTAGAGGCAATTAGCAAGACACCCCCAATAAAAGAGTGGTTCTGCAGGTGGTGACCACAGACCACTTCTCAGTTCCTATGCTTCCTGGCTGATGTTTTGGTCACTTTTGAATGCTGGCGGTGCTTTCACTCTAGTGGTAGCATGAGACGGAGTCTACAACCCACACAAGTGGCTCAGGTAGTGTAGCTCATCCAGGATGGCACATCAATGCGAGCTGTGGCAAGAAGGTTTGCTGTGTCTGTCAGCGTAGTGTCCAGAGCATGGAGGCGCTACCAGGAGACAGGCCAGTACATCAGGAGACGTGGAGGAGGCCGTAGGAGGGCAACAACCCAGCAGCAGGACCGCTACCTCTGCCTTTGTGGAAGGAGGAGCAGGAGGAGCACTGCCAGAGCCCTGCGAAATGACCTCCAGCAGGCCACAAATGTGCATGTGTCTGCTCAAACGGTCAGAAACAGACTACATGAGGGTGGTATGAGGGCCCAACATCCACAGGTGGGGGTTGTGCTTACAGCCCAACACCGTGCAGGACCTTTGGCATTTGCCAGAGAACACCAGGATTGGCAAATTCGCCACTGGCACCCTGTGCTCTTCACAGATGAAAGCAGGTTCACACTGAGCACATGTGACAGACGTGACAGAGTCTGGAGACGCCGTGGAGAACGTTCTGCTGCCTGCAACATCCTCCAGCATGACCGGTTTGGCGGTGGGTCAGTCATGGTGTGGGGTGATGCAATGGACTGGCCCACCCGTTCCCCAGACCTGAATCCAATTGAGCACATCTGGGACATCATGTCTCGGTCCATCCACCAACGCCACGTTGCACCACAGACTGTCCAGGAGTTGTCGGATGCTTTAGTCCAGGTCTGGGAGGAGATCCCTCAGGAGACCATCCGCCACCTCATCAGGAGCATGCCCAGGCGTTGTAGGGAGGTCATACAGGCACGTGGAGGCCACACGCACTACTGAGCCTCATTTTGACTTGTTTTAAGGACATTACATCAAAGTTGGATCAGCCTGTAGTGTGGTTTTCCACTTTAATTTTGAGTGCGACTCCAAATATAGACCTCCATGGGTTGATAAATTTGATTTCCATTGATAATTTTTGTGTGATTTTGTTGTCAGCAATTTCAACTATGTAAAGAAAAAAGTATTTAATAAGAATATTTCATTCATTCAGATCTAGGATGTGTTATTTTAGTGTTCCCTTTATTTTTTTGAGCAGTGTATTTGACAGGATGTTTAGAATTGCAGCTTAGTTTCCACCTCATTTTGTGGGAAGTGTGCACAGCCTGTCTTCTCTTGAGGACCAGGTCTGCCTTCGGCGGCCTTTCTTATGCTCACGGAGTCTGTACCTAGTTGAAGTCTGTACCTAGTTAGAGATTACCTTAATTGTGGGTCAGTCACAGTGGTCAGGTATTCTGCGTACTCTCTGTTTAGGGCCAAATAGCATTCTAGTTCAGTTTTCTTTTGTAAATTCGTTCCAATGTGTCAAGTAATTCTCTTTTTTTCCCTTCGTGATTTGGTTGGGTTTAATTGTGTTGCTGTCCTGGTGTCTGTCTGTCTGAACAGAGCCCCAGGACCAGGTTGCTTAGGGGGCTCTGTTCCAGGTTTATTTGATTGTAGGTGATGGCTTTGTTATGGAAGGTTTGGGAATTGCTTCCTTTTAGGTGGTTGTAGAATTTAACGGCACTTTTCCTGATTTTGATCATTTGTGCGTGTCGGCCTAATTCTACTCTGCATGCATTATTTGGTGTTTTATATTGTACACTGAGGATATTTTTGCAGAATTCTGCATGCTGAGTGTTTGTCCCATTTTTTTTAATTATTGGTTGGTGAGCAGACCCCAGACCTCACAACCATAAAGGGCAATGGGTTCTATAACGGATTCAATTATTTTTATCCAGATCCTAAATGTTATGTTGAATTTTATGTTCCTTTAGATGGCATAGAAGGACTTTCTTGCCCTGTCTCTCAGATCGTTAACAGCTTTATGGAAGTTACCTGTGGCGCTGATGTTTAGGCCGAGGTGTATGTATACTTTTTTTGTGTGCTCTAGGGCAACGGTATCTAGATGGAATTTGTATTCCTGGTCCTGGGAACTGAACCTTTTTTGGAACATCGTTATTTTTGTCTTACTGAGATTTACTGTCAGGGCCCAGGTCTGACAGAATCTGTGGAGAAGATCTAGGTACTGCTGTATGCCTTACTTTGTTGTGGACAGAAGCACCAGATCATCAGCAAACAGTAGACATTTGACTTCAGATTCTAGTATGGTGAGGCCGGGTGCTGCAGACTGTTTTAGTGCCATTGCCAATTCGTTGATATATATGTTAAGGAGGGTGGGACTTAAGCTGCATCCCTGTCTCACCCCCCGGCCCTGTGGAAAGAAATTTGTGTTTTTTGCCAATTTTAACCGCACGTTAGTTGGACCTCCCTTTGCGGCTATAACAGCCTCCACTCTTCTGGGAATGCTTTCCACTAGATTTTTGAAAATATCTGCGGGGATTTGCTTCCATTCAGCTAGTGCGGTCAGGCATGGATGTTGGGCGATTAGACCTAGCTCGTAGTCGGCGTTCTAATTCATCCCAAAGGTGTTCGATGGGGTTAAGGTCAGGGCTATGTGCAGACCAGTCAAGTTCTTCTACACTGATCTCAACAAACCATTTCTGTATGGACCTCGCTTTATGCACAGGGGCATTGTCATGCTAAAACAGGAAACGGCCTTCCCCAAACTGTTGGCACATAGTTGGAAGCACAGAATCGTCTAGAATGTCGTATGCTGTAGCGTTAAGATTTCCTCTCACTGGAACTAAGGGACCTAGCCCGAACCTTGCCTGAAAAACATCCCCATTATTTCGCCTCCACCGAACTATACAGTTGACACTATGCATTAGGGCAGGTAGCGTTTTCCTGGCATCCGCCAAACTCTGATTCATCCGTCGGACTGCCAGATGGTGAAGGGTTACTCATCACTCCAGAGAATGCGTTTCCACTGCTCCAGAGTCCAATGGCGTCGAGCTTAACACCACTCCAGCCGACGCTTGGCGTTGCGCATGGTGATCTTAGGCTTGTGTGCGGCTGCTCGGCCATGGAAACCCATTTCACGAAGCTCCCGACAAACAGTTATTGTGCTGACTCCGCTTCCAGAGGCAGGTTGGAACTCGGTAGTGAGTTCCAACCGAGGATGGACTATTTTTACGTGCTACGCGCTTCAGCACTCAGCGGTCCCGTTCTGTGAGCTTGTGTGGCCTACCATTTCGCGGCTGAGCTGTTGTTGCTCCGAGACGTTTCCACTTTACAATAACAGCACTTACAGTTTACCCTTCATATCTCCCTCCCCCCTCTTTCTTCTTGACAGGCCCACTATGTTAAATGTTTTGTTGATATGATTTATATATACTAATCATATTTCTCTCTCTACCCTTTCTATCTCTACCCTCAGCCCCTTGAATTTGATGAGTGCAGGCTTGACATCAGTGTTAACGACAGTGTGTGGTACCTGAGAGCCATAGACTCAGAACACAGACACCAGTGGATCAACTCCATCAAACTACACAGGGTAAGAGACACACATCACCAGAGTTTGCGATATGTCTTTCTGATTGTATTGTATTTGAGTTCTGTCATTTTGAAATGGAATGGATCTAACTTGGTTCTTTCCTCTGCTGTATTCTTCTTTAAATTACATGTTTTATTGCCACAACTTATAAACGCAACATGCAATTTAAACTATTTTAGCCAATCAGAAGTGTTTCCCCAGAAAGGGCTTTATTACAGACAAATACTCCTCAGTTTCATCAGCTGTCCAGGTGGCTGGTCTCAGACGTTCCCGCAGGTGAAGAAACCGCATGTGGAGGTCCTGGGCTGGCGTGGTTACACCTTGTCTGTGGTGAGGCCGGTTGGACGTACTGACAAATTCTCTTAAATGGTGTTGGAGATGGCTGTTGGTAGTGAAATTAACATTCAATTCTCTGGCAACAGCTGTGGTAGACATTCCTGCAGTTGGCATGACAATTGCACGCTCCCTCAAAACTTGAGACATCTATGGCATTGTGTTTCGTGACAAAACTGCACATTTTAGAGTGGCCTTTTATTGTGCTTGGGACAAGGTGCACCTGCGTTATGACCATGCTGTTTATTCAGCTTATTTATATGCCACACCTATCAGGTGGATGGATTATCTTGGAAAAGGAGAAATGCTCACTAACAGGGATGTAAACAAATATATGCACAACATTTGAGAGAAATATTATTTTTGTGCGTATGGAAGAAAAAAAAACATTCAGCTCATGAAACATGGGACCGCACTTTACATGTTGCCTTTATATTTGTGTTCAGTACATTTTCCACTATCTAGGTTTCCATCCAATCGGCAACAGATTTTCATGCAAATATAGACTGCTGCTCCACTTGGGAGGCCCACTTTCACCACCCTGTAAAGTTCGTCATAACTTATTTTGTCTGCCTAATATTCTGCATGGTTTCCCGAGTCGTAGTGGGAGGACAACACACCTTGTCATCGTGTGACTCCAAGTTTACTTTGATATGATGGTAATTATATCAATATTTGCACATAAAGGTGTTTCCATCGCCATTTTCTCACATAATACATTTTACTGACACAAAAAGATCCCACCATCTTGAACAAAGAAAAGATCTTTCTGCATTTATAAAATTGTATTGAAACTTCCTATTTCCATCACAGCTGTCATTATATTTTTTATACGGTATGAATTTACTCAAACAGCTGACTGAAGACAGGACGCCTGGACATTCGTGCGATCGAGTCAGTTTCTGCTGTAAAATGGACTTGCTTCTTGCTGAAACAAGCAGGGTGTTGTAGCAAATTAGTCTTCAGTTTCCTAGGCAATACCCCCCTTGCCTGCAGCACGTACAGTCAGGGGCGGAGGAGAGTATAAAATATGTATTTTATTTATATATATATATATATATATATATATATATATATATATATATATATATATATATATATAAATAAATCACACACACACACACACAGTTGAAGTCGGAAGTTTGCATACACCTTAGTCAAATACACTTAAACTCAGTTTTTCATAATTCCTGACATTTAATCCTAGTAAAGATTCCCTGTCTTAGGTCAGTTAGGATCACCGCTTTATTATAAGAATGTGAAATGTCAGAATAATAGTAGAAAGAATTATTTATTTCAGCTTTTATTTCTTTCATCACATTCCCAGTGTGTCAGAAGTTTACATACTCAATTAGTATTTGTAGCATTGCCTTTAAATTGTTTAACTTGGGTCAAACGTTTCGGGTAGCCTTCCACAAGCTTCCCACAATAAGTTGGGTGAATTTTGGCCCCTTTCTCCTGACAGAGCTGGTGTAACTGAGTAAGGTTTGTAGGCCTCCTTGCTTGCACACGCTTCTTTGGTTCTGCCCACACATTTTCTATAGGATTGAGGTCAGGGCTTTGTGATGTCCACTCCAATACCTCGACTTTGTTGTCCTCAAGCCATTTTGCCACAACTTTGGAAGTTTGCCTGGGGTCATTGTCCATTTGGAAGGCCCATTTGCGACCAAGCTTTAACTTCCTGACTGATGTCTTGAGATTTTGCTTCAATATATCCACATACTTTTCCTACCTCATGATGCCATCTATTTTGTGAAGTGTACCAGTCCCTCCTGCAGCAAAGCACCCCCACAACATGATGCTGTCACCCCCATGCTTCACGGTTGGGATGGTGTTCTTCGGCTTGCAAGCCTCCTCCTTTTTCCTCCAAACATAACAATGGTCATTATGGCCAAACAGTTCTTTTTTTGTTTCATCAGACCAGAGGACATTTCTCCAAAAAGTACGATCTTTGTCCCCATGTGCAGTTGCAAACCGTAGTCTGGCTTTTTTATGGCGGTTTTGGAGCAGTGGCTTCTTCCTTGCTGAGTAGCCTTTCAGGTTATGTCGATATAGGACTCGTTTTACTGTGGATATAGATACTTTTGTACCTGTTTCCTCCAGAATCTTCAAGGTCCTTTGCTGTTGTTCTGGGATTGATTTGCACTTTTCACCAAAGTACGTTCATCTCTAAGAGACAGAACGAGTCTCCTTCCTGAGCGGTATGACGGCTGCGTGGTCCCATGGTGTTTATGCTTGCGTACCATTGTTTGTACCGATGAACGTGGTACCTTCAGGTGTTTGGAAATTGCTCCCAAGGATGAACCAGACTTGTGGAGGTCTACAATTTTTTTTCTTAGGTCTTGGCTGATTTATTTTGTTTTTCCCACGATGTCAAGCAAAGCGGCACTGAGTTAGAAGGCAGGCCTTAAAATACATCCACAGGTACACGTCCAATTGACTCAAATTATGTCAATTAGCCTATCAGAAGCTTCTAAAGCCATGACATAATTTTATGGAATTTTCCAAGCTGTTTAAAGGCACAGTCAACTTAGTGTATATAAACTTCTGACCCACTGGATTTGTGATACAGTGAATTATAAGTGAAATAATCTGTCACGAAAAACAATTGTTGGGAAAATTACTTGTGTCATGCACAAAGTAGATGTCCTAACCGACTTGCTATTCGAACGGTTATAATGGTGACCACGGTCATTTGGCTGACAAATAACCGTCGTCCAAAATTCCATGATCGTCACTTGTGGTGCATAGTTGGTTGAGAGTTGTTTCAGTCATTTCGCATAGCATTTCCTGTTACACACATTCACTCATAGATAAAACTGTATTAACCATGTGTGATGTGTCTGTTTCTACTAGAGCCTTAGAGACGGGAGGATAGACAGTAGAATCATCCAGAGGACCTCACTAGTCCCTCCATCAGCGGTGTGTTTAATGGCAAGTCTATCTACACTAAACCCAAAGCTACTGTTTAATCTATTTCCCTACAGCACAGTACCCTTAATATAGTGTGTGTGTTCTTTTATCCGGAGTTGTCATTTGCTGTTCTCACCATTTAAAAACAGGTCAGATAAGGGGGGAGTGAGTGGCACCTATTGTTTACACTCAGAATGAAGGACAAAGCTTCCAGGGAGAGGTTCTCACTGTTAAGTTTATGTTTTAAGTATCCCTATATTTCTGTTACGGGGCTTTCTTTTCACTCTGTTATTAGTGCGCCTGCGTAGGGGTCTCGTTGTTGATGGACCTGGCCCGAGTGCAATGGCAGCCATGTAGTGTGCTAATACTAATAATATACACTGCTCAAAAAAATAAAGGGAACGCTTAAACAACACAATGTAACTCCAAGTCAATCACACTTCTGTGAAATCAAACTGTCCACTTAGGAAGCAACACTGATTGACAATAAATTTCACATGCTGTTGTGCAAATGGAATAGACAAAAGGTGGAAATGATTGGCAATTAGCAAGACACCCCCCAAAACAGGAGTGATTCTGCAGGTGGTGACCACAGACCACTTCTCAGTTCCTATGCTTCCTGGCTGATGTTTTGATCACTTTTGAATGCTGGCGGTGCTCTCACTCTAGTGGTAGCCTGATACGGAGTCTACAACCCACACAAGTGGCTCAGGTAGTGTAGCTCATCCAGGATGGCACATCAATGCGAACTGTGGCAAGAAGGTTTGCTGTGTCTGTCAGCGTAGTGTCCAGAGCATGCAGGCGCTACCAGGAGACAGGCCAGTATATCAGGAGACGTGGAGGAGGCCGTAGGAGGGCAACAAACCAGCAGCAAGACCGCTACCTCTGCCTTTGAGCAGGAGGAGCACTGCCAGAGCCCTGCAAAATGACCTCCAGCAGGCCACAAATGTGCATGTGTCTGCTCAAACGGTCAGAAACAGACTCCATGAGGGTGGTATGAGGGCCCGACGTCCACAGGTGGGGGTTGTGCTTACAGCCCAACACCGTGCAGGACGTTTGGCATTTGCCAGAGAACACCAAGATTGGCAAATTCGCCACTGGTGCCCTGTGCTCTTCACAGATGAAAGCAGGTTCACACTGAGCACATGAGCACATGTGACAGACGTGACAGAGTCTGGAGACGCCGTGGAGAACGTTCTGCTGCCTGCAACATCCTCCAGCATGACCGGTTTGGCGATGGGTCCGTCATGGTGTGGGGTGGCATTTCTTTGTGGGGCCGCACAGCCCTCCATGTGCTCGCCAGAGGTAGCCTGACTGCCATTAGGTACCGAGATGAGATCCTCAGACCTTGTCAGACCACATGTGAGACCATATGCTGACACATGCACATTTGTGGCCTGCTGGAGGTCATTTTGCAGGGCTCTGGCAGTGCACCTCCTTGCACTAAGGCGGAGGTACCGGTCCTGCTGCTGGGTTGTTGCCCTCCTACGGCCTCCTCCACGTCTCCTGATGTACTGGCCTGTCTCCTGGTAGCGCCTGCATGCTCTGGACACTACGCTGACAGACACAGCAAACCTTTTTGCCACAGTTCGCATTGATGTGCCATCCTGGATGAACTGCACTACCTGAGCCACTTGTGTGGGTTGTAGACTCCGTCTCATGCTACCACTAGAGTGAGAGCACCGCCAGCATTCAAAAGTGACCAAAACATCAGCCAGGAAGCATAGGAACTGAGAAGTGGTCTGTGGTCACCACCTGCAGAATCACTCCTGTTTTGGGGGGTGTCTTGCTAATTGCCTATAATTTCCACCTTTTGTCTATTCCATTTGCACAACAGCATGTGAAATTTAATGTCAATCAGTGTTGCTTCCTAAGTGGACAGTTTGATTTCACAGAAGTGTGATTGACTTGGAGTTACATTGTGTTGTTTAAGTGTTCCCTTTATTTTTTTGAGCAGTGTATAATATAATATAATTAGTAAATGTTGTTAAACTGGAACCTAGTTGTTGTGTCACTTCAAGTTAACATTGATAGCAGAGGATGGCTAATAACTACAATGTGCCACCTCGGTTCGACAAGAAGAGGTCGTATGAAAGTTGGGAAAATTAACTTGGATTCTGGAAACGGGTTACTAATCTGGACAATAAAAGGCACGCACTTGCATTTGGTATTATCGCTCGACGGAAGAGTGAGAGATACAGCACTGGAAATATCCGTTGAGGATTTGAACAAGGATGACGGTATGGGAACTTTGATCAGAGCACTGGATTCTGTGTGCCTTAAAGAAGAGAGAGACCGTGCCTACGAGGCATATTCAAACTTTGACAGTGTTACTAGAGACATTTCGGTTGCAATGACAGACTACATAATGGATTTCGAACAGAGGTACAATAGGATGCACAAGTACGACATGGTTCTCCCGGATGCAGTGTTAGCTTTCAAGTTTCTAGATACTGCCTGTCTGGATGGCAGGGAGAAACAGTTGGCTTTGACTGCTTGTACTGTGCTGACTTCTGCATTAATGAAGTCTTCACCAAAAACATTCTGGGGTGAAACACGTCTGTTGCGCCAATAACAGATGGAATGCAAGTGAGTGACGTACCATATTACACTGAGCAGCAGAGAAAAGGCGCCAACAAGTCACGTTTTCAAGACAACCAGAAGAGGGCGCCATTGCCCGGGACAAATCCACTGGACAAATACGGAAGGAGATCAAAATGTGCTATTCGTCAAAGCACTTAACATTGGATTACAGACTGTCCTCATAAAAATGAACAAGTTAAACTAACAGAGGAAAATGTAAACACAGAGAGAGAGCAGTTTAACATTACACTGTTTTCAAACGAATCTGCTTCTGATACTGGGATCTTGATAGTTGATAGAATCCTTAAATCAAATAACATTTTATTGGTCACATACACATGGTTAGCAGATGTTAATGCGAGTGTAGCGAAATGCTTGTGCTTCTAGTTCCGACCATGCAGTAATATCTAACAAGTAATCTAACAATTTCACAACAACAAAGGAAAGAATAAGAATATGTACATATAAATATATGGATGAGCGATGGCCGAACAGCATAGGCAAGATGCAGTAGATGGTATAGAGTACAGTATATACAAATGAGATGAGTAACGTAGGGTATGTAAACATTATATAAAGTGGCATTGTTTAAAGTGACTAGTGATACATTTATTACATTAAATTTTTTATTATTAGTCGCTAGAGATTTGAGTAGGTATGTTGGCAGCACCCACTCACTGTTAGTGATGGCTGTTTAACAGTCTGATGTCCTTGAGATAGAAGCTGTATATCAGCCCCCGGTCCTAGCTTTGATGCACCTGTACTGACCTCGCCTTCTGGATGATAGCGGGGTGAACAGGCATTGGCTCGGGTGGTTGTTGGTTGGTGGTTGATGATCTTTTTGGCCTTCCTGTGACATCGGGTGGTGTAGGTGTCCTGGAGGGCAGGTAGTTTGCCCCCGATGATGTGTTGTGCAGACCTCACTACCCTCTGGAGAGCCTTACAGTTGTGGGTGGAGCAGTTGCCGTACCAGGCGGTGATACAGCCTGACAGGATGCTCTCGATTGGGCATCTGTAAAAGTTTGTGAGCGTTTTTGGTGACAAGCCAAATTTCTTCAGCCTCCTGAGGTTGAAGAGGTGCTGTTGCGCCTTCTTCACCACACTGTCTGTGTGGGTGGACCATTTCAGTTTGTCCGTGATGTGTACGCAGAGGAACTTAAAACTTTCCAACTTCTCCACTACAGTCCCGTCGATGTGGATGGGGGGTGCTCCCTCTGCTGTTTCCTGAAGTACACGATCATCTCCTTTGTTGACGTTGAGTGTGAGGTTATTTTCCTGACACCACACTCCGAGGGCCCTCACCTCCTCCCTTTAGGCCGTCTCGTCGTTGTTGGTAATCAAGCCTACCACTGTAGTGTCGTCTGCAAACTTGATGATTGAGATGGAGGCGTGCATGGCCACGCAGTCATGGGTGAAAAGGGAGTACAGGAGAGGGCTGAGAACGCACCCTTGTGGGGCCCCAGTGTTGAGGATCAGCGAGGTGGAGATGTTGTTTCCTATCCTCACCACCTGGGGGCATCCCGTCAGAAAGTCCAGGACCCAGTTGCACAGGGCAGGGTCAAGACCCAGCAAGTGGTACCGGAGCGCCAAGTCTAGGTCCAAAAGGCTTTTTAACCTCTCTGTGCAACGGATCCCTTTTACGGGATCATTTTCCTAAACAACTGCTGAATTGCAGGGCGCAAAATATTACTAAAAATATTTATAATCATGCAATCACAAGTGAAATATACCAAAACACAGCTTAGCTTGTTGTTAATCCACCTATTGTGTCAGATTTTGAAAATATGCTTTACAGCGAAAGAAATCCAAGCTTTTGTGAGTGTATCAATCAATGCTAGAACAGCTATCCCCAAATTAGCATGGTCAAGAAAGTCAGAAAAGCAATCAAATTAATCGCTTACCTTTGATAATCTTCGGATGTTTTCACTCACGAGACTCCCAGTTACACAATAAATGTTATTTTTGTTCGATAAATATTTATATAATAAAACAAAAAAACACCATTTGGGTTGCGCGTTATGTTCAGAAAACTACAGCCTCGTTCCCGTCCTGAAAGGCAGAAGAAAATTCCCAAACGTATCAGATTCAAAAATATTACTAAAAATATTTATAATCATGCAATCACAAGTGAAAAATACCAAAACACAGCTTAGCTTGTTGTTAATCCACCTATCGTGTCAGATTTTGAAAATATGCTTTGCAGCGAAAGAAATCCAAGCTTTTGTGTGAGTATCAATCAATGCTAGAACAGTTAGCCTTATATTAGCTTGGTTAGCTTGGTCAGAAAAGCAATAAAATTAATCGCTTACCTTTGATAATCTTCGGATGTTTGCACTCACGAGACTCCCAGTTACACAACAAATGTTATTTTTGTTCGATAAATATTACTTTTATAACAAAAAACTCAATTTGGGTTGCGCGTTATGTTCAGAAAACCAAAGCCTCGTTCCGTTCGACGAAAATTCCAAAAAGTATCCGTAATGGTCATAGAAACATGTCAAATCTTTTTTATAATCAATTCTCAGGTTGTTTTTAACAAACATAATCGATAATATTTCAACCGGACCGTAACCTACTCAATAAGAGAGAAAAAGAAAATGGAGAGCTACCTCTCGCGCGCAGGAACTAATCAGAGGACACCTGACTAGTTTTGAAAAATCTCGCTAATTTTTCAAAATAAAAGCCTGAAACTATGTCTAAAGCCTGGTCACAGCCTGAGGAAGCCATTGGAAAAGGAATCTGGTTGATACCCCTTTAAATGGAAGAAAGACGGTCCAGGAAACACAGATAAAAAAATAAAAAAAAGCACTTCCGGGTTAAATTTTCTCAGGTTTTCGCCTGCAGAATCAGTTTTGTTATACTCACAGACAATATTTTGACAGTTTTGGAAACTTTGGAGTGTTTTCTATCATAATCTGTAAATTATATGCAAATTCTACGATCTGGACCTGAGAAATAGTCTGTTTACCTTGGGAACGTTATTTAAAAAAATATATATATATCTGACCCCAATCGTCAAGAGGTTAATGACGAGTTTGGAGGGTACTATGGTGTTAAATACTGAGCTGTAGTCGATGAACAGCATTCTTACATAGGTATTACTCTTGTCCAGATGGGTTAGGGCAGTGTGATTGCGATTGCGTCGTCTGTGGACCTATTGGGGCGGTAAGCAAATTGGAGTGGGTCTAGTGTGTCAGGTATGGTGGAGGGGATATGATCCTTAACTAGTCTCTCAAAGCACTTCATGATGATGGAAGTGAGTGCTACGGGGCGATAGTCATTTAGCTCAGTTACCTTAGCTTTCTTGGGAACAGGAACAATGGTGGCCATCTTGAAGCATGTGGGAACAGCATACTGGGAGAGTGATTGATTGAATGTGTCCGTAAACCCACCAGCCAGCTTGTCTGCGCATGCTCTGAGGACACGGCTAGGGATGCCGTCTGGGCCGGCAGCCTTGCAAGGGTTAACACGTTTAAATGTTTTACTCACGTTGGCTGCGGTGAAGGAGAGCCCGCAGGTTTTGGTAGCGGGCCGTGTCGATGGCACTGTGTTGTCCTCAAAGCGAGCAAAGAAGTTGTTTAGTTTGTCTGGGAGCAAAACATCGGGGTCTGTGACGGGGCTGGTTATCTTTTTGTAGTCCATGATTGACTGTAGACCCTGCCACATACCTCTCGTGTCTGAGCCTTTGAATTGTGACTCTACTTTGTCTCTATGCTGACGCTTAGCTTGTTTGATTGCCTTGCGGAGGGAATAGCAACACTGTTTGTATTCGGTCATGTTTCCGGTCGCCTTGCCCTGATTAAAAGCAGTGGTTCGCGCTTTCAGTTTTGCGTAAATGCTGCCATCAATCCACTGTTTCTGGTTGGGGAAGGTTTTAATATTCGACGTGGGTACAACATCACCGATGCACTTGCTAATAAACTCGCTCACCGAATCAGCGTATACATCAAGGTTGTTGTTCGACGCTATCCGGAACATATCCCAGTCCGAGTGATCGAAGCAATCTTGAAGCGTGGAATCCGATTGGTCGGACAGGCGTTGAACAGACCTGAGCACGGTTGTTTCCTGTTTTAGTTTCTGTCTATAGGCTGGGAGCAGCAAAATGGAGTCGTGGTCAGATTTTCTGAAAGGAAGTCGAGGGAGGGCTTTGTATGTGTCGCGGAAGTTAGAGTAACAATGATTAAGGATTTTGCCGGCGCATTCGATAGGCTGATGAAATTTATGGAGGATCTGCTTTAGGATCTGCAGTGATTGATACTGCATGTACACGCACAGTGTGTGGCGCAAAATGGCTTGATAGCAATGTCAGTGAACAAAATTTGAAAGAAGTACAAAATATGATTGACACACCACAAGCAACTGAGCTTTCAAATTTGGAGATGGGAGAATCATCCATTCTACCAAGAGAGTCAAGATACCAGCAAAAATGTGTCAGACTAAGTGTTACATTGAAACAGAAGTGGTCCTTACATGATCTCGCCATCACGGTTGACAACTCCATTGTGTCCTCCTCCCAGAGCGCTAAGAACCTTGGCGTGATCCTGGACAACACCCTGTCGTTCTCAACTAACATCAAGGCGGTGGCCCGTTCCTGTAGGTTCATGCTCTACAACATCCGCAGAGTACGACCCTGCCTCACACAGGAAGCGGCGCAGGTCCTAATCCAGGCACTTGTCATCTCCCGTCTGGATTACTGCAACTCGCTGTTGGCTGGGCTCCCTGCCTGTGCCATCAAACCCCTACAACTCATCCAGAACGCCGCAGCCCGTCTGGTGTTCAACCTTCCCAAGTTCTCTCACGTCACCCCGCTCCTCCGCTCTCTCCACTGGCTTCCAGTTGAAGCTCGCATCCGCTACAAGACCATGGTGCTTGCCTACGGAGCTGTGAGGGGAACGGCACCTCAGTACCTTCAGGCTCTGATCAGGCCCTACACCCAAACAAGGGCACTGCGTTCATCCACCTCTGGCCTGCTCGCCTCCCTACCACTGAGGAAGTACAGTTCCCGCTCAGCCCAGTCAAAACTGTTCGCTGCTCTGGCACCCCAATGGTGGAACAAACTCCCTCACGACGCCAGAACAGCGGAGTCAATCACCACCTTCCGGAGACACCTGAAACCCCACCTCTTCAAGGAATACCTAGGATAGGATAAAGCAATCCTTCTGCCCCCCCCCCCCCCTAAAAGATTTAGATGCACTATTGTAAAGTGGCTGTTCCACTGGATGTCATTAGGTGAATGCACCAATTTGTAAGTCGCTCTGGATAAGAGCGTCTGCTAAATGACTTAAATGTAAATGTAAATGTATATCCCCTTACTATTAAGCAAAGCTTCCCTCAAGAAGGCAGGGGCTGTACTAGACATAAAAAATGACAAGGCAGTGATGTTTAAACAACCAGTGACCCTTGAACTTACTTCCTCAGGCCATGTAAAGACATCACACATAGTCCATGTAAAAATTTGATTCTGATGGACACAGAGCACATGGAGATTCTGACAGTCACAGAGAACATGAACACAAAGGAAAAACACAAAGTATTGTTAAAACTTCAAACAGTTTGGACATGCTACAGTAGACAGACTTCAGAAATGACTCAGCAGTTCTGGGAATAATGATGATGAGAGTATTTCCATTCTACAGCAGATAGTTAACAGTTGTGAGATGTCAGAAATACAGCAAACCTAATCCCAGACCAGCTGTTGGTTTGCCACTGGCTTCTAAGTACAATGATACAATGGTTGTAGATTTACATGAGCTAGGACCAAGTATGTGGTACCTTCACATAGTCAACCACTTCACACACTTCATTGTGAATACAAAGAAACCCAGTGTAATCATCAAGCACTTCATTCATTCCTGGAAAAAAAAAATGAAAAAACCTACACTCGATCCCTCCGATGTCAACAACTACAGACCAGTATCCCTTCTTTCTTTTCTCTCCAAAACTCTTGAACGTGCCGTCCTTGGCCAGCTCTCCTGCTATCTCTCTCAGAATGACCTTCTTGATCCAAATCAGTCAGGTTTCAAGACTAGTCATTCAACTGAGACTGCTCTTCTCTGTGTCACGGAGGCGCTCCGCACTGCTAAAGCTAACTCTCTCTCCTCTGCTCTCATCCTTCTATACCTATCGGCTGCCTTTGATACTGTGAACCATCAGATCCTCCTCTCCACCCTCTCCGAGCTGGGCATCTCCGGCGCGGCCCACGCTTGGATTGCGTCCTACCTGACAGGTCGCTCCTACCAGGTGGCGTGGCGAGAATCTGTCTCCGCACCACGTGCTCTCACCACTGGTGTCCCCCAGGGCTCTGTTCTAGGCCCTCTCCTATTCTCGCTATACACCAAGTCACTTGGCTCTGTCATATCCTCACATGGTCTCTCCTATCATTGCTATGCAGACGACACACAATTAATCTTCTCCTTTCCCCCCTCTGATAACCAGGTGGTGAATCGCATCTCTGCATGTCTGGCAGACATATCAGTGTGGATGACGGATCACCACCTCAAGCTGAACCTCGGCAAGACGGAGCTGCTCTTCCTCCCGGGGAAGGACTGCCCGTTCCATGATCTCGCCATCACGGTTGACAACTCCATTGTGTCCTCCTCCCAGAGTGCTAAGAACCTTGGCGTGATCCTGGACAACACCCTGTCGTTATCAACTAACATCAAGGCGGTGACCCGTTCCTGTAGGTTCATGCTCTACAACATTCGCAGAGTACGACCCTGCCTCACGCAGGAAGCGGCGCAGGTCCTAATCCAGGCACTTGTCATCTCCCGTCTGGATTACTGCAACTCGCTGTTGGCTGGGCTCCCTGCCTGTGCCATTAAACCCCTACAACTCATCCAGAACGCCGCAGCCCGTCTGGTGTTCAACTTTCCCAAGTTCTCTCACGTCACCCCGCTCCTCCGCTCTCTCCACTGGCTTCCAGTTGAAGCTCGCATCCGCTACAAGACCATGGTGCTTGCCTACGGAGCTGTGAGGGGAACGGCACCTCCGTACCTTCAGCCTCTGATCAGGCCCTACACCCAAACAAGGGCACTGCGTTCATCCACCTCTGGCCTGCTCGCCTCCCTACCTCTGAGGAAGTACAGTTCCCGCTCAGCCCAGTCAAAACTGCTCGCTGCTCTGGCACCCCAATGGTGGAACAAACTCCCTCACGACGCCAGGTCAGCGGAGTCAATCACCACCTTCCGGAGACACCTGAAACCCCACCTCTTTAAGGAATACCTAGGATAGGATAAAGTAATCCTTCTAACCCCCCCCCCCTTAAAAGAGTTAGATACACTATTGTAAAGTGGTTGTTCCACTGGATATCATAAGGTGAATGCACCAATTTGTAAGTCGCTCTGGATAAGAGCGTCTGCTAAATGACTTAAATGTAAATGTAAATAACACTTAATCCGGCATAGCCAAAGACATGACAATGACATCGCCAAAGTCGAGGATCGGTAGGATGGTCAGTTTTACGAGGGTATGTTTGGCAGCATGAGTGAAGGATGCTTTGTTGCGAAATAGGAAGCCAATTCTAGATTTAACTTTGGATTGGAGATGTTTGATGTGAGTCAGGAAGGAGAGTTTAAAGTCTAACCAGACACCTAGGTATTTGTAGTTGTCCACATATCCTAAGTCAGAACCGTCCAGAGTGGTGATGCTGGACGGGCGGGCAGGTACAGGCAGCGATTGGTTGAAGAGCATGCATTTAGTTTTACTTGTATTTAAGAGCAGTTGGAGGCCACGGAAGGAGAGTTGTATGGCATTGAAGCTCGTCTGGAGGGTTGTTAACACAGTGTCCAAAGAAGGGCCAGAAGTATACAGAATGGTGTCGTCTGCGTAGAGGTGGATCAGAGACTCACCAGCAGCAAGAGCGACATCATTGATGTATACAGAGAAGAGAGTCGGCCCAAGAATTGAACCCTGTGGCACCCCCATAGAGACTGCCAGAGGCCCGGACAACAGGCCCTCCGATTTGACACACTGAACTCTATCAGAGAAGTAGTTGGTGAACCAGGCGAGGCAATCATTTGAGAAACCAAGGCTATCGAGTCTGCCGATGAGGATGTGGTGATTGACAGAGTCAAAAGCCTTGGCCAGGTCAATGAATACGGCTGCACAGTATTGTTTCTTATCGATGGCGGTTATGATATCGTTTAGGACCTTGAGCGTGGCTGAGGTGCATAGCGGAGAAGGTGCGGTGGGATTCGAAATTGCCGGTAATCTGTTTGTTGACTTGGCTTTCATGATCAAAGGCTACTACTAGCGTTACTGCTACTGATACCACTGCTACTAGGGAGTAATAATAATAACAATAGTAATAATTATCTTGTTCATGCAGCAGTTCAAAGTGCTTTACAAGCTACAAAGGAACTTGTAATAGATTTTAACCCAAATAATACATTACCCATAAAGGTGTGTGCGGCATGGCGGCAACTTTAAAACCAGACCAGTTTCAAAAAAACCAAACAATGATAAAAGACACATTATAATGTTTTGGCATACGATACATCTTTAATATTATAACTGTTGACATTACCTACAATGTGGCTTAGCTCTTGTTTATTTAAGATAAGAGGAAGTAGTAGTCGCTAGTGCACACTTTATTTTCAGTTGTCCTGCTTTTGGTCGTACTGCATATGCTTGTTTAAGGTGAATGCACCAATTTGTAAGTCGCTCTGGATAAGAGCGTCTGCTAAATGACTTAAATGTAAATGTAAATGGATAAGTGTGCATGGCCCGCCACAAAATTTGTAGTGACAATGGAGGAGAATTCTAAAATAATGAAAAAAGAGAAATGGCTGACAAATTCAACATGGAAGTAAAGACAACTTCTGCATACAGTCCATGGAGCAATGGACTTCTGGAGAGACATAATCAAACACTCACAGAGATTATGCTGAAAGGGAAGCAAGACAATGGATGTGACTGGAAAACAGCTCTAGATTGGGCTTTGAAGGCAAAAAACTCAATGCACAATGTTTATGGTTACAGCTCATACCAACTAGTGTTGGGCAGAACTCTAATCTTCCCTCTGTACTGGTTGACAAGCCACCAGTACTAGAATGGACCAGTGTGAGTGAATGGGTGGGACAGCACCTTTCAGCACTACATGCAGCGAGAAAAGCCTTCACTGAAGCAGAGTGTTCAGAGAATTCACAGGGCTCTACGTAAACAGCTTTGACCCACCCACCGATGAGAAGTACGAGACTGGTAACAAAGTCTGGTACAAACGAGTTGACTGTCAAGAGTGGAAAGGACCGGGAGAAGTCATTGGCCAAGATGGTGTGGTGATATTTGTGAGGCACCATTGTCAGGGTGCATCACTCAAGATTGCGGAAAGTAAATGATCAACAAGATGGAGGGGCTGTTGCTGAGAATCAACCTCCTAATTAAAATTACAAAAAAAGACAAATTAACAGACATGAACCTACCAGATGTCGCATCCAATGATATGGACACTGAAACTGACACAGGAAATGGAGCAGAGACCTTCAACCATGCCACAGGTAATACTGTTGAGAGTCCAAATGAGGAAAACATTCAATAAGAGCCAAGTGTTAATCAATCAATCAAATGTATTTATAAAGCCCTTCTTACATCAGCTGATGTCACAAAGTGCTGTACAGAAACCCAGCCTAAAACCCCAAACAGCAAGCAACGGAGGTATAGAAGCACGGTGGCTAGGAAAAACTCCCTAGAAAAGCCAGAACCTAGGAAGAAACCTAGAGCGGAACCAGGCTATGAGGGGTGGCCAGTCCTCTTCTGGCTGTGACGGGTGGAGATTGTAACAGAACATGGCCAAGATGTTCAAATGTTCATAGATGACCAGCAGGGTCAAATAATAATCATCACAGTGGTTGTCGAGGGTGCAACATTTCAGCACTTCAGAAGTAAATGTCAGTTGGATTTTCATAGACAACATTGTTGTTCCAATCTGAAAACTGGACAAACTGTTAAATACATGGACAGAGAAAGTGGTATTCCACATACAGCAACAGTTAAGCAGGAAAAGCCAAAGGAAAACACCAGAACTGGTACAACTTGCAGTACTCTGAACCAGGCACACTTTCTGGTACAACAGGGTCAGCTGACCTGTCATTTGTAGATAATCTCAGAATTTAACCAATGGAAAATCAAGAAAAACAGAATGACATTTAAAATGGTTTACTTGAAACAAAGGACGTGTCATTTGACTCAGCTAAGCTAGATGAGCTCAGTAGTTGGAGGGAAAATGGAGTGTTTGACAAAAATGTTTCTCAACAAGGTGGGTGTGTACCCTTAAAGCATCCTTAACTGGAATAGTGCCAAAAGCACGTCTAGTGGCTAGAGGTTGAGGAGCTGGCTGCTAAAGAACTCCCAAATGACTCACCGACATGCGCCTCAGAGTCACTCCGATTGCTGCTGACAGTGATCTGCCAGAAAAAAATGAAACTTCATTCCATAAATATCAAATCTGCAATTTTGCAGGGAACAGAGCTGTGAAGGGACATTCACATCTGACCTACGTCTGAAGCTAAGAGCGAAGGAACACTGTGGAAACTAAAGTGTATGCATGGCCTGGCAGATGCATCACTCTACTGGTACAACAAAGTCAAGGCAACAATGCTGAGTACAGGTGGAAAAATGTCAAGGGGATCCTGCAGTCTTCTATTGGCTTGATCAAGACTGCAATGTGACTGGAGTACTTGCCTGTCATGTTGATGACTTCATCTGGGGTGGCTCACAGGCCTTTGCTACAACTGTGATTCCACACCTCAAAGCTGTTTTCCAGGTCAGCCATGAGGAGCATGATAAACTCTATGCCAACATAACAAAAATTACTACAGTTGATGGAAAAATACTGATTTAACAGGAGAACTATCAATAATCTTCAACCTATCCACATGGATAATTCAAGAGCCATACAAAGGAATTCCCCTCTCTGTGGAGTTGAAGCTGATCAATTGAGGTCGAAGACAGGTCAAATTCTATGGGTTGCTAGACAGAGTAGACCTGATGTAATGTTTGATGGCTTCAACTTGGCATCCAACACAACATGCCAATGTACAAACCATTCATGAGGCAAACAAAGTTGTTCGTAAACTGAAATCACAACAAGTGACTCTAAAGTTACAGCATGTTGGAAAAGATGACTCTGAAACTAATTGTCTTCAGTGATGCTTCCCTAGAGAACCTTACAGATGGGGGCACACAAGGTGGACATCTAATTGTGTTAATAGGGGAAGGAAAAAGATTCTCTCCTATCTGTTGGCAGTCAAAAAGGATCAGAAGGGTTGTCCGAAGTACACTTGCTGGATAAACCCTTGCGGATGGAATTGACAATGCTATCTTTCTTGCAACTCTGTTCTCACCACTGGTGAGACAAAATGGCACATTCTACCTGTAGTTTGTGTCACTGACAACTACTCCTTAGTTGATGCTGTGAAGTCAACCAAGTCTGTCACAGAGAAAAGACTTTGTTTTGAGATTAGCAGCATCAAGGAACTTATTCAAGCACAGAGAATCCAGAGGATTCTGTGGTCAGCCACAAAGGAACAGCTTGCCTACTGTCAGACTAAAAAGGGAGCATCCGGTCTTGTGCTCCTAAAGGCACTCAGTAATGGAAAGTTAATTATGTTGTTGTTTTATTTGTCTTTAAAGAAATGTGGGAGATGGTTAAATTCATGTTTTAAGTATCCCAATATTTCTGTTGTTACGGGGCTTTCACTCTGTTATTAGTGCGCCTGCGCAGGGGTCTCGTTGTTGATGGACCTGGCCTGAGTGCAATGGCAACCATGTAGTGTGCTAATACGGTTTAGTAAACAATGTTGAACTGGAACCTTGTCATTGTCATTTCGAGTTAACACTCGCTCCCTCGCACGCACGCACGCACGCACGCACACACACACACACACACACACACACACACACACACACACACAGAGTAATGTGTTCTGGAATTATGCCCTATTACTCATCAGAGAGAAGGAGAGAGAATGAATAGATCAAATGAAAGTAAGAAGTCCTTATCAAGTAGGTCACAGATTTAAAAGAGAGGTAGAGAGAAGGGCAAGAGAGAGGAGGAGGGAGGGAGAGAGTTGTGGCTAGATCAGCATAGAGAGCAGGATAGAGAGGAGCAGTGGGAGGAGGAGAGGCAAGACAAGATATGAGGCAGTAGGAGTGGGAGGACCTAATTCCAGACAGAGTAGGGATTCCTCAAAGTGACTTTCTGTGTCCATCTCCTAGGGAGGGATTTGCTTATGCAGTGGTCATGGTGTGAGGTTGCAGGTGGTGTGAAGGTGAAAAAAGGCACTCTGAACACAGCAGAACAAATAGTGGACCTATGAGCATGTAATTAACATATCTAAATAGTGAATATTGTGCTTGTATGTGGTGTGTCTAAGAGGCTAAACAGCCAGACACCAACACTGCAGCACATGGTATTGAATGTGTCCTTGACGGCAGAGTAGCCACTAGTTTGGGGGGGGGGGGGGCGATACCAAACTTGGGGGGTCAAGGAGGCCAATGGCCGATATTTTAGCCGATATTCAATATCATTAAATGTGAACATTTTGATTACAACATTTCCCAGAGACAGCCATGTATGCATCAATTTTAAAATCAAACAATACATTTGACTAAATAACAACATAATGGTAATGATTTTATTTGAATGGTAAATCTCTTGATAAACTGGATACATTTTGATGGCATAGGCCTACTCACAAGCCAGGTGAATGCATATTCAATAGGAGTGTGCATGCATTGAGTTATTGTTTAGGCTGATCAGTGGAGTTTATGGTGCTACAGATGACAATCTGTTGGCCTTCCATTTGGGACTTATATAAGTCTACTGATCAACAACGTTTGCATAGAAGCATCACACCAGCATGTCACACCTGTATGTAAGGACATCATATAGGCGCTGCTGTTTAGTTTTTTAGCTGTCAGGACTCATCTCTAAACAACTCAGCTTCTAGGATGAAATTTGAAACAACTCAATTGACTAGTTCAGCCATCTGTCAAGAAATGGGCAGGTTGTAACTTGATTCTACTGCTATGATTGGATAGATTGGATACAGCAAGGCTGTAAATCTGCTCCCTTTCACGTCTCTCTCCATCACTCATATCACGTGCTGCTGTTTACTGCTACTATGAGAACTAGCTCAATGGCAATGACATTTGCTTACAAGCCATACATTTCCAGATTAGAGCGTGGTTCAGTTTTGCTTGCCTCGAAGCGAGCATAGAAGGCATTTAGCTTGGTCTGGTAGGCTCGTGACACTGGGCAGCTCGCGGCTGGCTTTCCCTTTGTAATCCATGATAGTTTGCAAGCCCTGCCACAATCGACGCGTGTCAACGCCGGTGTAGTAGGATTTGAGCTTTAGTCCTGTGTTGATGATTTGCCTGTTTGATGGTTCGTCGGAGGGCATAGCAGGATTTCTTATAAGCGTCCGGATTAGTGTTCCGCTCCTTGAAAGCGGCAGCTTTAGCTCAGTGTGGATGTTGCCTGTAATTCATGGCTTCTGTTTGGGATATGTACGTACGGTCACTGTGGGGACAACATTGTCGATGCAGTTATTAATGAAGCCGCTGACTGATGTGGTAACTACAGTCCTGTAGCTTAGTATCCGCTTCATCGGACCAATTCCGTATTGAGCATGTCATTAGAACTTCCTGTTTTGAGTTTTTGCTTGTAAACAGGAATCAGGAGGATAGAGTTATGGTCAGATTTGCCAAATGGAGGGCGAGGGAGAGCTTTATGTTTTTATGTGTGTGGAGTAGAGGGGATCTAGAGGTTTTTTTCACCTCTAGTTGCACAGGTGACATGCTGTAGATATGAGGTAAGACAGATTTCAGTTTCCCTGCATTAAAATCTCCGGCCAGCATTGTATGAGCATTTTCTTGTTAGTTTATGGCCCTATACAGCTCATTGAATGCAGTCCTAGTGTCAGCATCGGTTTGTAGTTGTAAATGCACAGCTACTGTACAAAAAATATAGATAAACTCTTTTGGTAAATAATATGGTCTACAGCTTATGAGTTATTCTAACTCAGGCGAGCAGAAGCTCTAGACTTCCTTAGTGTTATAGATGGGGCACCAGCTGTTGTAAACAAAGAGAGACACACCTCCAACTTTGAGCTTACCCGACGCTGCCGTTCTGTCCTACCGCCGGTGCATAGAAAAACCAGTTAGATGTATATTATCCATGTCCTTGTTCAGCCATGACTCAGAGAAACATAAGATATTAGTTCTTCAGGTCCCATTGATAGGATAGACTCGAATGGAGCTCTTCCAGTTTGTTCTCCAGTGATTGTACGTTCGCCAATAGAACGGAGGGTAGAGGCGGTTTATGTACTTGCCAACGTAGTTTTGTCAGGGTGCCTGCACGTCAACCTCTCTTACGCCATCTCTTTCTCTTCCGAGTGGTGGGGATTAGGGCCTGGTCTGGGGTGAGCAGTATATCCTGCGCCGCCGACTCATTGAAGTAGAAATCTTCATCCAAATCGAGGTTGGTGATCGCTGTTCTGGTGACCTGACCAAATTCACATAGAAATGTGCATTATAGATTTGTCATTCTCATTGAAAGCAAGTCTAAGAAGCGGTAGATCTGTTCTATGAGCGATATTTCGATGCTTCCTGTTCTTAAATTTAGTTTTTGCATCTTCTACTTTCGGTTTTTGAACACTAGCCTCAAACATCTGAAAATACAATATTCTTGGTTATGGAAGATATATTCACAGCGGTTTAGAATATGGTACAATGATTCTCTACAGCATACTGCTTGTTTTGTCACATAAACTGAAATTAGACAAACTATTAGAATTTTAGCAACCAAGAAATGGCGGAGCGATTCCTGCATAGTGCACCTTTAAGATCAGCACAATAAAACACAAAATTGCAGAATTGATCATGAACCCGTATAATGGCAACTGTCTAATCCAGCTCCAGTCTATCCTCCATTTCTCCCCCTCTCCCTGTTTGTCTGTATAGACTGATATCAAACACACCACTGCTTTGAACCTGTGGGTTGATTTTTTTAGTCTTTTATCAACCAACCAGATAAGAAACTGCTTTATATTCAATAGCAGCTCTGTGATTGGTGGATAGTGGCTGTATTGAACGATCATTGTCAGAATGAGAGTAGCAGATTGGCTGAGGGCGACAGTAGTGATGAAAGCCCCAGTGGAGGCAGGGAAAGGGTTACTCCCAGCCACTGAAAGATAGTAGCATCTGGCTGGTGGATGCAGGGCCAGGCAGCAGCCATGTTAATAGGCTGCCCTCTGGTTGTGAGGAATGGAAGCACATGTTTTCATCTTAGTTGAAAACACCTAACTATGCTACATGCTACATGCTCTCTTCCACATTAACCCTTAACTCCTGTAATACTAGGCCCCACAGAGTATCTGTCATATTTTCTAAGTGCTATTTCACACAGGGTGAATCACCATGTCAAATCAAGTAATCTCCAGAGAGAGCTTCCCTCTTTTCCCACCAGTCTCTCCCTCCCAATCTCTCTCCCTTTTCCTCCCTCCTTTTCTCTCTTCCTCCTTTCCCTCTATTTAAAGTTTATGGGTAATGTAAGTCAGAGAGCTTCCATCCATCCTCACTCCTTTACAGGTAGTCATCCTGTGACACCGTTCTGTGGTTGTCATGATCCCTGTTGCCATGGGCACTACATTGCTGCCATAGAAATGGAAAGAATAGAAGGTGCTTGGAAGTGCTAACCCTGGAAATTTGGTAAAACTGGTAACTGGTAAACTCATGGGTACACTCGCAATAGCTGCCTGGTATAGTCCCCGGCTTAAAATAAATGACTTTCTGTTGATGAGATACAGAGTAAGACAAGTTGTTTTGCATTATATCTTATTGCTTTTTTGTTTTCATGGCAGACTGAAGGAGAGTGCGGCAGCGTTACAGATGCAGCTCTATGTCATGGTCAGAAACTCTTCCTTTCCAGAACCTGACCATTATAGTCTTTTTATACACGTTGAATGGGGACTTCACTTCCCAGTCACTCCATATTTGCTCATGTGCATTTAAGTTGTGGCATTCAAGAAACTGGCGTAGGGGGTTGGGTGAGAAAAAGCATATTTCATATTCTTGCTGATTTGGAAGGGCTATGTAGGAATAGACATCTGCAGCAGTGATCTACTGAGATTGGAGCAGTAGGTTTTCAGCCAAATACTCTCCTTCCTCAACAAAGCTCAGCCTGACCCAAAGTTGCTGAGGTTGGGCTGCATAGCTCCCAAGATTGGGAACCATGATGGAAAACTTGCTCAGTTGTGATAAGAGAGGGGGACCACAGCACCTTAGACCACATTCTGACATTGTGTGTTACTAGGTTACCACATTTGGCTCACAGCAAAAACGTGACCCCTTTCAAAAAATATTTTCTTGTCTGCTTGTTTTAGTCAATTACAAAGCTACATTTAACAAAATAACTGTCTAAAGATTACTTTTCAACATTTCCTGCTCCCTAGCGTTCTCACTACTTAGAAAAAATATAATATTGTAGTGCTTCCCTCATGCCACTTTTCATGACTGTGCTAGAAGCCACTTGAGTGAGTGCTAGCTAGCAACCGACCAGAACATTAAGCTAGCCAAGACCAACAACACAAACAGACTAGACTATGCAGCTACAAGTAGTGAGTGGAGTTAGACTATACAGCTACAAGTAGTGAGTAGAGTTAGACTATACAGCTACAAGTAGTGAGTAGAGTTACAAACAGACTATACAGCTACAAGTAGTGAGTAGAGTTACAAACAGACTATACAGCTACAAGTAGTGAGTAGAGTTGCAAACAGACTATATAGCTACAAGTAGTGAGTAGAGTTACAAACAGACTGGACAGCTACAAGTAGTGAGTAGAGTTACAAACAGACTTTACAGCTACAAGTAGTGAGTAGAGTTACAAACAGACTATACAGCTACAAGTAGTGAGTAGAGTTACAAACAGACTATACAGCTACAAGTAGTGAGTGGAGTTACAGACTATACAGCTACAAGTAGTGAGTGGAGTTACAGACTATACAGCTACAAGTAGTGAGTAGAGTTGCAAACAGACTATACAGCTACAAGTAGTGAGTGGAGTTACAGACTATACAGCTACAAGTAGTGAGTAGAGTTACAAACAGACTATACAGCTACAAGTAGTGAGTGGAGTTACAGACTATACAGCTACAAGTAGTGAGTAAAGTTACAAACAGACTATACAGCTACAAGTAGTGAGTAGTTACAAACAGACCATACAGCTACAAGTAGTGAGTAGAGTTGCAAACAGACTATAAGTAGTGAGTAGAGTTACAGACTATACAGCTACAAGTAGTGAGTAAAGTTACAAACAGACTATACAGCTACAAGTAGTGAGTAGAGTTACAAACAGACTATACAGCTACAAGTAGTGAGTAGAGTTACAAACAGACTATACAGCTACAAGTAGTGAGTAGAGTTACAGACTATACAGCTACAAGTAGTAAGTAGAGTTACAAACAGACTATACAACTACAAGTAGTGAGTAGAGTTGCAAACAGACTATACATCTACAAGTAGTGAGTAGAGTTACAAACAGACTATACAACTACAAGTAGTGAGTAGAGTTACAAACAGACTATACAGCTACAAGTAGTGAGTAGGGTTACAAACAGACTATACAGCTACAAGTAGTGAGTAGAGTTACAAACATACTATACAGCTACAAGTAGTGAGTAGAGTTACAAACAGACTATACAGCTAGAAGTAGTGAGTAGAGTTACAAACAGACTATACAGCTACAAGTAGTGAGTAGAGTTGCAAACAGACTATACAGCTGCAAGTAGTGAGTAGAGTTACAAACAGACTATACAGCTACAAGTAGTAAGTAAAGTTACAAACAGACTATACAGCTACAAGTAGTGAGTAGAGTTACAAACAGACTATACAGCTACAAGTAGTGAGTAGAGTTACAAACAGACTATACAGCTACACGTAGTGAGTAGAGTTACTAACAGACTATACAGCTACAAGTAGTGAGTAGTTACAAACAGACTATACAGCTACAAGTAGTGAGTAGAGTTACAAACAGACTGGACAGCTACAAGTAGTGAGTAGAGTTACAAACAGACTATACAGCTACAAGTAGTGAGTAGAGTTACAAACAGACTATACAGCTACAAGTAGTGAGTAGAGTTACAAACAGACTATACAGCTACAAGTAGTGAGTAGAGTTACAGACTATACAGCTACAAGTAGTGAGTAGAGTTACAAACAGACTATACAGCTACAAGTAGTGAGTAGAGTTGCAAACAGACTATACAACTACAGGTAGTGAGTAGAGTTACAAACAGACTATACAACTACAAGTAGTGAGTAGAGTTGCCAACAGACTATACAACTACAAGTAGTGAGTAGAGTTACAAACAGACTATACAACTACAAGTAGTGAGTAGAGTTACAAACAGACTATACAACTACAAGTAGTGAGTAGAGTTGCAAACAGACTATAAGTAGTGAGTAGAGTTACAGACTATACAGCTACAAGTAGTGAGTGGAGTTACAAACAGACTATACAGCTACAAGTAGTGAGTAGAGTTACAAACAGACTATACAGCTACAAGTAGTGAGTAGAGTTACAAACAGACTATACAGCTACAAGTAGTGAGTAGAGTTACAAACAGACTGGACAGCTACAAGTAGTGAGTAGAGTTACAAACAGACTGGACAGCTACAAGTAGTGAGTAGAGTTACAAACAGACCATACAGCTACAAGTAGTGAGTAGAGTTACAAACATACTATACAGCTACAAGTAGTGAGTAGAGTTACAAACAGACTATAAGTAGTGAGTAGAGTTACAGACTATACAGCTACAAGTAGTGAGTAGAGTTACAAACAGACTGGACAGCTACAAGTAGTGAGTAGAGTTACAAACAGACTATACAGCTACAAGTAGTGAGTAGAGTTACAAACAGACTATACAGCTACAAGTAGTGAGTAGAGTTACAAACAGACTATACAGCTACAAGTAGTGAGTAGAGTTACAAACAGACTATACAGCTACAAGTAGTGAGTGGAGTTACAGACTATACAGCTACAAGTAGTAAGTAGAGTTACAAACAGACTATACAGCTACAAGTAGTGAGTGGAGTTACAGACTATACAGCTACAAGTAGTAAGTAGAGTTACAAACAGACTATAAGTAGTGAGTAGAGTTACAAACAGACTATACAGCTACAAGTAGTGAGTAGAGTTACAAACAGACTATACAGCTACAAGTAGTGAGTAGAGTTACAAACAGACTATACAGCTACAAGTAGTGAGTAGAGTTACAAACAGACTATACAGCTACAAGTAGTGAGTAGAGTTACAAACAGACTATACAGCTACAAGTAGTGAGTGGAGTTACAGACTATACAGCTACAAGTAGTAAGTAGAGTTAAAAACAGACTATAAGTAGTGAGTAGAGTTACAAACAGACTATACAGCTACAAGTAGTGAGTAGAGTTACAAACAGACTATACAGCTACAAGTAGTGAGTAGAGTTACAAACAGACTATACAGCTACAAGTAGTGAGTAGAGTTACAAACAGACTATACAGCTACAAGTAGTGAGTGGAGTTACAGACTATACAGCTACAAGTAGTAAGTAGAGTTAAAAACAGACTATAAGTAGTGAGTAGAGTTACAAACAGACTATACAGCTACAAGTAGTGAGTAGAGTTACAAACAGACTATACAGCTACAAGTAGTGAGTAGAGTTACAAACAGACTATACAGCTACAAGTAGTGAGTAGAGTTACAAACAGACTATACAGCTACAAGTAGTGAGTAGAGTTACAAACAGACTATACAGCTACAAGTAGTGAGTGGAGTTACAGACTATACAGCTACAAGTAGTAAGTAGAGTTACAAACAGACTATAAGTAGTGAGTAGAGTTACAAACAGACTATACAGCTACAAGTAGTAAGTAGAGTTACAAACAGACTATAAGTAGTGAGTAGAGTTGCAAACAGACTATACAGCTACAAATAGTGAGTAGAGTTACAAACAGACTATAAGTAGTGCGTAGAGTTACAAACAGACTATACAGCGACAAGTAGTGAGTAGAGTTACAAACAGACTGGACAGCTACAAGTAGTGAGTAGAGTTACAAACAGACCATACAGCTACAAGTAGTGAGTAGAGTTACAAACAGACTATACAGCTACAAGTAGTGAGTGGAGTTACAGACTATACAGCTACAAGTAGTGAGTAGAGTTACAAACAGACTATACTAAACAAGTTAAATGTCTTGCCAGAGAAGTTGTAAAAAATAGCGGCTGCGGCTCTATTTTGCCAGATGTTGTGCTACGCAACTCATCACTGACCGGATGTGACAATTATGGTCGTGATAAAGGCCTATGCAATGTATTTGTGTAATGTTAGTTGAGTCGAATCAACAAATCACAGCACAGGTTGAAGGGTACACTTCCTGCTTTTACTTCCTGGCCTGGGTACACTCAAAAAGACTGCAAGTCCATGCATTATGCCATCATTGACTTGAATGGAGATGCTCTTCCTATTCATTCTATTTCTATGGTTACTGCACTTTCAGGGTCATAGAAATAACTCTGTGACATAGAGAAAATAAGTAGGGATGGAGAGTATTTGCATTAACCTCATACTCTGTCCTAGTGTGACTAGTAGAGGTGAAGGTGCTTGTTTATCAGTAGGTTTACTAGTTGAGGTTTAGTAACTGAATATACTGACTGTGTGATAGCAAGTTGAGATCTGGTACATTTGGTGGTAGATTTATTGACGTGATGTGGTGATTGTATGTCACCCCCTTAATAGACTTGATATTTTGCTGATGTGTTGTTGTGTAAAGTTAATGATATCTGTTAATTTCTTTCTCTCGCGCCATGTGTCTAGGCTGAGTCTGGGTATGGTTCAGAGTCCAGTCTGAGAAGACATGGCTCTATGGTGTCTCTCACGTCTGCTACCAGCGGCTACTCCACCACATCCACCTCCTCCTTCAAGGTGAGTCTTGACTTAACACACACACAGAAGGCTCTACTTTCAGCTGACATTAAGCCAGTGCAATTATCAAACGCCCGCTCGATTTTTGACCTGTTAAAGCTGGTGCTTTTCTGTTGTGCCAGGATTGGTAATTTACCTGTCTTACTGTATATGAGCTCGCTTGCGTTGAGGTGGGAGTGGTGGCAATATCTGAGGTGTGTCCTTAGAAATGTGCACCAAAGTGCCAATTTCAGGCAGCGCTGGTGGGGATATTTAAGTCTTTGCGGTAACGAGGCATGGATTTTGACAGTGGAAATGCAGTCTGTCCAGCCGTGACGCACAGTGCCCATATACACATGGAAAAAGAGATGTGCTTTTTGTGCCTGTAAACCTTGTGTATATAGAAACATAAAAAACGAATGTTTTTCCCCATTTCGTTTCATTTGATTAAAAACAAAGCATAGCCTCCCCTCTCCTCAATGAAGGCCGGTTATTTCTTTTTTTGTCCTGCTACGCATTCGCCAAGTAGTCAACACTATTATGAAGAGTTTGGCTCGTAAGACCGCCTTGAAATAAATCTTAATCACCAAAGCTTTATTAAAATATCAAGCTTGGGAGTATCCCTTTTTATTTATGTAGGCTGTTATACTTTATTTTATCCAGCTCCAGTTATTATTTTGGATGTGTGTAAACCCTCCATGTAGGCTATATGCCCATCAGGGGACGAGAGATGATGTGATTTGGTGACACTCGTATTTAGAAAATGTTTAGTTATTGCTTGTTTTCTGTTTCGTTTGATTAAAAAACAAGCTACCCTTACCCTACTAAAACGAAATCTGGTTCAACAGTAATGAGTCTGGTGTCTTATCCTGGCCAGGCATTAGCCAAGGAGCCTGTCCATGAAAGGTTTCTAAATGGTCTACTCCTGAGGCTTTTGCATTAATCACAATTCACACAGGCCTACCTGCAGTGCAGAGGCTACTCCATTCGACCTGAATCCATCCCTATTTCCAAATGGCGCCTCCTGTTCAGTTACCAAAGACGCGCTCCTCCAAACATATTCAAGTAATTCAGTCCTATAATGCCATATCAACGGTAGGCCTAGGCTATATCTTGCTTGTTTAGGACGTGCCTCATATACAATACAATTTACAGGAGCATTGTATTTTTTATTTGAGAAGTGCGATGCGTAAAGCCCTGTACTCATTGAAGCCAATTACAACGTTGTCTAGTGTCAACACAACACTATATTGAGCAAACACTGGATTCATTTTGACTGTTTGTTGCTATTACTTATTACTAGCCTATGCTTTTTAATAAACTGTATCAATCCACAATGGACTAGGAAGATAATATTCTGTGCCCCCATCCGAATTGGAGTTGATGACATCGCAAAGACCGTCAATAACCTACAGAACTTAAGACGAAACGTGTATTAAGCCATGAAACGTGTCGATTGGTCAGTGAGTGGCCAAGCCCTCGTCACAACTATACATCAAAACCTGTCTCTTTCACGCTACGGCCAGCAATTGCGCTCATAATTCAAAAATATTTCTGCCACAGCCCCTAACATCGCGTTAAGTTCGTTATAATAGAGCCCAGGGTGTTTGCTGACCATGCGTTCCCGTTTGGTTCTGAAGGGCCACAGCCTGAGGGAGAAGCTGGCAGAGATGGAGACGTTCAGAGACATCCTGTGCAGACAGGTGGACACGTTGCAGAAATACTTTGACGGCTGCGCCGATGCCGTCTCCAAGGACGAGCTGCAGAGAGACACAAGTAAGACCATCAATGGGTCAATCAATCAGATGCATTTGTCAATCAAGTATTCAGTGCTAACTAGACAGCCACCCAGGCCTAGTATTATGAGGTCTAGTGGGAAGAAAAATCACATGCAGTTGATCTGTGAGACCAAAACCAATGGGTTCCTACTTATTGCTACAAACTGTTGAATATAAAATATTACCTAACTCAAAGAACAATGGAATACCACAAAAATAAGAAATGCCAAACGTGTGGATCATGAAAATATTTAGCTTTGGGGAAACATTTGCAGAATCTTTATAGGAATGTGTTCCCTCTCTCATCTCTCTCGCTTCCTCCGTCCATCCCTCGCTCCTGCATAAGAGGCCAGGGCATTGTTGTGGCATTGAGTACAGTAGAATTCTGTCAGTCTGTTTGCCTGCCATGCTCTGTGGCTGGGTGCATGCATAAGCAACTCTTGGCACTACCCTACTCTGGCTCTGCAGGGACTTTGTAGGAACTAGTGTACTGTATGACCATGGCTGACTTCTCTTTTGCTGTTGCTCCTTCTCTCTCAAGTTGTGGATGATGATGAGGATGATTTCCCCAACACTCGGTCAGATGGAGAGTTCATCCACAACAACAACGGCAGCAAGGAGAAGCGTAAGTAAAGCAGAATACCCTCTAAAGAAAAGTTACAACGTTTCCACTTAGTTCAAACTTTGATCAGTTTCTTTTTTAGCATTCTGTCTGAAAAAGCAAGTGTAGTTCTTGTTCTCTGATGTAATGGACAGAGAAGGCTTTGGGACTGGAGAAACATTTTAAACAGGCTCATTCTGTCTTAAATCAATGTTTCAAACATCTATTTTAATAAATATTCCTCTCCTGCTCAGTATTCCAGTCTCTGAGCACTAAGGACATCAATGGGATAGATTTTAAGGGTGAAGCCATCACGTTCAAGGCCACCACAGCTGGGATCCTGGCCACCCTGTCCCACTGCATCGACCTGATGGTGAAGAGAGAGGACAGCTGGCAGAAGAGACTGGACAAGGAGCTGGAAAAGAGGAGGAGAATAGAGGAGGGCTACAAGTCTGCTCTCTCTGAGATCAAGAAGAAGTCTCACTTCAGAGGCCCTGATTACGAGGTAAAAAGACTGCAAGACAGACTAACTGAGTCAGTCTATCTTTCTTAGCATTTCTTCTGTTCAGTTGTATGGTTTGTCAGTTCTATGATTGTTTTGAGGCAGGTGAAAATACATCTGTCAGGCTCATCCTCAGCCATGTTACTCTCTTCATCCTTATTTTCCTCCTCCCTCTCTCTCTCTCCAGGAGGGGCCTAACAGCCTGATCAATGAGGATGAGTTTTTTGATGCAGTTGAAGCAGCTCTCGACAGACAAGATAAGATAGAGGAACAGGTACCAGAACAAGGGCAAAACCCCTCGGCCTCAATTGGTATAGAATACATCTCATTCTATAATAATAATGATACATCTTCGTATTACATTGAGTACATATGTTTGATCCTGGCCCTGTGTGTGTGTCTAGTCTCACACTGAGAAGTTGAGGATACAGAGGTCTAATCCAGTTCCCCCAGGAGATGTCTACTCCGCCAGGGGATCACACAGATTTTCCGACAAGGTTATTCACCTCTTTTAGTCCTGAGCACCTTACTTTACCTATCACCATCATTATCTCCCTTTCATTCGTCCTCTCCCCCTTTTTCTTTGCTTCTTTGTTTCTTTCTTTCACTCTCACCCCACATCTCTCTCTTTCTCTCTACTCTGATTGTCGTCTGTGTGTGTGTCGATGTGTCTGCCTGTGGGCCTGTCTGTGTCTGTCTGTGGGTCTGTATGTGTCTGTGTGTCTGTGTCGTATGTCTCTCTGTGTGTGTGTGTGTGTGTGTGTCTGTCTCTGCCGGTGTGTGGCTGTGTCTATCGGTGTGTGTCTGTCTTTCTGTCTGTCGGTGTGTGTGTCGAATGTCTGTGTGTGTCTCTGTCTCTGTGTGTCTCTGTCGGTGTCTGTCTGTCTGTTTGTCGGTGTGTGTCTGTGTCTCTGACGGTGTGTGTGTGTGTGTGTGTCTGTCGGTGTCTGTCTGTCCGTCTGTCTGGGTGTGTCTGTGTATGTCTGTCAGTCGGTGTGTGTGTGTGTGTCTTTCTGTCGGTGTGTCTGTCTGTCTGTCTGTCTGTCGGTGTGTGTGTGTGTGTCTTTCTTTCGGTGTGTGTGTGTCTGTCGGTGTGTGTGTATGTCTGTCGGTGTGTGTCTGTCTGTCTTTCTGTCGGTGTGTCTGTCTGTCTGTCGGTGTGTGTGTGTGTGTGTGTCTGTCTGTCGGTGTGTGTGTGTGTCTGTCTGTCTGTCGGTGTGTCTGTCTGTCTGTCGGTGTGTGTGTGTGTGTCTTTCTTTCGGTGTGTGTGTGTGTGTGTGTCTGTCGGTGTGTGTGTATGTCTGTCGGTGTGTGTCTGTCTGTCTTTCTGTCGGTGTGTGTGTCTGTCTCTGTGTGTGTGTGTCTCTGTGTGTGTGTGTCTCTGCGTGTGTGTGTCTCTGCGTGTGTGTGTGTGTCTCTGCGTGTCTGTCTGTCTGTCTGTCTGTCTGTCTGTCTGTCTGTCTGTGTCTGGCGGTGTCGGTCTGTGTGTGTCGGTCTGTGTGTGTCGGTCTGTGTGTGTCGGTCTGTGTGTGTCGGTCTGTGTGTGTCTGGCTGTGTCTGGCTGTGTCTGGCGGTGTGTGTCTGGCTGTGTCTGTCGGTGTGTGTCTGGCTGTGTTTGTCGGTGTGTGTCTGGCTGTGTTTGTCGGTGTGTGTCTGGCTGTGTCTGTCGGTGTGTGTCTGGCTGTGTCTGTCGGTGTGTGTCTGGCTGTGTCTGTCGCTGTGTGTCTGGCTGTGTCCGGCTGTGCACATCTGTCTCTGTCTGTCTGTCTCTGTTTGTCTGTCTGTCTCTGTTTGTCTGTGTCTCTGTCTGTATCTCTCTCTCTGTCTGTCTGTGTCTGTCTGTTTTGTCTGTCTTGTCTGTCTGTCTCTGTTTGTCAGTCCTGTCTGTCTAGTCTGTCATGTCCTTTCCTTTAGCCACATAGTCACTCTCCTCTGATAGTCACTCCCCCTCACTCTCCTCTGATAGTCACTCCCCCTCACGAAGTCCACAGATTCAGCTCTGAGGTAACTGCTCCGTGGCAGAGTGTAGTGACCCCACAGGCCTGGCTGAATTACTACACTTTCATCCCACAGGCATCTGTCTCTTTCAGCATGATGCTAGCGTCCAGCATGATGTTGGCTGCCCCTCTGATGATGCTATTTTGCTGTTGAGATAATACTGTATTGTCTGTTAGCACACAGATTTACTGGCCTCTGCATGCCATAGCGGCTACCTCACAATACAAGCGTTGGCTTGTCTTTCCTGTATCACTTTTGTATTTATCGGTGAGCATTTATGTCTCTGACTTTTAACCCTGTCTGTCCCTTCCTCTTCCTGGTTGACTGTGATAGGTGGAGGAGATGGTGCAGAATCACATGACCTACTCGCTGCAGGATATGGGCGGAGATGCCAACTGGCAGCTGGTGGTGGAGGAAGGAGAGATGAAGGTAGGAGAGAGGGGGAGAGGAGAGAGGTGATGATTATATTGCCACTGTCAGTCTTGTTATACAAATTAATAAAAATGTACATTATTAATACATATGCCCCCATCATCTAAGCCAACTGGAGCAGTTTGAGTCCCACACACACATACCTGCACACCTGTTTATACATCTCCATCTGTATGTATGTTGTGAAGGTGTACAGGAGAGAGGTAGAGGAGAACGGTATCGTCCTGGACCCCCTGAAGGCCACTCACTCCGTAAAGGGAGTGACAGGACACGAGGTGTGCCACTATTTCTGGGACACAGATGTACGCAACGACTGGGAAAGTAAGTTTCATCTGAACAGTAGTTCATATATCTGGCACTACAGTTTTCTTTTTTTCATAGATTTTTTTCTATGTAAAACAGAGCGTCGCAACAGCAATGCAGAAACAAACAAAAAAACAGTTGCCATAAGGTAAGTACAGTACAATATATGAAAGCAATTATGATTAGACTTTTTACCATGTATTTTTTTACCTAATCAGGTCAGCCTGGTTTGTGAAAGCTATCCATTTCTCCCAGTTTCTTTTACCAACAGGTTTTTGAATTGTTAAGGCATATGTAAATCTTTCCATAGCAAAAATCTATTGACTTATACTTTGCAATTCTTTAGACTTTGGGTCTTCTACTTTTTCCCAACTCCTGGTTATGACTTTTGTACTAGCGCCAAGTCAAACTTAAATCAAGTATCTGTCACTGTTAGTCACAACTTCTAGAACATTGCCAAGGTACATTACAGGGCAAGGTCTAGATTCTTCATATCCCAGCACATCTTTTATAACAGAACATACATTCTGCCAGAACACATTTCTTACATTCCCAAAAGAAGTGTGGTTGGCATCTACATGGCCACACAGACGCCAGCATGGTTGTTGTTTACCTAGCGGGGGCTTTTTGATTCTAGGTGGGATATATTTTTCCAACAAAACTCCCGCCATGTTTGTAGAAGTATGTTGTGTTTTGCATATATTGTCCCAATCTTCCTCTGAAATATCAAGTCTTTAATTCCTTCTCATTGTGTTTTAATATAAAAGGTTGAATCTTTTCTAGAAACAATCAGGTCATGACAGAGTGAAGAAATTGTCTTGGATGTTCCTTGTTTATATCAGATTTCGAATGACATGATAGTCCCATTAGGTATTGTATCTTTCATTTTGATCTGTTTTTCAAAATAATCCTTTAACTGTAAGTATCTGAAAAGAACTAGATTTTTCCAAACCACAATTCACCTTTAAATTCAGAAAATGTAAGAGCTCCCGAGTGGCGCCTCGGTCTAAGGCACTGCATCTCAGTGCTAGAGGCGTCACCACAGACCCTGGTTAGATTCCAGGTTGAATCACAACCGGCCGTGATTAGGAGTCCCCATAGGCCAGCGCACAATTGGCTCAGCGTCGTCCGGGTTTGGCCGGGGTAGGCCATCATTGTAAGTGTTTGTTCTTAACTGACTCACCTAGTTAAATAAAATAAAAATAGCTCTCTGTCCTCTGCAATGGTACAAAATGCTGTCATGCCTAGGGCTGTGGCGGCCACAAAATTTTGTCAGCCGGTGATTGTCAAGCAAATAACTGTTGCTCTCACGGTAATTGACCATAATTAACATAAACACATTTAGCATCTCCTGGCTTCCACAAGCCACTGATGCAGACCTTTGGAACATCTACATTAAAAAAGTCAAATAAATCCAGGTAATATAGCCTACACCTTCACAATAAATCCATTATTTATTTTAGATAGGTCTAAAGAAGCATGATATGAAGAAAATGTAGTCCATTTCAGAACCACAGAATAGCATACTCTGAGTTGTCCTTATGTTAGGTCCTGATCTGGCTATGCCAAATGGCTATTCATTTAGCAGACAAGATTTGCTTCAACTTCCATGGCATTATTTTATAGTGTTATGGTTTCGCTCCTTACGTCCTTACTTGTCAATCATTGGTTCATTGGTGAAATTAGCATTATGACAATATCTTTAATTAAATCATTCAAAAACCTTTATTAATGCAATTGCAGACAGAAGTTGACAAACAGGAACATAGCACGCATGTTTCCCAGTAAGTTCTGCATCAAACAAAAGGTCTCAAGTTGTTTTATTAAACCAAAGTCCCGCCTTAGTGATGTCACTGACTACGTCATTACCTTTTTACTCCCGAGACCAGAACCCTGCATCCATAGCTGTACAAACATAGAGTTTCAGTGTTTATCTAAGAGCTAGGCAATAAATGTCCCCTCCCCAAAGTTGATTTATTGTGGAATGTCTGAGTAGTCTCTTATCTCACACACTCCCCTGCAGAGTTCTGTCTCAGTCACACATTTTTTTTTTTTTTTTTTCACCTTTATTTAACCAGGTAGGCTAGTTGAGAACAAGTTCTCATTTGCAACTGCGACCTGGCCAAGATAAAGCATAGCAGTGTGAACAGACAACAACACAGAGTTACACATGGAGTAAACAATAAACAAGTCAATAACATGGTAGAAAAAAAGAGAATCTATATACAATGTGTGCAAAAGGCATGAGGTAGGCAATAAATCGAATAATTACAATTTAGCAGATTAACACTGGAGTGATAAATCATCAGATGATCATGTGCAAGAAGAGATACTGGTGTGCAAAAGAGCAGAAAAGTAAATAAATAAAAGCAGTATGGGGGTGAGGTAGGTAAATTGGGTGGGTAGTTTACAGATGGACTATGTACAGCTGCAGCGATCGGTTAGCTGCTCGGATAGCAGATTTTTAAAGTTGTTGAGGGAGATAAAAGTCTCCAACTTCAGAGATTTTTGCAATTCGTTCCAGTCGCAGGCAGCAGAGAACTGGAAGGAAAGGCGTCCAAATGAGGTTTTGGCTTTAGGGATGATCAGTGAGATACACCTGCTGGAGCGCGTGCTACGGGTGGGTGTAGCCATCGTGACCAGTGAACTGAGATAAGGCGGCACTTTACCTAGCATAGCCTTGTAGATGACCTGGAGCCAGTGGGTCTGACGACGAACATGTAGCGAGGGCCAGCCGACTAGGGCATACAGGTCGCAGTGGTGGGTCGTATAAGGTGCTTTAGTAACAAAACGGATGGCACTGTGATAAACTGCATCCAGTTTGCTGAGTAGAGTATTGGAAGCTATTTTGTAGATGACATCGCCGAAGTCGAGGATCGGTAGGATAGTCAGTTTTACTAGGGTAAGTTTGGCGGCGTGAGTGAAGGAGGCTTTGTTCCGGAATAGAAAGCCGACTCTAGATTTGATTTTGGATTGGAGATGTTTGATATGAGTCTGGAAGGAGAGTTTGCAGTCTAGCCAGACACCTAGGTACTTATAGATGTCCACATATTCTAGGTCGGAACCGTCCAGGGTGGTGATGCTAGTCGGGCGTGCGGGTGCAGGCAGCGAGCGGTTGAAAAGCATGCATTTGGTTTTACTAGCGTTTAAGAGCAGTTGGAGGCCACGGAAGGAGTGTTGTATGGCATTGAAGCTCGTTTGGAGGTTAGATAGCACAGTGTCCAGGGAAGGGCCGGAAGTATACAGAATGGTGTCGTCTGCGTAGAGGTGGATCAGGGAATCGCCCGCAGCAAGAGCAACATCATTGATGTATACAGAGAAAAGAGTCGGCCCGAGAATTGAACCTTGTGATACCCCCATGGAGACTGCCAGAGGACCGGACAACATGCCCTCCGATTTGACACATTGAACTCTGTCTGCAAAGTAGTTGGTGAACCAGGCAAGGCAGTCATTAGAAAAACCGAGGCTATTGAGTCTGCCGATAAGAATATGGTGATTGACAGAGTCGAAAGCCTTGGCCAGGTCGATGAAGACGGCTGCACAGTAATGTCTTTTATCGATGGCGGTTATGATATCGTTTAGTACCTTGAGCGTGGCTGAGGTGCACCCGTGACCGGCCCGGAAACCGGATTGCACAGCGGAGAAGGTACGGTGGGATTCGAGATGGTCAGTGATCTGTTTGTTGACTAGGCTTTCGAAGACCTTAGCTAGGCAGGGCAGGATGGATATAGGTCTGTAACAGTTTGGGTCCAGGGTGTCTCCCCCTTTGAAGAGGGGGATGACAGCGGCAGCTTTCCAATCCTTGGGGATCTCAGATGATACGAAGGAGAGGTTGAACAGGCTGGCAATAGGGGGTGCGACAATGGCGGCGGACAGTTTCAGAAATAGGGGGTCCAGATTGTCAAGCCCAGCTGATTTGTATGGGTCCAGGTTTTCCAGCTCTTTCAGAACATCTGCTATCTGGATATGGGTAAAGGAGAAGCTGGGGGGGCTTGGGCGAGTAGCAGCGGGGGGGGGGGGGGGCGGGGCTGTTGGCCAAGGTTGGAGTCACCAGGTGGAAGGCATGGCCAGCCATTGAGAAATGTTTGTTGAAGTTTTCGATTATCACGGACTTATCAGTGGTGACCGTGTTATCTAGCCTCAGTGCAGTGGGCAGCTGGGAGGAGGTGCTCTTGTTTTCCATGGACTTTACAGTATCCCAGAACTTTTTGGAGTTAGAGCTACAGGATGCAAATTTCTGCTTGAAAAAGCTGGCCTTTGCTTTCCTGACTGACTGCGTGTATTGGTTCCTGACTTCCCTGAACAGTTGCATATCGCGGGGGCTCTTCGATGCTATTGCAGTTCGCCACAGGATGTTTTTGTGCTGGTCGAGGGCAGTCAGGTCTGGAGTGAACCAAGGGCTATATCTGTTTTTGGTTCTGCATTTTTTGAACGGAGCATGCTTGTCTAATATGGTGAGGAAGTAACTTTTAAAGAATGACCAGGCATCCTCAACTGACGGGATGAGGTCAATATCCTTCCAGGGTACCCGGGCCAGGTCGATTAGAAAGGCCTGCTCGCAGAAGTGTTTTAGGGAGCGTTTGACAGTGATGAGGGGTGGTCGTTTGACCGTGGACCCGTGGCGGATACATGCAATGAGGCAGTGATTGCTGAGATCTTGATTGAAGACAGCAGAGGTGTATTTGGAGGGCAAGTTGGTCAGGATAATGTCTATTAGGGTGCCCATGTTTACGGATTTAGGGTTGTACCTGGTGGGTTCCTTGATGATTTGTGTGAGATTGAGGGCATCAAGCTTAGATTGTAGGACTGCCGGGGTGTTAAGCATATCCCAGTTTAGGTCACCTAACAGAACAAACTCTGAAGCTAGATGGGGAGCGATCAATTCACAGATGGTGTCCAGGGCACAGCTGGGAGCTGAGGGGGGTCGGTAGCAGGCGGCAACAGTAAGAGACTTATTTCTGGAGAGATTAATTTTTAAAATTAGAAGTTCGAACTGTTTGGGCATAGACTTGGAAAGTATGACAGAACTTTGCAGGCTATCTCTGCAGTAGATTGCAACTCCTCCCCCTTTGGCGGTTCTATCTTGACGGAAAGTGTTATAGTTGGGTATGGAAATCTCAGAGTTTTTGGTGGCCTTCCTAAGCCAGGATTCAGACACGGCAAGGACATCAGGGTTGGCAGAGTGTGCTAAAGCGGTGAGTAAGGCAAACTTAGGGAGGAGGCTTCTGATGTTGACATGCATGAGGCCAAGGCTTTTTCGATCACAGAAGTCAACAAATGAGGGTGACTGGGGACATGCAGGGCCTGGGTTTACCTCCACATCACCCGAGGAACAGAGGAGTAGTAGGATGAGGGTGCGGCTAAAAGCTATCAAAACTGGTCGCCTAGAGCGTTGGGGACAAGGAATAAAAGGAGCAGATTTATGGGCGTGGTAGAATAGATTCTGGGCATAATGTGCAGACCAGGGTATGGTGGGGCACGGGTACAGCGGAGGCAAGCCCAGGCACTGGGTGATGATAAGAGAGGTTGTATCTCTGGACATGCTGGTCTCAATGGGTGAGGTCACCGCATGTGTGGGGGGTGGGACAAAGGAGGTATCAGAGGTACGGAGAGTGGAACTACGGGGTCCATTGCAAACCAAAACAATGATAACTAGCCTGAACAACAGTATGCAAGGCATATTGATATTTGAGAGAGACATACAATAAGGCATAAAGTGATTGCAGGTCATGATTGGGAGAGCTAGCTGAAACAACAGGTGAGATAACAGCAGCTAGTCAGCTAACACAGCAACAGAAGGTAAAAATGGCGACGACTGGGCAGAGAGGGTCGGATTAACTACACACAGATCCTGAGTTAAGGCACAGAGCCGACAGATAAAACACAAATAAACAGAATGGAGTACCATGAATTAATGGACAGTCAAGCAGGCATCAGCTATGTAGCCAAGTGATCATAGTGTCCAGGGGGCAGCCGTAGATGGAGCAGTGAGGCCTCCACTAAGCTAGCACGCGTTTAAAGTTAGTAGCCCGGGGGGTGGTCTGCTCAGACGGAGGGGGTCTGCTCAGACGGAGGCCGGTTGAGGGCACCGGTTGAGGGCACGTCTGCAGACCAGACGTGGTCGTGTCGACAGAGAATCCAAGCCGGATAGCGATGGCGAAAGAGAGGTTGTGAATTGTAGAATTGTAGACATTGAGTGAGTGAATGAGAAAACAACTGTGGAACAATTCTAAACCTCTATAATGAATATATATGTTGTTAATCTGTAGTCTAGGACCCTATAAATGTAAGGAAGGAGGGGTCTAATAACCCCTCCCCTTCTATTAATATAACATAAGCATAATCAATTATTCTAATACATCAAACATTTGTACAGCCCCCAATCATGACCGCCAGGTGAATCCTGACAATAGTATGAAGAATACAATTGAACAAAGCTGAATAAAATAGAAAGGATGTTTTCTCCAAACAATTTCTGAGGGAGTGCGCACATGCAGCTAGTCTGTGTTGAGCGTTTAACAAATAAACAGGTCTTCCTATCTTAATTTAGAGTTATTTATGCAACTTTAGTTGTTCTACAAACATTGGGCTATATATTTTGATTTGTAATACATTGTAAGGCTGCATGATGACTCGAATGATGATTTGAAAAAGGTATCTTGAAAGGCATGAGCTCTGCTTTGTTTATTGCGCAGGCTATACACACTATATCAGTCACTCATTCACAATTTGACAAGCACTTGATAATGCCTCAAATTTCCTGCCGGCATCCCCTTTGTGTAGCCGTAAATAAATTCTTTAGGCCCTAATCTACGGATTTCATATGACTAGGAATACAGAATGCGTCTGTTGGTCACAGATACCTTTAAAAAAAGGAAGGGTCGTAGATCAGAAAACCAGTCAGTATCTGGTGTGAGCACTATTTTCCTCATGCAGCACGACACATCTCTTTCTCAGAGAGTTGATAAGCCTGTTGATTGTGTCCTGTGGAATGTTGTCCCACTCCTCAATGGCTGTGCGAAGCTGCTGGATATTGGCAGGAACTGGAACACGCTGTCGTACACGTCGATCCAGAGCATCCCAAACATGCTCAATGGGTGACATGTATGGTGAGTATGCAGGCCATGGAAGAACTGGGACATTTTCAGCTTCCAGGAATTGTGTACAGATCCTTGCGACATAGGGCCGTGCATTATCATACTGAAAGATGAGATGATGGCGGTGGATGAATGGCGTGACAATGGGCCTCGGGATTTTGTCACGGTATCTCTGTGCATTCAAATTGCCATCGATAAACTGCAATTGTTTTCGTTGTCCGCTGCTTATGCCTGCCCATACCATAACTCCACCGCCACCATGGGGCGCTCTGTTCACAACGTTGACATCAGCAAACTGCTTGCCCACACGACGCCATACACGCTGTCATTCATCTCTTAAGAGAACACTTCTCCAGCGTGCCAGTGACCATCGAAGGTCAACATTTGCCCACTGAAGTTGGTTACGACGCCGAACTACAGTCAGGTCAAGACCGTGGTGAGGACAACGAGCACGCAGATGAGCTTCGCTGAGATGCTGAATAAAAGCTTCGCTGACAAAACTACACATTTGGGCTTTTATTGTCCCCCAGCAGAAGGTGCACCTGTGTAATGATCCTTGATAGTAATTTGTCCCAGGGGTTGAACTGTTTTGAGGGAACCTCTACTGGTAGAGAGGGGAATAAATACAGCAGTCTATTGACTATTCATTTACACTGCCTTTATTCTAGAGCTGAAATCTAAGGGAAGAAGTGACCATCTCTCTATATCTTCATGAATATTTTGGATAGTTGGTGTATTTGTTATAGCTTTGTAATGTATTTTGTTAGGTTTACCCCTATACATTGCCGTGAAAACGTAATTACTCCATTTCTAATTTTCTCTATTTTTGCAAATGTTTGATACTGAATTATCAGATCTTCAACCAAAACCTAATATTAGATTAACGGAACCTGAGTTTACGAATAACAACAAAGTTACTCAACACTCCATTCCCCTGTGTGAGAAAGTAATTGCCCCCTTACATTCTAACTGGTTGTGCCACCTTTTCAGCTGTTGATCAGTCTCTCACATCGCTGTGGAGGAATGTTGGCTCACTCTTGCATGCAGAACTGCTTTAACTCAGCGACATTTGTGGATTTTCAGGCATAAACTGCCACACCATTTCAATTGGGATTAGGTCGGGACTTTGACTAGGCCATTCCAAAACTTCAAATTAGTTGTTTTTTAGATATTTTCATGTAGACTTGATTGTGTGCTTTCGATCATTGTCTTGCTGCATGACCCCGCTGCACTTCAGCTCACAGACAGATGTCCTGACATTCTCCTGTAGAATTCTCTGATACAGAGCAGAATTCATGGTTCTTTCTATTAACACCATATGTATGTTATTTCTATTAACACCCCTGTGATGGGGTGTAGTTAGAGTAGATTTTGTGTTTTGTATAATTTAGTTTGTATCCTGAATTGTAACCATATCCTTCCAACATATTTGTTCGTTTTGGGAGGCAAGTGTTACAAACTAGCACATCCTCAGCATACAAGGTGATTTTTATGCTGTTTTCCTCGGATGGTAATACCTTGTAGTTCCTAATGTTACCTTATCGTTTGGGCTAGGGGCTCAATATGTAAGGCAAACAAAGCTGGGGAGGTGCACCCTCCCTTGACTGCATTGTAAAGTCATTTTATTTGTCAGATGGCCGTTCACTTAAATTCTAACAATAGGATCTTGATAAATGGTTTTAAAACACTGAATTGCATCTGGCACTTCAGTTTTCAGTACTGTCATTTTCTGCAATGTTGCCAATCTCAGTCGTAAGGTCTTAATGTTCAATAATTGAGTGATTTATTTGATATGTTCTTATTCTGGTCTCTCTTTACTTTAATTCAGCTACTATTGAGAACTTCAACGTTGTGGAGACGTTATCGGAAAATGCTGTTATCGTCTATCAGACACACAAGGTAAGAGAGAATGAGTAAACACAGATGCCAAGGTTTCAAACCAGACGCCTTTGGCGTTTTTAAAATTTGTTCCACTGAACATCCCACCACAATAAAGACATTTTAATTGCATAAAGAGTGCCTTTTAAGTGTTTACTAAATGACTGAAAGTAAAATCTGCGTGTGTGTGTATGTGTTGCAGAGGGTGTGGCCTGCCTCTCAGAGAGATGTGCTCTACTTGTCTGCCATGAGGAAGATCCTGGCTAACAACGAGAATGACCCTGACACCTGGCTGGTCTGCAACTTCTCTGTGGACCACGACAACGCCATGGTCAGTATAACCCCCCTACCCCTACCGACCCAGACACCTGGCTGGTCTGCAACTTCTCTGTGGACCACGACAACGCCATGGTCAGTATAACCCCCCTACCCCTACCGACCCAGACACCTGGCTGGTCTGCAACTTCTCTGTGGACCACGACAACGCCATGGTCAGTATAACCCCCCTACCCCTACCGACCCAGACACCTGCCTGGTCTGCAACTTCTCTGTGGAGCACAACAACGCCATGGTCAGTATAACCCCCCTACCCCTACCGACCCAGACACCTGCCTGGTCTGCAACTTCTCTGTGGAGCACAACAACGCCATGGTCAGTATAACCCCCCTACCCCTACCGACCCAGACACCTGGCTGGTCTGCAACTTCTCTGTGGACCACGACAACGCCATGGTCAGTATAACCCCCCTACCCCTACCGACCCAGACACCTGCCTGGTCTGCAACTTCTCTGTGGAGCACAACAACGCCATGGTCAGTATAACCCCCCTACCCCTACCGACCCAGACACCTGCCTGGTCTGCAACTTCTCTGTGGAGCACAACAACGCCATGGTCAGTATAACCCCCCTACCCCTACCGACCCAGACACCTGCCTGGTCTGCAACTTCTCTGTGGACCACGACAACGCCATGGTCAGTATAACCCCCCTACCCCTACCGACCCAGACACCTGCCTGGTCTGCAACTTCTCTGTGGAGCACAACAACGCCATGGTCAATCTCAGTCTAGTCTTCTTGGAGATGGGCTTTTCCAGGAATTCCTAATTCCCCAGACTGACCTTAATCTATTTGTGTGTGTGGGGGGGGGGGGGGGGGGGGGGGGAGCTGTTACAATAACAACCTGGTTCGTCAAGGTAGAGACTAAACATACATACAAATATTTATCTTATATTTTCATTGGTCAATGCTTGTCAATTGATGATCTTTCATGTCGCTGTCCCAACACAGCCCACCAACAGGTGTGTCCGTGCCAAAATAAACATCGCCATGATCTGCCAGACCCTGGTAAGCCCACCAGAGGGCGACAGAGAGATCAGCAGAGACAACATCACCTGTAAAATCACCTACGTCGCCAACGGTGAGCTCACCTCCTAAATCACTGATAGCCACGACAGATGACCTGCTAGAACGGACAAATAAGCAGTATTACAATAGCCATGTAAACTCAGCAAAAAAAGAAACGTCCCTTTTTCAGGACCCTGTCTTTCAAAGATAATTTGTAAAAATCCAAATAACTTCACAAATCTTCATTGTAAAGGGTTTAAACACTGTTTCCCATGCTTGTTCAATGAACCATAAACAATTAATGAACATGCACCTGTGGAACGGTCGTTAAGACACTAACAGCTTACAGACGGTAAGCAATTAAGGTCACAGTTATGAAAACATACGACACTAAAGAGGCCTTTCTACTGACTCTGAAAAACACCAAAAGAAAGATGCCCAGAGTCCCTGCTCATCTGCGTGAACGTGCCTTTGAATTGTCTTTCCAACCAGGTATGCTACAAGGAGGCATGAGGACTGCAGATGTGGCCAGGGCAATAAATTGCAATGTCTGTACTGTGAGACGCCTAAGACAGCGCTACAGGGAGACAGGACCATGTGTAACAACACCTGCACAGGATCGGTACATCCGAACATCACACCTACGGGACAGGTTCAGGATGGCAACAACAACTGCCCGAGTTACACCAGGAACGCACAATCCCTCCATCAGTGCTTAGACTGTCCGCAATAGGCTGAGAGAGGCTGGACTGAGGGCTTGTAGGCCTGTTGTAAGGCAGGTCCTCACCAGACATCACCAGTAACAACGTCGCCTATGGGCACAAACCCACCATTGCTGGACCCGACAGGACTGGCAAAAAGTGCTCTTCACTGACGAGTCGTGGTTTTGTTAGGATTTGCGTTTATCTTCAAATGAATGAGCGTTACACCGAGGCCTGTACTCTGGAGCGGGATCGATTTGGAGGGTCCGTCATGGTCTGGGGCAGTGTGTCACAGCATCATCGGACTGAGCTTATTGTCATTGCAGGCAATCTCAACGCTGTGCGTTACAGGGAAGACATCCTCCTCCCTCATGTGGTACGCTCCCTGCAGGCTCATCCTGACATGACCCTCCAGCATGACAATGCCACCAGAGATACTGCTCGTTCTGTGCGTGATTTCCTGCAAGACAGGAATGTCAGTGTTCTGTTGTGGCCAGTGAAGAGCCCGGATCTCAATCACATTGAGCCCGTCTGGGACCTGTTGGATCGGAGGGTGAGGGTTAGGGCCATTCTCCCCAGAAATGTCCGGGAACTTGCAGGTGCCTTGGTGGAAGAGTGGGGTAACATCTCACAGCAAGAACTGGCAAATATGGTGCAGTCCATGAGGAGGAGATGCACTGCAGTACTTAATGCAGCTGGTGGCCACACCAGATAATTACTGTTATTTTTTATTTTGACCCCCCCTATGTTCAGGGACACATTATTCAATTTATCTTAGTCACATGTCTGTGGAAGTTGTTCAGTTTATGTCTCAGTTGTTGAATCTTATGTTCATACAAATATTTACATGTTAAGTTTGCTGAAAAGAAACAGTTGACAGTGAGAGGACGTTTGTTTTTTTGCTGAGTTTATATACAGTATCAATAACTATGTATTCTTCAATTAGAGTTTGTGATATTTGAAGCAGGGCCAATATCATTAGACTATATATTGTATATGAATCTACAGGTGTTGTGAATTAACCTGTTCTTTGTGATGTCCTGTGTAACGTGTATTTCCTCTTCATCTAAGTGAACCCGGGAGGCTGGGCTCCTGCCTCAGTCCTGAGGGCCGTGGCCAAGAGGGAGTACCCCAAGTTCCTCAAACGTTTCACTGGCTACGTCCAGGAGAAAACATCAGTGAAACCTATTCTCTTCTGAGGTTCACAGGACTCACTACACCACTGTCCACACAAGACTGTTCCGAACATAGCATACCATGACAACCCAAACATAGCTAACCCTCATGCTTGGTCTCTAGCTCGGTCTCCAGCTAGCTTCAATGTAAGCTTCAATGATAGTTTCCCATTCTACATCTCATGCTAGTTCTTTATACTAGCTCGCTCCTCATGCTAGTTTCCGATGCTAGCTCCCACATTAGCTAGCATGCTAATGCAGAAAGACCTATGAGAATAGCCTAAATGTAAAAAAAAAAAAAAAAAAAAAAGAGTTTCTGGCAGAGATATATTGATATAATATATAAATGTATGTGTTAAGAAATTTATAAGAAAGCAATTTAAGACATAAAGAAAAAACATGGCTCTATTTTAGTCCTGCTTTTTGTAGTTGTTCTTTTTTAAGAAATGGAGTGTTCCTATTTTGTGTTGATTTTGCTTTTTATAATAATCAGTGGTGTCACAGCTTACTCTCATGCTGCTAATTTTTCAAGTACAACAAAACAATTTAGCCTCCTTTTCCCCCCCAGAATGAACATTGTGTTTGTAAAAAAACATAAGTGTAGAGGGCTGTCATTGAACTATGATCCCTATGACATAAGACTTGACCTTTTGGTCTTTGTCTCCCTGGTGAAAACACCACTTTGCTGGTGCTGATGGAGGGACGAGACTAAAAGTTTATTTTGTTTTCAAATGTTGAAAATGTATTTGTTTTTTTATTTTGGTGGTTGTACTTGAGTCAATAGCTAGGTTTCCATCCAAATATTCAGAAATCTGCATAAAGAATGAGAATTTTCCCACCAAACTGACTTGTTGATAAAAATCAGTGCGTGATGACGTAGTACACACAATATGTACTTTTTCACTTAAGTTTTCATGTACTGAATAAAAATCTAAAATTCCATGTCCTTCCATCGCGTTTTGACACAGCTGTTGCCATAAATAGCAAATGTGCCTAGTCTTGTCTTGGCACGTGCCAACAACTCGCAGATACAGTGCTGGTAGGCTATTCTACATGAGATTATTATGGATTAGAGCGAGAATATTTATATTTGTCAAGCATCGATCATCATGTTACCAGAATAAGACCCTCTATTTATTGGAAAGGAGCATCAAGCTCATCACTGTGCACTTTCATTACCCTGTAAAATTCATAATTTAGCCTATTTCCTCTGTAGCCTAATAAACGGCATGGTTTCCCGAGTCGTAGTGGGAGGTCCACACACCATATCATTGTGTGACTCAATATTATGGTCACATCAATATTTGTGCATAAACGCATTTCCACCACTTCACTCATAATTAATTTTAGACACAAAGATCCCAACATGTTGAACGAACAAATTATCTGTTTGCATTTAAAACAATTTACCGAAACTTAGTTTCTAGCACAGCTGTCGTGATTTTTTCTTCGCATAAAAAGTGGTTGGAAACGTGGTTAGTGATGACATGCTGTAGCAGCAAAATTTACAGTTGGGGTTTTAGATATCTTGATTATAACTGTATATAATGTCAGCAACCATTTCTGCTTCAGAACTGTTTTTTGTTTTTTTATGCCTGCAGATGCTTTTTGTGACTGAATCGACTACATATGCCTTAGACTGGGGGAGATAACCCAGTACATTTTGGGATGGGGTAGGTGAGAGGGTGCTGATAGACCGTACACCCATATGAAAGCACTAGAGAAGTGCCTATGCCCGAGTTACAAAACCTGATCATCCTCCTCTCTTCTCCCTTCATTGAAATAATCAACCCTGATATGACTGAATGGAAACCTGAAACTTGACTTTCACTTCTACAATTGGGCTGATGTTCGGTCAGTCATTACTTCTAGAAAGGGAGGAAGGAAGCAGGCCCTTTCAAGGTATTTAGACAGCTCCTATGTTTTACAGAGGACAGAAGCTTTGTCTCCTGCTGGGCACTTCAGTGAAACAATGACTGTCTCCACAGAGTAAAAACCAAAGTCTTTCATTTCAGATACCTATTTATATGAAACTAAAGGGTTTGGGGGTTAATGTCAAATTCATGTCATACCTCTTAATTGTGATTTTTCAATCAGCAGAAACTGATTTTCACATAAAATATCCTTGGAGGATGTGAACTGTATGCTGGCTTTCATTCCCCAACTGATCAAGTGATTTTTACTTTGTACGTTCACCAATGTGCAAAGTCATCCAATAATTGATAGCACAATTTATGTATAAAGCCAAGTGAAGAAAAACCTGGTTGGAAAGACAATTCAAAGTCTGGTTTCCCAGACTCCGATTGAGCCCACTTCTGGACTAAAAATGCATGTTCTACATTCATATGTCCTGGAATAGGCACAATGTGGGTCTGAGAAACTGCCCCAATAGCTCTCCTATGAATTAAGTTGCACTGAATATAAATAAAAGTAGTCATGCAAAATATTTTTAGATTGACTTAAAACCATACTGTGAAAATGTGGCACTTCTTTAGCTGTTTGGAAAGAAAAATAAAATTCAAATTTTTCTCCAGTTCGATGTGCTTTGAATCCTTGTTTCCCCCCCTTCTCTCACCATCTACAAACTCAATGTAATTATACAGAAAGCCAATGAGTCATGGTATTTAGGTTGTGACAAAATACATGTGACTAGAAAACCAGTTGACATATGGCTTGTTGGAATGAACCTAAGGCAGGGTTTCACAAACTCGGTTCTAGGGACCCCAAGGAGTGCACATTGTTTTTGCCCTAGTACTACACAGCTGATTTAAATAAACTAATCAAGCTTTGAGAATTTGAATCAGCTGTGTAGTGTTAGGACAAAATATGCACCCCTTGGGGTCCCGAGGACCGAGTTTGGGAAATGCTGCCCTAAGGCCAAGCATCCCAACAAATCGATAGACCACTAGTGAGCTGCTTTACAACAAATAGCAAACATAACCTTGTCCTTTTCCAATAAATAAAGTTAGTCTCTTAAAAGTGGTTTATTGAAGGCGACTTGTATGGCTTTGTTTCATCCAGTATTCCCACATACATCTAAACACTCGCTGAAGCAATGCAACTTTAGTCCCAAACCTCAACTGTAGTGGTTTAGACACCATTTAAAGGCAGACTAATAGCGCAATTTAAATTTAAAAAGGCAATGTTTCAACGCTGCATATGTCAGCTCAAATTTCAAGTTGTAATATACCGTGGCTTTTCAGTGCTACGGATTGAATCAAGCCCAAGACCGTCAAACCATTTCTTACACATTCCCAATTAAAAGGTACCTCGAAACACTGCAGTGTAAGGCATATATACTCAGACCAAGAACACTCAATCATTAAATCATACTGTACACTCACATTATAGCTAGCACCTTGGTTTGACATTTTTATCCAACATTATCGATGAAATAATACATTAAAAATCAGGAGGTATGGCAGGTTTAATTTGAAAGGAAACGATCTACAGCAATACTAGGCTTGCCTCTCAAACAACTATTTGGCAACTTAGTGCAAAACATCTCGCCCTTAGCAACGTTTTAACCAAATATTTAGTCAGGAGATTTGGGTTGCATTCTGCCCAATCCTGCACACAATACAGTATCATATTGCCCTGGCACTTCTCCAGATACTGTAAGAAGCTGATCACCTCCACATACACTGAATGTGTGCCTCTAGAATGTACCCATTAAAAAAAAATATATATATATAGATAGATATATATATATATATATATATATATATATATATATAGATATATATATATATATATATATATATATTGCTTCAGGGCATTTGATCACAACAAACCTGTTGTCCATGATGTAGGGGGTTGTGTGGCTGTGTGCACACAGCCGTTAAAGGCCAAATCCTTCTGCCAATGAAATTCTAATTTCAACTTGGTCAGTCTGTCCACATGATTCCAATGGCCATTTTAAAGACAATGGCACATTTGTGAATTTGCAAAAAATACAAAATCATAAAATACAAAATCTTTTTTTTCCATTCAGACAATCCCACTGCACACACAGTGAATAAACAGAGTCCTTTGAGTTCCATTCTGCACTGTGTATTAACCAAGTGACGAGTCAGATATCTCTGAGGTTAGCAGCAGACAGAAGTACTTCTCTCCCAGAGTGTCCAGCCCAAACCACTCATTTCCAAAACTGTTCCATTAGCAGTTTTATTTCTGTTGTAATAAATAAACAGCAGCCATCTTCTGGGTAGGAGGATGTATTGTTGCAGGCTGGATGCTCTGAGATGAAAGGATCATGCTCACACTGGGCTAATCCTCCAGCTCCCAGAATTCACTGCAGGTCCTCTATCACTAGAAGGCTCATTGTGATTGGTTGTAATGTATCTGTCACGCAGCCTCCTCTGAGTGGGATTGAGCCATTTGTGGCACATTGGCTTGAGATCTGAGAGGGAAAAAGAAACATTGAAAGTAAAGCAGTCACCAATCTTTTTCAGGAATAGTGTGAACAGAGTACCATTCTCCCTTTTAGAAGAGGTCTCTGGAGTGTAGTTGTGAGCCATGAGGGTTAACTTCTTGATGCTAGGAGGCAGAATTTTATGTTTGGAAAATTAACGTTCCCAATGTAAACGGCCTATTTCTCAGGCCCAGATGCTAGAATATGCATATAATTGACAGATTAGGATAGAAAACACTCTAAAGTTTCCAAAACGGTCAAAATATTGTCTGTGAGTATAACAGAACTGATTTTGCAGGCAAAAACCTGAGGAAATCCAACCCGGAAGTGCCTCTTATTTTGAGAAATCCCTGTTCCATTGCCTGCCTATCCTCCATTTAAAGGGATATCAACCAGATTCATTTTCCAATGGCTTCCACAGGTTGTGAACAGTCTTTAGACATAGTTTCAAGCTTTTATTCTGAAAAATGAGCGAGATTTATCAAATCGCGTCAGTGTCCTTGATTAGTTCTTGCGCGCGAAAATTGTAGCTTGACATTTTATTTCTGTCTTGTATTGAATTACTTTACCCTCCAGTTGAAATATTATCGATTATTTATGCTAAAAACAACCTGTGGATTGATTATAAAAATGTTTGACATGTTTCTACGAACTTTACGGATACTATTTGGAATTTGTCTGGACTTCAAGACCGGCACGAGCCTGTGGATTACTGAACATAATGCGCAAACCAATTGGAGGTTTTTGGATATAAAAATCACCTTTATCGAACAAAAGGAACATTTATTGTGTAACTGGGAGTCTTGTGAGTGCAAATATCCGAAGATCATCAAAGGTAAGTGATTAATTTGATTGCTTTTCTGACTTTCGTGACCAATCTACATTGCTGCTAGGTGTTCGTAATGTTTTGTCTAGTAATCGATAAACTCACACAAATGCTTGGATTGATTTCGCTGTAAAGCATATTTTATAAATCTGACACAACAGGTGGATTAACAACAAGCTAAGCTGTGTTTTGCTATATTGCACTTGTAATTTCATGAATATAAATATTTTTAGCAATTTCTTTTTAATTTGGCGCTCTGCAATTCAGCGGTTGTTGATGACAATTAAACAAGTAAAGGGATCCGTGTGCCAAGAGGTTTTAAATGTAGTATACCTACTGTGAGTCAGGGGGTTATGGGTAGTGTAGTTTACCTGTTGTGGGTCATGTGACTCTGTACGAGGTGTCCGGCGGCGAGAGCGGACATCAGAGACAGTTCTCCTGCCAGGACGGTGGCACAGACAACGCTGGCCAACTGACGGGCATTATCCCCTGGACCAGTTAGACTGGCACCCTGCACACCCAGCATCTACAATGGACACGCATACGGGTTAATACATACCCTTATTGGAGGGGTACACACACACACACACACACACACACACACACACACACAACCTGTAGACAGGATTGTTGTGGTGCCAGGTTGGTGCCCCCTCCTACAGTGCCCAGTTCTATAGAGGGCATGGTACAGCTGATATACAGGTCCTCTCCTTCAGGACCCACTTGCTCCATCAGAGTTATACAGTTACTACTGCCCACTGTCTGGGCTGGGTCCTGGAGAGAGAGAGGGAAGGGAGGAAGATTATATAGGAAAAATATATTTTTATTGGTTTAGGAAAGACAGAATCTCAGAAGATCAGACTTTTCTTTTTAAGTACCTGTCCACAGGCAATGTAGATAGCAGCTACGATGTTAGCAGCGTGAGCATTGAAGCCTCCTATACTACCAGCCATGGCTGAGCCCACTAGATTCTTATTGATGTTCAACTCTACTAGGGCAGTAGTACTGGTCTTTAGGACCTGGAGAGACAGAGAGCATCATCTCAAAACAAAGGAAGGGGAAAATCACTGTAGTGTCTAAAATATTTGCTTCCACCAGTTCAGCTCTTCCAAGTCGGTATGTCTCAGTGTGTATGTACCCTGTCTCAATGTAAAGACGTGCTCAAATTTGTTGGTACCTTACAGCTCATTGAAATAATGCTTCATTCCTCCTGAAAAGTGATGAAATTAAAAGCTATTTTATCATGTATACTTGCATGCCTTTGGTATGTCATAGAATAAAGCAAAGAAGCTGTGAAAAGAGATTAATTATTGCTTATTCTACAGAAATATTCTAAAATGCCCGGACACGTTTATTGGTACCCCTTAGAAAAGATAACAAATAATTAGATTATAGTGATATTTCAAACTAATTAGTATCACGTCTCCAATCTCGTAATCAGTGATTCAGCCTATTTAAATGGAGAAAAGTAGTCACTGTGCTGTTTGGTGTCATTGTGTGCACCACACTGAACATGGACCAGAGAAAGCAAAGCAGAGATTTGTCTGAGGAGATCAGAAACAAAATAATAGACGAGCATGGTAAAAGTAAAGGCTACAAGACCATCTCCAAGCAGCTTGATGTTCTTGTGACAACAGTTGCAAATATTATTAAGAAGTTTAAGGTCCATGGAACTGTAGCCTGGGCGCGGCCGCAATAGGAAAATCGATCCCAGATTGAACAGAAGGATAGTGCGAATGGTAGAAAAAGAACCAAGGATAACTACCAAAGAGATACAAGCTGAACTCCAAGGTGAAGGTACGTCAGTTTCTGATCACAACATCTGTCGCTTTTTGAGTGAAAGTGGGCTCCATGGAAGAAGACCCAGGAGGACCATTTTTGGGAGAATGTCCTTTGGAGAGATGAGTCAAAACTGGAGCTTTTTGGCAAGTCATATCAGCTCTATGTTCACAGATGAAGAAATGAAGCGTTCAAAGAGAAGAACAACATACCTACAGTGAAACATGGAGGAGGCTGGGTTAGGTTTTGGGGCTGCTTTGCTGCGCCTGGCACAGGGGGCCTTCAATCTGTGCAGGTCACAATGAAGTCTCAAGACTATCACGTACTGCCCAGTGTCAGAAAGCTGTCGCAGGTCATGCGTCCTCCAACAGGATAAATACCCGAAACACAGAGCTAAAAGCACCCAAGAATGGATAGGAACAAAACATTGGACTATTCTGAAGTGGCCTTCTATGAGTCCTGATCTGAATCCTATCGAACCTCTATGGAAAGAGCTGAAACCTGCAGTCTGGAGAAGGCACCCATCAAACCTGAGACAGCTGGAGCAGTTTGCTCAGGGAGAGTGGGTCAAACTACCTGTTAACAGGTGCAGAAGTCTCATTGAGAGCTACAGAAAACATTTGCAGTGATTGCCTCTAAAGGTTGTGCAACAAAATATTAGGTTACGGGTCCCATCATTTTTGCCCATGCCATTTTATTATTTACAATATTATGTTGAATAAAAAAAATCAAAAGCAAAGTCTGATTTTTATTAAATATGGAATAAACAAATGGTGGATGCCAATTACTTTTGTCAGTTTCAAGTTATTTGAAAGAATTGTGCATTCTTCATTTTTTGTGGAGGGGTACCAACAGATTTGAGCACGTGTGTGTGTCTCCATTTGAGTATGTGTCTCCGTGTGAGCGTGCGTGTGTCTGTGGTTGTGAGTGTGTGTGTGGTTGTGAGTGTGTGTGGTTGTTGTAGCTGTAACATACCTCTCGGACCACCCTGGCGGGGACGGTGACCTCACACACAGCAGACTTTCCCCGACCCAGGATCCAGTTCATGGCTGAAGGTTTCTTATCAGTGCAATAGTTTCCGCTCACCGCTAGAACCTGGAGCTCAGGGAACTGCTGCTGGAGCCTGCTTACTGCCTGCTCTGTACCCTGCAGACACACACAGAGACAGTTAATATGTGCTATTAGACACCAGAAACAGCATTCTTGTTATTCTGTGAAGTCCATTCCATCACCAGTAAGTAATTCCTCTGAAGAATGTAACCTCTCTAAAATGGACACCCTTACTGCTCCACTGCATTACCTTTTAGAATGGTCACAAACACACACACACACACACACACACACACACACACACACACACACACAGAGCATAGTCTGACCTTAGAGAGCATGTTCATGCCCATGGCGTCTCCAGTGTGGGACTGGAAGCGGATGTAGAGGTTCCTCCCTGCTAGACCTACCAATAGCTTGTCCAGACGGGCAAACCTAACAGACAGAGGCAAATATGCAACTACTGTACAACAGAACAATACTATGTGACGGCCAATTTAAACTACATCATTGAGATCAGAGTAGCTATAAGTTGCCCCCAGTCACTGACCTAGGGTCAGTTATTTTCTATAATCCACATTAGGTGAGGTCCAGGTATGATTGGATAATCTGATCATTATAACATGACCCAACCTATATATTGATCTGTGTGATCCTGAGGTGACTGTGACCTTTAACCCTTGACCCTGACCTGCTGGTGTGGTCGAAGGCATCCTTGATGGTCCTGAAACCCTCTGTGGTCTCCAGCCAGGCCTTGACCTCTACAGCCCGGCACGCTGAGGGCAGCCGTACAACAGGACCCCGCGTCATACCGTCAGCTAGCACCCTGCTGCTGCAACCTCCACTCAACTGGAGAGAGAAAGGGAGGTTAGACGAGACAGAGTTAGCCTACGCTAGACATATACTCTACACTCAGAGAGTTAAACTGCAATAGACGTATACTTTACACTCACAGCGACGGCCCGGCATCCTCTGTTTGTGCTGGCCACAAGGCAGCCTTCCGTCGTTGCCATGGGAACATGGAACTGCTTCCCATCCAATAGGAGAGGGCCAGCAACGCCCACTGGCACGGGCATGTAGCCAATGACGTTCTCACAGCAGGTGCCCATCACCTGATAAAACAGAAAAACTTGGGATGGGTGAGGGCAGTACAACACTAGACCTTACTGGGTTGATTTCAGACCAAGCTTACATCAACTGTCTGTTTCAGTAAACTGGATTAGTGGCAGTTGTAGTCCCTATGAGTAGGCTACCTTAGTGTAGTCATAGTCCTTGTAAGGAAGACAGGCTAAGGCAGAGGGTGATGGTAGTTTGGATGATAGCATCTCTCTCCGGATGACCACGCCCCTCTCTGGTGTTTCCATGACAGCCTCCAGCTTATAGGTCAGGATGTTACGTGATGTCACCAGCTCCATCACCTCGGCATTGCTAAGAAAACGAGCGCCCAACTGGAAAGAAGCATAGGCAGAGAGCCATAAATACATATCAATATTAACACATCCAGTGCCTTCAGAAAGTATTCAATTGAGAAAAGCTGAAATGTCTTGAATCAGTAAGTTTTCAACCCCTTTGTTATGGCAAGCCTAAGTCATTTCAGGAGTAAAAATGTGTAAAAAAATCAAATAAAATTGTATTGGTCACATACACATGGTTAGCAGATGTTAATGCGAGTGTAGCGAAATGCTTGTGCTTCTAGTTCCGACAGTGCAGTAATATCTAACAATTTCCCAACTACTACCTAATACACACAAATCTAAAGGAGTGAATGAGAAAATGTCCATATAAATATATGGATGGATGAGCAATGGCCGAGCAGCAAGGTGCAATTGATTGTATAAAATACAGTAGACACATTTGATGAGTAATGTAAGAAATGTAAACATTATTAAAGTGGCATTATTTAAAGTGACATTGTTTAAAGTGACTAGTGATCAATTTATTAGTGGCCAGTGATTGGGTCTCAATGTAGGCAGCAGTCTCTCAGAGTTAGTGATGGCTGTTTAGCAGTCTGATGGCCATGAGATAGAAGCTGTTTTTTCAGTCTCTCGGTCCCAGCTTTGATGCACCTGTACTGGCCACGCCTTCTGGATGGTAGCGGTGTGAACAGGCAGTGGCTCGGGTGGTTGTTGTCCTTGATGATCTTGTTGGCCTTCCTGTGATATCGGGTGGTGTAGGTTTCCTGGAGGGCAGGTAGTTTGATCCCACACCACCCTCTGGAGAGCCTTGCGGTTGAGGGTGGTGCAGTTGCCGTACCAGGCTGTGATACAGCCTGATAGGATGCTCTCGATTGTGCATCTGTAATAGTTTGTCACGGTTTTGGGTGACAAGCCAAATTTCTTCAGCCTCCTGAGGTTGAATAGGCACTGTTGCGCCGCCTTCACCACGCTGTCTGTGTGGGTGGACCATTTCAGTTTGTCTGTGATGTGTACACCGAGGAACTTTCCACCTTCTCCACTGCTGTCCCTGCGATGTGGATAGGGGGGGTGCTCCCTCTGCTGTTTCCTGAAGTCCACGATCATCTCCTTTGTTTTGTTGACGTTGAGTGAGAGGTTGTTTTTCCTGACATCACACTCCGAGTACCCTCTCGTTGGCTTGATATGTCGACTGAGCGCCGTACTCAGATTATTGCATGGTTTGCTTTTTCCGTAAAGTTTTTTTGAAATCTGACACAGCGGTTGCATTAAGGAGAAGTGGATCTAAAATTCCATGCATAACAGTTGTATCTTTTATCAATGGTTATTATGAGTATTTCTGTAAATTGATGTGGCTCTCTGTGAAATCACTGGATGTTTTGGAACTACTGAACATAACGCACCAATGTAAACTCCGATTTTTGGATATAAATATGAACTTTACCGAACAAAACATAGATGTATTGTGTAACATGAAGTCCTATAAGTGTCATCTGATGAAGATCATCAAAGGTTAGTGATTCATTTTATCTATATTTCTGCTTTTTGTGACTCCTCTCTTTGGCTGGAAAAATGGCTGTGTTTTTCTGTGACTTGACTCTGACCTAACAATCGTTTGGTTTGCTTTCGTCATAAAGCCTTTTAGAAATCAGACACTGTGGCTGGATTTACAACAAGTGTATCTATCAAATGGTGTAAAATACATGTATGTGGATTTCTGGGATTCTGGGATTTCTGTTGTTATGAATTTGGCGCCCTGCAGTTTCACTGGCTGTTGAAGAGGTGAGACGCTACCGTCCCACATACCCTAGAGATGTAAAGAAATATATATACAGTGGGGAGAACAAGTATTTGATACACTCCCGATTTTGCAGGTTTTCCTACTTACAAAGCATGTAGAGGTCTGTAATTTTTTATCATAGGTACACTTCAACTGTGAGAGACGGAATCTAAAACAAAAATCCAGAAAATCACATTGTATGATTTTTAAGTAATTAATTTGCATTTTATTGCATGACATAAGTATTTGACACATCAGAAAAGCAGAACTTAATATTTGGTACAGAAACCTTTGTTTGCAATTACAGAGATCATACGTTTCCTGTAGTTCTTGACCAGATTTGCACACACTACAGCAGGGATTTTGGCCCACTCCTCCATACAGACCTTATCCAGATCCTTCAGGTTTCGGGGCTGTCATTGGGCAATACGGACTTTCAGCTCCCTCCAAAGATTTTCTATTGGGTTCAGGTCTGGAGACTGGTTAGGCCACTCCAGGACCTTGAGATGCTTCTTACGGAGCCACTCCTTAGTTGCCCTGGCTGTGTGTTTCGGGTCGTTGTCATGCTGGAAGACCCAGCCACGACCCATCTTCAATGCTCTTACTGAGGGAAGGAGGTTGTTGGCCAAGATCTCGCGATACATGGCCCCATCCATCCTCCCCTCAATACGGTGCAGTCGTCCTGTCCCCTTTGCAGAAAAGCATCCCAAAGAATGATGTTTCCACCTCCATGCTTCACGGTTGGGATGGTGTTCTTGGGGTTGTACTCATCCTTCTTCTTCCTCCAAACACTGCGAGTGGAGTTTAGACCAAAAAGCCCTATTTTTGTCTCATCAGACCACATTCTCCCATTCCTCCTCTGGATCATCCAGATGGTCATTGGCAAACTTCAGACGGGCCTGGACATGCGCTGGCTTGAGCAGGGGGACCTTGCGTGCGCTGCAGGATTTTAATCCATGACGGCGTAGTGTGTTACTAATGGTTTTCTTTGAGACTGTGGTTCCAGCTCTCTTCAGGCAATTGACCAGGTCCTGCTATGTAGTTCTGGGCTGATTCCTCACCTTCCTCATGATCATTGATGCCCCAAGAGGTGAGATCTTGCATGGAGCCCAAGACCGAGGGTGATTGACCGTCATCTTGAACTTCTTCCATTTTCTAATAATTGCGCCAACAGTTGTTGCCTTCTCACCAAGCTGCTTGCCTATTGTCCTGTAGCCCATCCCAGCCTTGTGCAGGTCTACAATTTTATTTCTGATGTCCTTACACAACTCTCTGGTCATTGTGGAGAGGTTGGAGTCTGTTTGATTGAGTGTGTGGACAGGTGTCTTTTATACAGGTAACGAGTTCAAACAGGTGCAGTTAATACAGGTAACGAGTGGAGAAAAGGAGGGCTTCTTAAAGAAAAACTAACAGGTCTGTGAGAGCCGGAATTCTTACTGGTTGGTAGGTGATCAAATACTTATGCCATGCAATAAAATGCTAATTAATTACTGAAAAATCATATAATGTGATTTTCTGGATTTTTGTTTTAAATTCCATCTCTCACAGTTGAAGTGTACCTATGATAAAAATTACAGACCTCTACATGCTTTGTAAGTAGGAAATCATGCAAAATCGGCAGTGTATCAAATACTTGTTCTCCACACTGTGTATATATATTTTTTTTTACACCTTTATTTAACTAGGCAAGTCAGTTAAGAACACATTCTTATTTTCAATGATGGCCTAGGAACGGTGGGTTAACTGCCTTGTTCAGGGGCAGAATGACAGATTTTTACCTTGTCAGCTCGGGAATTCGTTTTTGCAATCTTCCGGTTACTAGTCCAATGCTCTAACCACCTGCCTTACATTGCACTCCACGAGGAGCCTGCGTGGCAGGCTGACTACCTGTTACGCGAGGGCAGCAAGAAGCCAAGGTAAGTTGCTAGCTAGCATTAAACTTATCTTATAAAAAACAATCAATCTTAACATAATCACTAGTTAAACTACCGTAATTGCTGGACTATTAAGCGCACCTGAATATAAGCCGCACCCACTGAATAAAAAAAAAAAAAATGTATTTTGTACATAAATAAGCCGCACGTGTCTATAAGCCGCAGGTGCCTACCGGTACATTGAAACAAATGAACTTTACACAGCCTTTAAACGAAACACGGCTTGTAACAAAAATAAATAGGCTTTAACGAAACACGTCTTGTAACAAAAATAAATAGGCTTTAACGAAACAGGCTTGTAACATTTTTTTTTTTTTAAATAGCAGTAAACAGTAGCCTACCAAGAAAGTCCTTGGTCACCATCTTCCTCCTGTGCACTGAAACCACTGAAGTCATCTCCTTTGGTGTCGGAGTTGAATAGCCTCAGAATTGCTTCATTCGATGTTGGATCGTTTTCATTGTGCTCTCCTCACTTTCATCCGGAGGCAAATTCCCCGCTGAGCTTATGCTGCCCTCTTCAATACGCAGCAGCTCCACGCTGTCAGGACCCACTGGCAGACTTGACCATAAGTCGCTCTTCGCATGCGGCCCGTTTTAGTGAAGGATTTCTCCCCACTTGTCATCCAAGCCTCATTTTCTAGTTCGGGCCATCTGCTTTTCTTTCCTCTGAAAGCTTTTGTTGTCTTTTTGCACTAAGTCAGTTTCTCACGCTGCTGTTTCCAACGTCTTATCATCGACTCATTAAGGCCAAGCTCCCGTGCAGCAGCTCTATTTCCTTTTCAAACAGCCAGATCGATCGCCTTCAAATTGAAAGCTGCATCATATGCATTTCTCCGTGTCTTTGCCATGATGAGGGTGACAAAATGACTACCGTAATCAGAATGATGGAAAGTTTGAGCGCGCTCGATTTACTTCACATTATGTGACGGTGCTCAGTTTTTTGGCGGCATGAATTTGTGAAAGCGGGAAAAACCATAAATTAGCCACATCATTGTATAAAGCGCAAGGTTCATAGCGTGGGAAAAAAGTAGCGGCTTATAGTCCGGAAATTATGGTAGTAATATCATCAACCATGTGTAGTTATCTAGCGTATCCTGCATTGCATATAATCAATGCGCTGCCTGTTAAATTTCTCATTGAATTACAGCCTACTTCGACAAACGGTGATGATTTAACAAGCGCATTTGCGAAAAAAGCACTGTCGTTGCACCAATGTACCTAACCATAAACATCAATGCCTTCCTTTAAAATCAATACACAAGTATATATTTTTAAACCTGCACAATTAGTTAATATTGCCTGCTAACAGGCCTCCCGGGTGGCGCAGTGGTCTAGGGCACTGCATCGCAGTGCTAACTGCGCCACCAGAGTCTCTGGGTTCGCCCCCAGGCTCTGTCGCAGCCGGCCGTGACCGGGAGGTCCGTGGGGCGACGCACAATTGGGCTAGCGTCGTCCGGGTTAGGGAGGGTTTGGCCGGTAGGGATTTCCTTGTCTCATCGCGCTCCAGCGACTCCTGTGGCGGGCTGGGCGCAGTGCGCGCTAACCAAGGGGGCCAGGTGCACGGTGTTTCCTCCGACACATTGGTGCGGCTGGCTTCCGGGTTGGAGGCGCGCTGTGTTAAAGAAGCAGTGCGGCTTGGTTGGGTTGTGCCTCGGAGGACGCATGGCTTTCGACCTTCAACTCCCGTACGGGCTCGGGAGAGACGTAGCGATGAGACAAGATAGTAATTACTAGCGATTGGATACCACGAAAATTGGGGAGTAAAGGGGATTCAAAAAATAATATATATATATATATATATTGCCTGCTAACATGAATTTCTTATAATTAGGGAAATTGTGTCACTTCTCTTGCGTTCCGTGCAAGCCGTCAGGGTATATGCAGCAGTTTGGGCTGCCTGGCTCATTGCGAACTGTGTGAAGTCCATTTATTCCTAACAAAGGCCGTAATTAATTTGCCAGAATTGTAAATAATTATGACATAACATTGAAGGTTATACAATGTAACAGCAATATTTAGACTTAGGGATGCCATCCGTTAGATGAAATACGGAACGGTTCCGTATTTCACTGAAAGAATAAACGTTTTGTTTTCTAAATGATAGTTTCCGGATTCGACCATTTTAATGACCAAAGGCTCGTATTTCTGTGTGTTATTATGTTAGAATTAAGTCTATGATTTGATATTTGATAGAGCAGTCTGACTGAGCGATGGTAGGCAGCAGCAGGCTCATAAGCATTCATTCAGACAGCACTTTAGGGCGTTTGCCAGCAGCTATTGCGCTGTTTATGACTTCAAGCCTATCAACTCCCGGCTTTAGGCTGGTGTAACCGATGTGAAATGGCTAGCTAGTTAGCGGGGTGCGCGCTAATAGCGTTTCAAACGTCACTCGCTCTGAGACTTGGAGTAGTTGTTCCCCTTGCTCTGCATGGGTAACGCTGCTTCGAGGGTGGCTGTTGTCGATGTGTTCCTGGTTCGAGCCCAGGTAGGAGCGAGGAGAGGGACGGAAGCTATACTGTTACACTGGCAATACTAAAGTGCCTATAAGAACATCCAATAGTCAAAGGTATATGAAATTCAAATCGTATAGAGAGAAATAGTCCTAAAATTCCAATAATAACTACAACCTAAAACCTCTTACCTGGTAATATTGAACTCATGTTAAAAAGGAACCACCAGCTTTCATATGTTCTCATGTTCTGAGCAAGGAACTTAAACGTTAGCTTTCTTACATGGTACATATTGCACTTTTACTTTCTTCTCCAACACTTTGTTTTTGCATTATTTAAACCAAATTGAACATGTTTCATTATTTATTTTATTTATGTATTATATTAAGTTAAAATAAGTGTTCATTCAGTATTGTTGTAATTGTCATTATTACAAATAATTCTTTGTTTATTTTTTTTAAATCGGCCGATTAAATCGGTATCGGCATTTTTAGTACTCCAATAATCGGTATTGGCGTCGAAAAATCATAATCGGTCGACCTCTAGTGGCGATAACTGACGAAAAATATCTTGGGAGATAATTTGGTTGGCATTTGATGGTAAGGAATTCTAGGTCGGGTGAACAGAAGGACTTGAGTTCCTGTACGTTGTTATGATTACACCATGAGTCGTTAATCATGAGGCATACACCCCCACCTAGAAATGGAAAAGGAGCTAAGCACAGACAAAATCCTAGAGGAAAACCTGGTTCAGTAGGCTTTCACCAGACACTGGGAGATGAATTCACCGTTCAGCAGGACAACAACCTAAAACGCAAAGCCTAATCTACCCCGGAGTTGCTTACCAAGAAGACAGTGAATGTTCCTGAGTGGCTGAATTACAGGTTTGACTTAAATCTGCTTGAAAATCTATGGAAGACTTGAAAATCGTTGTCTAGCAATGATTAAGTTTGACATCAGTACACTTTTAACGTGGAGAATGCCCACCCCATTCTGAGTTTGTAGACTGAGGTGCTTGCTGAGGTCACGTAGGTCTAGAATGGAACGCATATCCTCCAGTTCCAGCCTTCCTGGAGCTTTGACAGAGGAACCACTCGGGTTGCCTGCTTCTGGAGACCGGAGGATATTTCCTCCCTCAAAACAGGAGCTGAGGCCTCGGGAACAGTTGACGTGTTGACGCTACAGAAGCGTGGGGGACGCACAACAAATTGTAGCCTGTACCCTGACGTCACTGTTCAATGATCCAGGGTGACACTGCGCATGCACGCCATTGGTTGGCGCAGACAGTGAGCCTCCAGTGACCTTCCATCTGAAGGGGCGGGACACCACCTTGTGGACTGGGAGAGATTGGTTCTTCATCCATTTCCACCACTCTTGACAACGGTGTGTGTGAATGTGGAGGGACACTTTTCATCAAACTCACATGCGGGAGACAACACTTTTGACGTCCGTGAACACTGTGGAACTTTGGAGTTGAAAAAAAGGCTTACCTAAAGCCCGACCCACAATGGGTCCCATGGCTCCAGCGATAAGTGATGTAGCCCGATTGACAGTACTGTCGTCACAACGAGCCTGGCTGGCACCCAGCACTGGATTGCTGGCACAACTGGCTGGCACCCAGCACTGGACAACACATTAAAAATAGACCCAGGGGGAAAAACATTATCATGGAGGTTACTGGCGACAAGTACTGTCTCTCCAGTTTTTTAGCACCTTGTAACCTAGCTGGGAATAGGAAAGATGGCTCTGAAAAACTGACCCCTTCTGTGGTAACAGACGGGCGATTCATAATCTAATCTTATTCCCAGGAATGAAAAGCGCTGAGCTGGAGAAAGACAGCTCATTTCTGTGTGTGGGATAATATCATGGTCGTGTCCAACCCTGCTTGTTCCCTCGACTCCGCTACCAACCATCAATCGCCTACAGGTTCCATAACCGTTATCACTAGAGACCTCATTAGGGACTAGTGAGATACAGGCAGGAATCAGCAATGAATCCCAGTAATGAGCCACCTATGGGGGAGGGGTGACCCGTTGTGGACAGAGAGTGAATCGCCCAACTTACTACTCCCACTCTGAGGAGATTGATATAACCCTTGAACCCTGTGAATAACATGGAACACGTGGTACCAGAGGGCATTAAACATGGACGAGCTTCCAACACACATTGTGCTTCTGTATAACCTGCATGAAGCCAGGCCCCCTTATGGGCACAGAGGGCTCCGGCAATGGCTGACGTAATACCCCATTTGCCGTAACAAAACGTAGGGGCACTGTCGTCACAGACATTTTTGTGGAGCGGTGCAGCTGCTCGGCGGCTACTTCCTCATAGGAGTAGCATGCAAGCCCCCGCTCTCACTACTCCCTCCAACTCCAGGAAATGAGAATAGGAATGGGGTTGCCAAAGCGCTGGGGGGACACTAGTAAGCTTCATTCACCGGAAGTTATGCATGCTAGACGACGTTAGCCAGGAGGCTCTTTAGTCTAAGCTAGCCTCTTTGACTGCAGCACGGTCCGTTCGGAATAACCAAGCGACCGGGACCTAAATCCTTCTGGGAAGAGAGGCAAGCGGTGCTTAACCAAGGCAGACACAGGCAGCAGGGGTATACCCACATAATTTGTTCACCCACTCGTTGAATAACCTCACGTAACCAGCGACAGAGTGCACAGGAGCCAGGAAACATTCGACCTGACCAACGACCCGAAGAACTCGGGAGAAGAACTCACTATCAACAACACCAAGACCCCTAAAGAATCCTACACGATTGACAAGAGAACCTCCGCCGCGGACTAGTAGTGGAACAGTGCCAGCCGTCCCCTAGTCTCATACACAAAAAAAGCAAGGGCATGCACCGAGCAGAGACATAAAAGACAACCATCACAGACATTGGGGCATGGTCGCGAACCCGGCTTATTAGCCTTCGTTGTTTCGGTCACGTTAGCCATCTTACTTATTGCTATAACCAGGCAAATCGAAGAATAACTAATTGTTTGTGATTAGGAAACTTATGAGAACCATACAAACTTCAGCACACAACGTCCAGGGGGTGAGCAAGCTCTACCAATAATGGACAGTTTGCGCAATGCAAAACAGTCTCGTGTTCCAATTGCTTTAATAGCGTGAAAAGCGGAATAATTGAAGGAATGAATCCGAGCCTCACGCTTATCGCCTGTGGGAGAAGAGGCTTCCAGCGAAGTGCAGATTTTATTGGCCTTGTCAGGCGTGATTGTAGATCCTTCAACCAAAGTCACGATAGTGCAACTCCCCATAGTATGTTGTACCGAAGTTGACTGACTGAAAAGGAACCGTGTTTAAGTATTGTGAGCAAAGAATGGTAATATTTCTAAGTGTTGAGTGGTTGTTCTGTGTTTTAATACAGTTGTGTTTAACATAGTATGGTGCTGGATTCTGAGCGCAGTTGTGTAAAGGGGAAGCTCACCTCAGGGTTTCTGAGGATGGACAGACACTGGTCCAGGGAGCGGGGCTGGGAGGGGGGGTTGGGGAGAGATGTAGTTGTGTCTGGAGTTGGGGTAAAGAAAGGAGGTGTGGGGGACACACTGTCCCCTAAACTCTGAGGGAGAGGTCCATTCAGAGAGAAGGGACTGTTCTGCACCATTGAGGCCACCAGGGGTTGAATCACCTCAACTACAGAGAGAAAGAGAGTGAGTGAGAGAGAGAGAAAGAAAGTGGAGGGGAGAGATAACAATAAGACCAACAGACTTATAAACAGAGGAGTCTCAAAACAAATCAAGCACAATAACCTTGGCTCAGCTTACCTCTTTCCTCTTTGGCCGCTATGTTAGAATCAGTTTTAGCCAAAGGGTTTGGGGTGCTGTTGGTTGTCGGGGATGTTTTAGCAGGTGCAGGATCCCTCCTGCAGCAGTCCTCAGCCCCCTTATGGCTCAGTGCAGGGGCGGAGATAGAGGTGGAGATGGAGCTCTTTAGGGACAACTCTGTCTCAGCCGGCTCAAAGAAGACATACTTCACAGCCAGCAGCAGAGCCAGACCAAGTGTTATCACCTGCTCCAGCTCCATACTAACGAGAAAAGAGAGAGCTGAAAAACTTTACAAGATTTTGCTTTCACAGATTGTTTCTTTTTTATTTATTTAACTAGGCAAGTCAGTTAAGAACAAATTCTTATTTTCAATGACGGCCTAGGAACAGTGGGTTAACTGCCTTGTTCAGGGGTAGAACGACAGATTTTTAACTTGTTAGCTCGGGGATTGGATCTAGCAACCTTTCGGTTACTGGCCCAACGCTCTAACCACTAGGCTACCTGCCGCCCCAGTTGAGGCCGAGTCACCAACAACAGAAGGGCAGAGGGAGAATGTTCTAGAAATAGTCCAGTCCACCACCCAGAGGTGGGAGAGGTGATATAATGACTTACCTGGTGAGCGGTATTGGCCAGAGATTGTAGTCTTGGTCCATCCTCTGGACTGTAGGCCCATCGAGAGCTAGACTACTGCTGGCGCCATCCACTGTCCGGTTCTGACCTGGCTGCTCTGACACAAGACGACTGTGGGCATGGACCAGAACCAGACCTAGAGACTACAGGAAGAGGAGAGACCACATTCTTTATGCACATATTCTTTATGCTGTTCTTTCTCCATATGACCTTGACTATCTGGGTTACGGTTGTTAACTACGGGTTCGGGGTAGTGCTAAGGTTGGTCAATTTTTTACCATGATTATTTTAACCCTCTGTGTAACAGGGTTTGGTTTGTTGTCCTCCTCTTCAGCCATAACACGGGCAAAGTGACTCAGCTGCCAGACGGGACGGCCCTCGCGGCTCTCCCTGGACAGCTACACACACACACACACACACACACACAGGGAGAAAGAGGTGAGGAGATGTTACACACACACACATCTGAAAACCCTCCCTTCACATGCCGACTCTTATCTTAAAGGCCAGAGAGAACAGACAGACACACACAAGCTCAAACACAGACAGACACAATTTCAGACACACACCTCAGAATCTTTATTCCTGTGCCAATCCTTACCTCGAGGACCAGGGAAACGCAGGCAGGGAAGAAGGTCATGAAAACAAAGTAGTTGGCCAGGACAGACATGCAGCCGAAACAACACATCATCTCCAGCTGACGCACACCTGACAATGTGCCCACTCCAATGACCAGACACTCCACCAAGGCATCCAGGGTGAAGGTAGGACCCAGGATAGCCATGCCCTGAGAGATGTTCTCTCTCACCTCCTCCTATATAGAAAAACACACATATAGGTTAGGATTTCCCTTTACATAAACCACTAAATCCCATTGATTTAAAGAATCTCTGTTCCACTGGTCAAGAGTGCAGCTCCGGTATAAAAGTTAGTTCAGAAGTCTCACATCAGCAAAGCTATGATAATAGTGAGTTACTCCAAAAATGCCAGTAGCCAGCCACTGTTTCTTGAGACAACAGTTGCGTCCCAATATTCTTTCTTGGCTTCCCAGAGATGTGTGGGCAGTCTGGGCACCATAGACATACATATATTAGTGTTTTATGTACTCTGTGGAAGGCACTGAGAGAGGTTGCTTACCTGTGAGTTGGAGCTAAGGGCAAACTTGGCCAGGGTACAGGCCTTGGACAGGTCAATGAGGAGCAGGAAGAATGGCAGAGCTTCACTGAGGAGAGAAAACACAGTTACGTTTCATAAAGAGGTTCTGGATAACATGTAAGACAAGTGTAAGGACTGGGATAGGGATTTCACATTTGACTGTTCGAGTACTCACTTTACTTCTTTTCAGAGTACTCAAAAAAATAATAAATCAGGTATTTTTAGAACAATGCCCGCACTGTGAAAAAATGTGCGCGCGTGTATCTATACTGAACAAAAATATAAACGCAACATGCAACAATTTAATTGATTTTACTGAGTTAGTTCATGAGGAAATCAGTCAATTTAATTAGGCCCTAATCTATAGATTACACATGACTGGGAATAAAGATATGCATCGGTTGGTCACATACCTTTACAAAAAAGGGCCGCAAAATGGGCATCAGGATCTCGTCATGTTATTTTTGGCATTCAAACTGAGATCGATAAAATGCAATTGTGTTCGTTATCCGTAGCTTATGCCTGCCCATACCATAACCCCACCGCCACCAAATTTGCTAAAATGATGTTGGAGGCAGTTTATGGTAGAGACATTAATATGCTGACTGCTGGACATTCCTGCAGTCAGCATGTCAATTGCATGCTCTATCAAAACTTGAGACATCTGTGGCATTGTGTTTTGTGTCACAAAACTGCACATTTTAGAGTGGACTTTTATTGTCCCCAGCACGAGGTGCACCTAAGTAATGATCATGCCATTTCAATCAGCTTCTTGATATGCCACACCTGTCAGGTGGCTGTCTTATCTTGGCAAAGGAGAAATGCTCACTAACAGGGAAGTAAACTAATTTGTGAACAACATTTGAGAGAAATACACCTTCCTGGGATCTTTTATTTCAGCTCATGAAACATGGAGCCAACACTTTACATGTTGCATTAATATTTTTGTTTAGTGTATATGCCAACAGTGCGCAATAATGGCTAATTTATAATAACTATTACAAATAAATCCCAATTGCCCAAAAATATCAATAAAAACAAGTGCCATTTAAGATCAATTTACTGAAACCTTAAAATCAACTGTTTATATTATATATTGTAAAACGATCTCCAAAAAGGTAGTAACCTCAGCAGTGGAGCATGCTTGTAGAAGCCTATGGAATAGCCTTGTTTATAGTAGGGATGCACGATATAAAAATTGCTGAACATATCGGAATCGGACGATATTAGCTAAAAATGCAAACATCGGTATCGGCCCATGTCTAGTTTAACGCCGATGTGCAAAACCGATGTCAAAGCTGACGTGTATACCTGTATAACGTAGGTACATGCCGTAATGACGCCACGTAAAGTGTTGCGCTACACGTGCAACACAGCATTCATAACCTAGCCCACAAAGTCTGCTGTGTGGATCAAGCAGTCATTTGAAAGAGTAGGACATTTTCAGCGCGATAACTCAAAAAGGAAAAATCCATTAAAGCCTATATAATGAAAAAAATTGCCCGTGATGTTGGCTTTCGCCGACTGGTCGAGCACCAGTACACACTACCATGTGAGCTATTTTTCAGATGTTGCCCTACGGGAGTTACACAGTAATAGCGTCACTGCTATTAGCTTCAAGACATACATACTATTGTGAGGTTCTGAATTATGCTCTACAACCCAATACTATATGTGATTGAATACTCAATGTGATTGAATATTAGCAACTGTTGGCCTGGGCGCCTGGGTGTCTGTGTGTGTGTGCTGGAAGTAACAGTTAGCCCCAGATAAGTGTGCTGAGAAGCTGTGGTTAGCCTTGAGCGAGAACAGTGTGCTTTTGTATACAGGTGCAAATAGCTCAGACAATGTTGCAGAGCTGTCTGACCTCAGTCTCTGGGGTGAGGGAGCGTAATCTACACAGCAACAGCGCCGGGACACCAAAGAGCGCAAAGAGGCTAGGACTAGCCTGAGCGCCGGCGATAGGCTGGGTGAGTCTAACCCACGCCCAGTCTCTACTCTGACAGGCCGGCTCGGAAGCGGGAACTATCTCTGTCATGAGTATATTATAATATCTTTGTCAGGAACAAGTCAGTTCCTTGTTCCACCCTGCGGGTGTTGCAGTGAACCCGTATATACGAAAGTTGCATTTGCCATTTATTACTTAGTTAATAAAAAATACATAGCATACAATTAGTGACTCATTGTCATACTTGTCCTTATACCAGATTGAATTGACGCAACCCTAACGCTATGGAACGCCGTTTGGGTCTTTGCATGTCAAAAAAGATACAGTAGCACTGTCAAAGCTGTACAAAGAAGTCTGCAAATAAGCAAACACCGGCCACGAATGATGTGTTTACAATAGCGCGTTGGTAATAAAGTATAATTTGTTCGAACGCAACTTCTGGGGTAGCTAGCTTTAGCTTGGTGCTTAGCTAGCACCAATACAACCAGCCTGAAAACAATGACCAGTAGAAACTGCACTCATTTTCATTATTCTTAGCAATGATTTAGGAATCCGTGTAAGTATTGGCTAGGTTGCCACTTGTTCGCCTATTGAAATTGAACTTCAGTTCATGAAAATAAATGGCTAGCCAGCGAATTAACCCTGTTGCCCAAAGCTAACGTTATAAGCATCCAGGTAACTTCATCTGGCTAGTGAGGCTCGACTGGAATTGGTTGTGTTGTGAAGGTAGCCACAATAAGGATTAGGCACAATAGAGGAATTTGCGGTTTGCCTTCAAAATAAAGTGTCATTGACAGTAATGCAAATTAATACAAATAGCAGAATTATGCAATACATTTATTTTGAAGGCTAACCGCAGTCCACTATTGTGGCTAATCCTTATTGTGGCTAGCTTCACATAGATGGGTCTGACCACCATTAATCAAATAAAACCGGTCATGCTGGAGGATGTTGCAGGCAGCAGAACGTTCTCCACGGCGTCTCCAGACTCTGTCACATGTGCTCAGTGTGAACCTGCTTTCATCTGTGAGGAGCACAGGGCGCCAGTGGCGAATTTGCCAATCTTGGTGTTCTCTGGCAAATGCCAAACGTCCTGCACGGTGTTGGGCTGTAAGCACAACCCCCACCTGTGGACGTCGGGCCCTCATACCACCCTCATGGAGTCTGTTTCTGACCGTTTGAGCAGACACATGCACATTTGTGGCCTGCTGGAGGTCATTTTGCAGGGCGCTGGCAGTGCACCTCCTTGCACAAAGGCGGAGGTAGCGGTCCTGCTGCTGGGTTGTTGCCCTCCTACGGCCTCCTCCACGTCTCCTGATGTACTGGCCTGTCTCCTGGTAGCGCCTCCATGCTCTGGACACTACGCTGACAGACACAGCAAACCTTCTTGCCACAGCTCTCCTTGATGTGCCATCCTGGATGAACTGCACTACCTGAGCCACTTGTGTGGGTTGTAGACTCCGTCTCATGCTATCACTAGAGTGAGAGCACCGCCAGCATTCAAAAGTGACCAAAACATCAGCCAGGAAGCATAGGAACTGAGAAGTGGTCTGTGGTCACCACCTGCAGAATCACCCATTTTTTGGGGGTGTCTTGCTAATTGCCTATAATTTCCACCTTTTGTCTATTCCATTTGCACAACAGCATGTGAAATTTATTGTCAATCAGTGTTGCTTCCTAAGCGGACAGTTTGATTTCACAGAAGTGTTATTGACTTGGAGTTACATTGTGTTTTTTAAGTGTTCCCTTTATTTTTTTGAGCAGTGTATATTGTAATGAAACAGCAGAGAGCAGGTCTCGAACCCTCGACCTTCTAGCCCGAGGTCCGGCGTGCTATCGACTGTGCCGCAAAAGCATGCTCAAGCGGCAGAGTCGATTTCCGCACTTATAAACCCAGGGTCGTTACAATATATATACACACACACACATGACCAGCACTGTAGTTGCGAGAGACAACTTTACCAGCATCATAGCATACGTATCGATTAATCGTTGTGACATGAAATACAAGTGATAGTGTAATCAATGTGTAATAACTATGTAAAAAATGTATTAACTCGTTAAATTATTATGTAACATGCAGTCATATTCAGGTCCTGATTGGTCAACAAGCTTATTTGACACGTCAAATAATGTTATCTACTGGTCATTGTTTTCTTTTTTGACACGCAAAGCCCCAAACGGCGTTCAATAGAAATCCAGGTTGAGAATGAAACGACTGAACAACGAAACAGCACAGCAAGTGAAAGAAATAGGTTTTGATTATGTTTTACTAGTAAATGGGAACATTTTCACAATTTTTTGGTCAGTGTGGTGTGTGTGTAACCTTTACTTAACTAGACAAGTCAGTTAAGAATTTTTATTTATTTATAATGATGGCCTACCCTGGCGACGCTGGGTCAATTGTGCACCGCCCTATGGGACTCCCAATCACGGCCGGATGTGAAACAGCCTTGATTCAAACCAAGGACTGTAGTGACGCCTCTTGCACCGAGTTTCCGTGCATTAGACCGCTGTGTCCATGTGTGTGTGTTAAGTATTTAACTGTACTAGAATGCTTAAAAGGCCACCAAAATGTTAAATATCGGGTATAGTTTTTTTTGCATAGGAAAATATCAGATATCGGTATCAGACAAAAATGTATCTTATTGGTGCATCACTATTTTATAGTAAAAAACATTATGTAATATAACAAAATAAAATAGGCCAGCATATTGTGAAGTGTTTCGCATCTCACATCTGGAAAAGTTATTCTCAAACATAGTTAGGCGAGTCAAGTAAGAGCATGCTTACTTTAGGCCTGTCAACTCTTTCCCCAGGAAGTGAATGACCACGGTGCTGAAGACAAAGCTGGAGAATACTGTGAAGAGACCCGCTATACCTAGAGGCAACACAGAACAGACCATAACATATTAACAATCATAACATTCATCCACAGGTGGGTGTTAGTTACATATACACAAGACAATAGATGTTTGTATTGTTACAGTTCTTGTGAAATGAGACTTACCAAGGATGTACTTGGAGCCCAGCTGGCGAAGGTTCTGGAACTGAAAGTAGATGTACACGATGGCCATGCAGCGTGTCACCGTTAGAATGATTACATCACTGTTTAGGATTCTCTGTAGAAGGAGAAAGCATTTCATTTAATATTCTTTCCAAACATGACTGATGTCTTTGCTGTGGTGGTGTCACAGCAGCTTTAAGATGCAACACTAATCTTGGTAGAATAGAATAAAACATAATAATTGTCCCAGAGGGTCCACTTTCTATTGTGTGCCAGGCCAACTCACCTCCTGTAGTTTGGGACAGCCATTGCTCCAGCTGCAGATCTGGTCGCTAGTGGCCAGGTTGTTCATGGACATGAGACAGACGGTCAGGGCAATGGTGCCCACAATCACCTCCCAGGGGTGAGACGCCACCATCAGGCCATGTAGCCTGAACACCCCATTCAACATGGTGGATACACACCGGGTTAACACCTGGCTGGGGTCACTGGGAAAGCACGGCGAAAAAGTAACATGGTCACTCTCTCTCTCACACACACACACACAGAGTTCTTGGTCACTGAGTGACTTACCTTTAAAAAACGAACCCCCTAACCCTGTTAATTAACATGTTTCAAAACAAGACTGACAGAAAGAACAAACCCACCGCTTGCCTAACCTTAGCTTTATGAGTTATGACTAGGCAAGACTAACAACATAGCTAGCTAGTAAAGGAGATAACGTCAGCTACAGTAACTAGTAAACAATACAAATAGCAAACGTCTAGCTAACCAGCTATGACCACCATTACGTAGCTGACATATCTCACTACATCGTTCATTAACTTGCGTATCTGACAGCATGGTAAGTTAACTAGTAGTAGTTAGCAGCAGTATCGTTACCTTGCTAACTTACTAGCTGTCACTCCCAGCCCAAGTCCAGTGTGACTGCGAATGTTTCGAAATCAAGGTCATTTTATGCCACGCTATTATAAGATCAACCACTCACAACATTAAAGTAATTTTAACTTAATCGCTTTCATGTAAGAGCAAAAAATAAGTACCTTCATTTAAGAGTCGTGTATGTTCAATTGACCCATCCACAGGCACACGGCTTGTGGTCTGATGTAATCCGCTCACAAAAAAATGGCGAATGAGGAAATCGTCTGGTTACTGCGTCAAATGGTGGGCGTGGTTAAAACGTAGGCCTTAGCTCAGAGTAGTGCCGCCTTCACATATTGTCGGAACAAGGAAATGTCCGACTTGCTGAATCCATGAACGCGGCACGTATATAAACACAAACTGTTAGCAAGTCGGAAATGTCCTAGTTCCGACTAGATCATGAACGCAGCATAGGTTTGAAGACTTATGTAAATAAGGTATTTATGTTTTTGATTTAAAAGGTTTTATAAACCTGTTTTCGGTTTGTCATTATGGCGTATTGTGTGTAGAAAAAAAAGTTCCCTCATTTGTGGCCTGCTGGAGGTCATTTTGCAGGGCGCTGGCAGTGCACCTCCTTGCACAAAGGCGGAGGTAGCGGTCCTGCTGCTGGGTTGTTGCCCTCCTACGGCCTCCTCCACGTCTCCTGATGTACTGGCCTGTCTCCTGGTAGCGCCTGCATGCTCTGGACACTACGCTGACAGACACAGCAAACCTTTTTGCCACAGTTCGCATTGATGTGCCATCCTGGATGAACTGCACTACCTGAGCCACTTGTGTGGGTTGTAGACTCCGTCTCATGCTACCACTAGAGTGAGAGCACCGCCAGCATTCAAAAGTGACCAAAACATCAGCCAGGAAGCATAGGAACTGAGAAGTGGTCTGTGGTCACCACCTGCAGAATCACTCCTGTTTTGGGGGTGTCTTGCTAATTGCCTATAATTTCCACCTTTTGTCTATTCCATTTGCACAACAGCATGTGAAATTTATTGTCAATCAGTGTTGCTTCCTAAGTGGACAGTTTGATTTCACAGAAGTGTGATTGACTTGGAGTTACATTGTGTTGTTTAAGTGTTCCCTTTATTTTTTTGAGCAGTGTATATTGTAATGAAACAGCAGAGAGCAGGTCTCGAACCCTCGACCTTCTAGCCCGAGGTCCGGCGTGCTATCGACTGTGCCGCAAAAGCATGCTCAAGCGGCAGAGTCGATTTCCGCACTTATAAACCCAGGGTCGTTACAATATATATACACACACACACACATGACCAGCACTGTAGTTGCGAGAGACAACTTTACCAGCATACATAGCATACATGCAGTGTAGTATATTTCCGTTAGGGGACGCTTCCTCTGAAGTGCGCGTGTGCACAAACTCAATTCAACCTTCCATGCCGTCTTAAATATCGCAATTTTTTTTGCAACTTTGGCAAAGCTTCAAGTCTATAAAACGTATGGCGCTGTTCGTGACGTTCTAGTTTTGGGGAAATAAAAATGTATTGACATCAGTTGTTTCATCGATGAGAAACTGTGCCGAATGTCGGCCCAGTTTCACCCTCTCGCACTACATGCGACTGAACGTGTTACCCCTTCTAGTTGTGACGCGCTGTCAGCTGACTGCAGTAAATTCACCAACCTTCGCTGCAAACATACACCAGCAGCTGGAGGAATCACATATTCTTGTCCGTCTATCTCTCTCCGAACTAAACAATGGCAAGCCAGTCCCAGGGTATCCAGCAGCTTTTGCAAGCTGAAAAAAGAGCTGCAGAAAAAGTAGCAGAAGCCCGCAAACGTAAGTTAAAATCTGCTGTCATTCAACGGCGTATATAAACTAAGATAGCTAACGTTAGCTTTATTTGCTAACATTTTCTTCTGGAAGGTAACTAGTTAGGCATAAGTAACATTTTAATTATAAACAGCTACTGTAATAAACCCCAGATTTGACAGCCAACAGATATATTTATTCCTAACTGCAAAGTGTGAAGATGGCAAGGCCTTCAATCCAAGATGACTAACGTTAGCTACCTAGCCAGCAGATACGACCCGCTGCACTATTAGGTTTGGACAAACTTCCTGTATAGATTTAATGGCGTTTAAGACAACCGTGAACTCGTTATTAATCTTTAGGTCGGAAAGTCGGAGCTTTAGAAAGAGGCCCGAGTTCCTTACTTGGAATTCCGAGTTAAGTGACCGTTCAGAACGATTTTGTTTCCCTGTCGGAGCTCGTTTAAAAAAAAAAAAAGTTCCCTCTGTCTTAAAGGGAAAATTGATATCTAAATGTATCCTTTACCCTTCAGTCTACTCAAACGGTTGGTTTCACAGACCCCGATTTGGCCTACCTCTGGACTAAACACTTCAATGGATATTCTCCACTGAACATGGTTTTTAGCCCCAGACTAGGCCTAGATTTAAAATCTATGCCTTGACAGTAGGCTTCTTTCCTCACAATTCTTTCACTAAGTCTCATTTCCCTATGAAACAATACGATTTCACTTCCTATTTTGTCAGGAAGCACACGACAAACTGCGTAGTTAGGAAAACTTGATTGAACGGGGAATTTAATCAATGTTTATTTCACTTACTAGGCTTAAGTGCAGATTTTTCTTCTGTTTGGTCAGGTAAGAACCGTCGGCTGAAGCAGGCCAAGGAGGAAGCCCAGGCCGAGATTGAGCAGTACCGTATGCAGAGGGAGAAGGATTTTAAGACCAAGGAGGCTGCGGTGAGACATTGGGGGGACAATTTTAATTTGCAAATGGGAAACATGAGTCATGTTTTCCTAATCATAAGGCACTGTAGTTGGTAGCTAAATTGATAAGACCTTAACACTGGCCATATAATAACTTATTTAATACTTACTGTATGTTTGAAGTGGTTTGTCTTGTAAGGTGGCCTAAATCGGTGTTCATTTCTCCATTAGGCTCTTGGATCCCATGGTAACTCTGCTGTAGAGGTGGACAAAGAGACTGTGGGCAAGATGGGTAGCATCCAGACCAGCTACCAGCAGAACCGGGAAGGGGTGCTGGGCAACCTGCTTAAGATGGTGTGTGACATCAAGCCAGAGATCCATGTCAATTACCGTTTTGCTGGTTAAACCCCCTCATCACAACCCCTTATTAAACTAAGTAAACACTGAGACACTCTCATTGCACTGCCATCAGTTGGCACATGCTTCATTGACACATCTACTACACCCATGCATGGCACAAACCTCTTTGCCTGCCTGCTCACAACTTTCATTTTTATACCCACAAGTTTATTTTCTCTATAAATATAATCAACAGATGTGTATATGATTCAAATAGATATACATTTGTCCAGTCAAATATAAAGCATGTTCACTCTGTTGGTTAGTCAAAGCAGGCAGAGGTTCTTTTGGTCCTATGCAGTGTCTCTGTTTCCCATCTTCATCGCTTGTAGAATCAAGGTTTTTATATGAAGGTTAGTGTGTGTGTCTTGCTATGCAATGTTTATTAATATGGACATATTGTTCTTGTTTTATTTGTGGAGACCAAAATACAGTGCTTATTTCACTTAATGGGCTGTTAGGCCTGGGGAAAAAAAGATTGCTGTTTTGTTTGAAAGTTTTCCTGCTGTCACAATTTGATTCTTCATCTCTATGAATATATTATCCTGTATAGTAGACATTCTTCTGTTCACAAATATTGTGACTTTATTAAATTAAGTGTTCTTGTGGTTTATTCTTGAATGACTGAAGTGACCATATCCTTTTTTCCTAATTTATTTCCTAAATTCTACAGCTAATGTAGAGGTTGTGAGATTCCTCACCCCAAGTGCCCTGTGGTATGTTGTGCAGCTAGACTGTTGGAACCAGCCTGATTGCTCTGTTCACTGAAATAGAATGGTGAATGCAGCAATAAGGCTGGTTCCACCAGCCCAGACTTGTCCAGCAGCCCAATACAGGAACACTGGAACAGACCAAAGAAAGCAGAACAACTGCAGCCATGTCTGTGACTTCTGAATAAGACATCATACATTGTAAACATTTACAATTTTGTTGCCCCTGCTGAGTTTACATGCCTTTTGTGCTCAATAAAGTACCACTTTTATCCTCCAGAGGACACTACATCCCAATATGTACATGTAATCTCAGAATTGATTTAGGTAAAGAATGCTTGTTTCCTAAAACAATAGTTTTAGTACTTCAAATTATTCTCAGTTTGATCATTTTTTATTTAACTAGGCAAGTCTGTTAAGAACAAATTCTTATTAACAATGACAGCCTACCCAGCCAAAACCTAACCCGGAAGACGCTGGGCCAATTGTGCGCTGCCCTATGGGACTCCCAATCACGGCTGGTTGTGATACAGCCTGGAATCGAACCAGGGTCTGTAGTGACGCATCTAGTACTGAGACGAGGTGCCTTAGACTGGGAGCTCCAACATTGATTTGTAATTTACAGTATGCTTTAGATCATTAACATGTAATGTGGCTACAGGTAGAGTTCACCTCGAAAATACACACATTGAGAATATCTGTACATGAAAACGTACATCTGGTTGTTTTTGATGGTAACATGAAATGTCAAATGCACATGTTATACTATGTTATGTAGGTTTATAACATGTCGACATCGCGTTATCGTTCGGGCTGCCATGTGGCGGGGTTTCTACTAGTTTCCACAGCCACAAAATCGTGAAAACAAAATATCACTTTGGTCTTAATTTAAGGTTAGGTTTAAAATCATATTTTAAGAAGATAAATTGTAGAAATAGGCGGGTTTTATGACTTTGTGGCTGTGGTAACTAGTGACGGCGGAAATGCCTGCCCTGAACGGTCGTCTGATAGGCTGCCATACGAAACATGCGTGCTACGTCATACATTTTCCGGCTTTGTCAAAAGTCATCTGGCTGTGGTTGTTATACTTAAGTGTGACGTGTGCTGTCGGCGTTTTGCCAGTAGAGTAAACGGGAATCTGGACGTTCATTTGAGAGCTCATAGTTAATCATTCGGTTGTGAGTTATTGAGGCCAAAGAAAATCACGCTGGAACCGAGTTCACTATATGTTGTGAGGTAAGCGCGTGCATGCCCAGACTATTCTCTCTATCATTCTCGCTTGTGTTTGACCTCTGTAGCAAGCTAGCTACGAGGCAAGCTAGTAGTCTAGCAAGTACTGGAGTTAACTTGATAGCTAACAAAATATTTTGGTGTATCATGCAACTTCAGCCATCTCACAATTTAAACCAAATGTTCGAAATATCTATCCTGGTGATTGACATCCCATTTTATCCAATGTATGATTTTCATGAAGTCAGTAATGGTTGAGAAACACTTGTATTTTGTATTCGCTAGTTGGATTTTGTATTCGCTAGTTACAGTACACAAAACGCTACAGTACTTTGTTGCCAACGACTCATTGATCTCTCCACTTCTAGGTTTCACGTGGCCCTTTTTCATTATGCTCTACATATTCCGAAACAAGTAGCTAGGCTATCAAGACCGTTAAATCAAATTGTCATGCTTGTTAAATTGTCATCTTCAGCACAAGCACACACTTAAAATATACTCAATAGTTCAGTGTGTATTCCCTATTTCACAACTAGAACTTCAGACTACAAATATGCAACAGTACGTTGTACTTACTTTAATTGTTTGATTAATGATGATGATGAAACATGTAACCAACTGTGGCCCCTATAGGCTCTGTGCACCCTATAGGCTCTGTGCACTACAGTAGGATTGCTCTTTCGTTGCTTTTCAAGACCAATTCCATCTCTGAACACGACCCACTAGTTATCCCCTCTCTGTAACAGAAAAGTGGACATTTTAATGTGCCTACAGCCCAAAGGTGCCATGACCTATTGGTAATTATTTATAGCAGACCAAAAGTACAGCAAAAAAGGTCAAGGCTGGACAACCAGAATATATGTATGTAATCAATATTATCTCTCATAGTTGGTACCCACTGATTTTATTGTGGGAAGTCTGCTTTTAAATTATTTTCATTTACTCTCAGATATGTGGATTAGAGGAATGTTTGAGTGGGTCTGAGGGAAACAGTGCCCTATTGTCTCTGTGTATCAGGAGGACAGAATGACAGTATCCAATGGGCCAAGCTGTCCTCTAGCTCTGTAGTTGGCCCTCTTTCTCATTGGCATCACTCCGAAGTGACTGAAACTTGTTTGCCTGGCACGGCTTCTCATTCTCAACAACAGGTTTACTTTACGGACAGACTTATACTTAGGCTAGTTAATAAAGGCGGCATGGGACAAGTATATTTGACTGACTTAAATTCCCTCCGCCAGGCTTAACTGACCCCCTTAGAATTTGAAGTGGATTCTTAGTGATTGTTTTGATCTTGGTTATTGATTGAAATCTGAACGTTATCCTGCAACAAAAAAAAACACAGATCTGTTTCTGAAACTCCTTTGCAGATTTCCAGAAACCATTTGGGTCACACACAACCATTCTGTTCCATGAATGGTCCTATATGAGATTCCTGCTATTTAGTGTACACAAAGCAGTGGAATGTTAACACAAATGACAGGTACATTTTAAATAAGGCTTAAACACATGCAAATCAGAGATGGAATGATGAGAGCGTGATCAGAATGTAATGGAGAAAATCAAGTTTGAATTGTATTGTTCCACACCATCCTGCTTTAAAAGGTGGAATGTAGGCCTACATTGCCAATTTATTATTTTAGCTAGCCTCTGTAGCAACTAGCTAGCTACGCTTTACTGTACTGCATTTGCCTCAAGTAGTGGCTCTTGTGCATTCATTAGGAATGTGTTTGAAGTCTGGCAATTATGCAGCATGTTGGGCAAAATGAGTTAAGTGGTGTACTGTTAAACATGAAAGGATTAGGCTTAGGTCTACTTGATTATGTGGGGTCATTGATGATGATATCATACAGTGCAGTATTTTTTTACAATATATCGTATTGTTTTGATGATATTTCAATATTATTTTAGCATTAGTTTGCTGTACCTGCACCAAAACTAGTTTGTTACATCTTCTTTTTAAATAGGTAGCCCATTTGTTAGCAGCACTTTTATTTCAGTGACTGATCAAAACATGGCTCTCTCTTGTCCCTCTGAGGCAAACTAAGTTGGAACATCGATTCGCAATACATATAAAATTGTGAGATTCGCAACATGTATCGTGATCTCCCTGGCAATTCCCAGCCGTAGTACACACTTAATAATTGAATTACCATGTCTAATGACAATGTTTCAGTTTGTGCATTCATAGAATGTTTTGTTGGTGAATGTCTCAATGCTAATTTTGGTTCCTTTTGTACTCTGCGCTATTTACTGCACCGTTCATAATTGATTCAATCACTGTCATCTTTGGTGGGGATTGTTATGAGCCAGTTTTATAAGCTGACCTTTCATAAAAGGTGTAAGTCGGCCTTGACACCTTTTTACCTACTTTTAATTCATGTTTTTAAAAGCTGGAGGTGAGAATCATAAAAAGAATCCTCAGCAATCTACACAGAGTACCCCATAATGACAAAGTGAAAATAGATTTTTAGACATGTTTGCATATGTATTAAAAATAAATGATAGAAATGCCTTATTTACATAAACCCCCCCAAACACTCTTTTTACGCTGCTGCTACTCTCTGTTCACTAACTATACATTCATGTACATATGACCTCAATTGGGCCGAACAACCAGTGCTCCCACACTTTGGCTAACCGGGTTATCTGCATTGTGTCCCGCCAACCCCTCTTTACGCTACTGCTACTCTGTTTGTCATATATGCATAGTCATTTTAACCATATCTACATACACCGGTTAGTCAGGTTGATTGAGGTAGTATGTATGTAGCCTCGCTACTTTTATAGCCTCGCTACTGTATATAGCCTGTCTTTTTACTGTTTCATTTCTTTGCCTACCTATTGTTCACCTAATACCTTTTTTGCACCATTGGTTGAGCCTGTAAGTAAGCATTTCACTGTAAGGTTTACCTACACCTGTTGTATTCGGCACACGTGACAAATAAACTTTGATTTGATTTATTCAGACCCTTTGCTATGAGACTCAATTGAGCTCAGGTGCATCCTGTTTCCATTGATCATCATTGAGTGGTTTCAACTACTTGATTTGGAGTCCACCTGTGGTAAATTCAATTGATTGGACATGATTTGGAAAGGCACACACCTGTCTATATAAGGTCCCACAGTTGACAGTGCATGTCAGAGCAAAAACCAGGCAATGAGGTTGAAGGAATTGTCCATAGAGCTCCGAGACAGGATTGTGTCGAGGCACAGATCTGGGGAAGGGTACCAAAAAATGTCTGCAGCATTGAAGTACCCCAAGAACACAGTGGCCTCCATCATTCTTAAATGGAAGAAGTTTGGAGCCACCAAGACTCTTCCTAGAGCAGGCCGCCTGGCCAAACTGAGCCTTTGGTCAGGGAGGTGACCAAGAACCCGATGGTCACTCTAACAGAGCTTCAGAGTTCCTCTGTGGAGATGGGAGAACCTTCCAGAAGGACAACCATCTCTGCAGCACTCCACTAATCAGGCCTTGATGGTAGAGCGCCCAGACAGAAGCCACTCCTCAGTAAAAGGCACATGGCAGCCCGCTTGGATTGCCAAAAGGCATCTAATGACTCTCAGACCATGAGAAACCAGATTCTCTGGTCTGATGAAACCAAGATTAAACTCTCGTTAAAATCGTTAACTAAACCTCAACTACATCTCGTGTGGTCAGGTGCCACAAAAGGAAGAAGGAAAATTGCAATTGGTTCAGAACCTTATGGAACAGCGGGGACTGTGAAGCAACACATGCATATACACACACACACACACACACACACACACACACACACACACACACACACACACACACACACACACACACACACACACACACACACACACACACACACACACACACACACACACACACACACACACACACACGATAACATACACAAATACAAATAGGCAGAGGGTAGCATCATTTGTCTGATTTCTCTGTAATGTTATGGGAATAATAATGCATTTTATTTTGTAAAGTGGTTTCTTGCATCAAACAATTTTCATTCACCTCCTTGTCTGAAAGACAAGTACATAAATGGGTTTATGTCAAGCGCTGCTTATTTTTTTTTAAGTCTCATGGAATGTAGGCTGACATTGAACACCCCACATTGGCTGATGTAGGCTGAATGATATAACATGTTAAAATGTAATGGGATGCTGTGCAACTTCCAGCTCACGTTTACTGTGAACACTGACGTTGTACCTGTTTTTTAAGTTGCAGTTTCAGACAGTGGGCAAGTAGGCTACTTTGGCTATTTGATCAAAGTGTAGGCCTACGAGTGACCGACCATAAAAACAATGGATGAAATGTATCCTGTAACATTTGGTCTTAAAGAGAATCAGACCAATTATACTACCCTCTGCCTATTGACTACGTAGCTTTTTCAAGCCAGTCTTAAAATACAACACTGCCCCTTTCAAGAAAAAAAAGAAGCTCTTTAGCCGACCTTTCTTTTCAAAGATGTCTAGAAATGATCTATAACTGGGCTAATAACTCACTAACTAGCAAAGGATATGAACAAATGTGCACACGCGGCTACATGCAGCTCTCGCTTTGATCTTAAAATAAGCGCATCTACTCACGACTACTCTGTAAACACAGTCCAGTTCAAAGTGAATGGCACAGATACATTTTTTTTTTAATGTTATCTTTATTTAACAGTTAAGAACACATTCTTATTTACAATGACGGCCTAGGAACAGTGGGTTAACTGCCTTGTTCAGGGGCAGAACAACAGATTTTTACCTTGTCAGCTCAGGAATTCGATCTAGGAACCTTTTGGTTACTGGCCCAACGCTCTATTGCCTTAATTCGATCACAATTCCCACAGTAAAGAGAAATGTTAAGTCTTAACTAAGGGGGAAAGTTGAGTGAAGTTCAATCTTATGCTTCTCTGCGCGGGCTGATATTTTTTCTGCGAGGCAGTCCCGGGGGAGCTTAGAGGGAACATTGATTACATGTATTCTTCGCTGCAAGTTTTAGTCTCCACATCTTACCACAAGCCAAGTGGTTCATGCTTTATCTTTGACTTAACTGTCTCAGAGTTTGGGAGTCCTAAAGTCTAGACTTCAGGAAACATCAGAGAGAGCACATCCACATCGACGGGACCGCAGTGGAGAAGGTGGAAAGTTAGGTTCCTCGGCGTACACATCACTGACACACTGAAATGGTCCACCCACACAGACAGTGTGGTGAAGGTGCAACAACCTCAGGAGGCTGAAGAAATTTGGCGTGGCACCTAAAACCCTCACACACTTTTACAGATGCACAATTGAGAGCATCCTGTTGGGCTGTATCACTGCCTGGTACAGCAACTGCTCCGCCCACAACGGTAAGGCTCTCCAGAGGGTGGTGCAGTCTGCCCAACGCATCACCGGGGGCAAACTACCTGCCATCCAGGGCACCCGATGTCACCGGAAGGCCAAAAAGATAATCAAGGACAACAACCACCCTAACTACTGCCTGTTCACCCCATTATCATCCAGAAGGCGAGGTCAGTACAGGTGCATCAAAGCTATTTTTCAGTCTCAAGGCCATCAGACTGTTAAACAGTCATGACGAGCACGTTAGAGGATGCTGCCTATATACATAGACTTGAAATCACTGACCACTTTTTAATAAATGGAACACTAGTTACTAGTGATGCACCAATATGACATTTTCGGCCGATACAGATATCCATTATTTTCCCTTCCAAAATACACAATATTTAAATATTTTGCGGCCTTTTTAAGCATTCTAGTACAGTTAAATAGTTAACACACATGGACGCAGCGCTCTACGGCACTGCATCTCGGTGTAAGAGGCATCACTATAGTCTCTGGTTCGAATCCTGGCTCTATCACATCCGGCCGTGATTGGGAGTCCCATAGGGTGGCGCACAATTGGCCCAGCATCGTCCGGGTTTGGCTGGAGTAGGCCATTGTAAATAAGAATTTGTTCTTAACTGACTTGCCTAGTTAAGTAAAGGATACACACACTGACCAAAAAATTATTTTGTTGGCATTTACATATGTTCCCATTACCAGTAAAACATAATCAAAACCTATTTCTTTCACTTACTTGCTGTTTTGTTGTTCATTTCTTCAGTCGTTTCATTCTCAACCAGGATTTCTATGGAAGGCCGTTTGGGTCTTTCCGTGTCAAATAACACTATTTGACCGATCTGAATATGACTGCACGTCACATAATAATTTAACACGTTCATACATTTTGTGTAGCTGTTACGCATTGATTACACTATCACTCGTAATTCATATGTCACAACGATTAATCAATGCGTATGCTATGATGCTGGTAAAGTTCTCGCCCACCTACAGTGCTGATCATAAAAAAGCTAGCTAGCTCGTTCTCCCCAAAAACATAGCAAAACGACAATCTGTTTCAGTAGCTATATAGTTAGCTAGCTAACTATATAGCTAGGTGTCATCATCGAAATAACCCTAATTTATAAGACCGTTATTTGATTAATGGTGGTCGGACCCATCCAGCCACAATAAGGATTAGCCACAATAGTGGACTTTGCGGTTAGCCTTCAAAATAAATGTATGGCATAATTCTGCTATTTGTATTCATTTGCATTACTGTCAATGACATACTTTTATTTTGAAGGCAAACCGTAAATTCCACTATTGTGCCTAGTCCTTATTGGGGCTAGCTTCACAACATACAACCCGGTGCGGTCGAGCCTCACTAGCCAGATGAAGCTACCTGGCTGCTTATAACGTTAGCTTTGGGCAACAGGGTTAATTAGCTGGCCAACTATTTATTTTCATGAAGTTCAATTTCAATAGGTGAACAACCAGTGGCAACAAGCTAATACTTACTCACAAGGATTCCTATATCATTGCTAAGAATAATGAAAATGAATGCAGTTTCTACTGGTTATTGTTTTCAGGCTGTTTGTATTGGTGCTAGCTAGGTACCAAGTTTAAGCTAGCTACCCCAGAAGTTGAGGTCGAACAAATTATGCTTTATTACCAAAGCGGTATTGTAAACGCATCATTCATGGCCGGCGTTTGCTTGTTTGCAGACCTTTTTGTAAAAAAGAAAAAAATTAAAGCTGTATTTCACCTTTTATTTAACAAGGTAGGCCAGTTGAACAAGTTCTCATTTATAACTGCGACCTGGCCAAGATAAAGCAAAGCAGTGCGACAAAAACAACAGAGTTACACATGGGATAAACAAACGTACAGTCAATAACACTATATCTGTATACAGTGTGTGCAAATGAAGTAAGGAGGTAAGGCAATAAATAGGCCATAGTGGCGAAGTAATTACAAGTTAGCAATTAACACTAGAGTGATAATGTGCAGATGAGCATGTGCAAGTAGAAATCCTGGTGTGCAAAACAGCAGAAAAAAACAAATGGGGATGAGGTAGTTGGTTGGATGGGCTATTTACAGATGGGCTGTGTACAGCTGTAGCGATCGGTAAGCTGCTCTGACAGCTAATGCTTGAAGTTAGTGAGGGAGACGTAAGTCTCCAACTTCAGTGATTTTTGCAATTCGTTCCAGTCATTGGCAGCAGAGAACTGGAAGGAAAGGTGGCCAAAGGAGATGTTGCGTGTGCTACGGGTGGGTGTTGCTATGGTGACCAGTGAGCTGAGATAAGGCAGAGCTTTACCTAGCAAAGACTTATAGATGACCTGGAGCCACTGGGGTTGGCGACGAATATGTAGCGAGGACCAGCCAACGAGAGCATACAGGTCGCAATGGTGGGTAGTATATGGGGCTTTGGTGACAAAACGGATAGCACTGTGTTAGACTGCATCCAATTTGCTGAGTAGAGTGTTGGTGATGTCATTTACAAAATAGCCTCCAAAGTCAAGGATTTGACAGTGCTACTTTATCTTTTTTGACACGCAAAGACCCAAACAGTGTTCCATAGTATGTATGTCGTGAAGCCATTACTGTCTAACTCCGGTAGGGCAACATCTGAAAAATAGTGCACTTGGTAGTGTGTACCGGTGCTCAACCAGTCGGCGAACAGCCAACATCACCCATGACAGAGAACGGTTGATTGTCAAGGGCAATGAATTCCATTATCTTGGCTTTAATGGATTTTACCTTTGAGTTGTCACGCTGAAATGTTCTTACTCTTTCAAATGATTGCTCGACTGCTTGATCCACACAGCAGACATTGTGGGCTAGGTTAGGAATGCTGTGTTGCACATGTAGCGTAACATTTTACGTGGAGTCATTACGTCATGTACCTACGTTCTATAGGTATGCACAGTACCTTTGAAATCAGTTTTTAACATCAGCATTAAACTAGACATCGGGCCAATACCGATGTTGGCATTTTTAGCTAATATTGGCTGATTCCGATATGTTCACCGATTCTTCTTTTATTTTTTTTATTATATTGTGCATCCCGACTAGTCACTTTAATAATGTTTACATATATTACATTACTCATCTCATATGTATATACTATTCTACTGTATCTTAGTCTATGCCGCTCTGACATTGTTCGTCCATATATTTATATATTCTTAATTCCATTCCTTTACCTAGATTTGTGTGTATTAGGTACATGTGGTGAAATTGTTCTACATTACTTGTTAGATAGTATTGCACTGTCAGAGATAGAGAAACAAGCATTTCGCTACACCCGCAATAACATCTGCTAAATACGTGTTTGTGACCAATAAAATTTGATTAACAATTCCCTTGTACAGGGACCCAAGCACAAGAAATGGCAATATTAGTTGTGTTCTATGCATCAGCATTCAGTTTATGATCAATTATTTTGATCAGGATAGTTTTTTTGATTAACAGTCTAAGTGATGTGGATTGACCACACTGACTGTTTGTCTGGTTAAAGGATAGTTTTAGACAAACAAAGGTGTAATGGTTCCGCACTCAAAGATGTCCCATAAAGCTAGCTTTATTTTTCTTCACTGCATTAGGGATAGCGTAAAAAGCAATTTCAGTTTTAGAAAAGATAAAAGATTGTTGGAGCAGCAAACAAATAAGTGACTGGACATCCCATTATTTCTTCAGTTGGCTGTTTTGTCCAGCATGTATGTTTTGGATGTGTTTTAAAGGGGCAATCCGCAGTTGCTACATTCGTTTTTGGGGAGGGGGAACCATGTTATTGGCTGGATCAAAGGAAATGAGAGGCAGAATGGTCACATGAGGCAGACAGTCATGAGAAGGCAGATTAGTGCACTTCGGCATGACTCAGTCACTTTCCCACTCTCGAGCAGGCGAGCACACTCAGGATCAGACAACACACCTGTACACATTGATGGGTTGCATGAACACTCGCACACATTGACAAGTATCTTGTCAGTAATTTGGCTGTAACAGAAGTTCTGCATGTGGTGAGACATTTGGGTAAGTTTTATTTTTTTTAAAGGAAGATTTTAACTGGAATAAAACAATATTTCATATCAATTATCGAATCTAGAATGTTTAGGCTACCATTTTAATAATGTGCATTTCCTTGTTGTATGCAATGTACTTCAGCTGTCTTTACTTCTTTGCATGCGCCAATGCATATTTTTGTTTGTTCTGGGAAAAAGCATGGACTCTATTTGTTTCCTGCTTTATGTATAGCTAATATATGAAGGGATTAGGCTAATTAACTATTACCCACTGTACTTTGACTGACTGAGAGCAGTCTTTTGTAATTTGAGTCATATCTACATGAATGATGAAAATCATTCTTTGTTGTAACGTTCTTCCAGCATTGTGTAGCCTACTACAGTTTCCACTCGGGTACAAAACAATTTACTGAGGATTTACTTTGGTTAAAGATCAGAGTTCTTAGGTTTATGATTCCAAGGACTCGCAGGAACATTTCACAATGGCTTTTATAACCTCATGTGGAGTGTGATTATATTCACAGTTCTTTGAACTCTGAGAGGCAAGTGCTGTGTAACACGACTTTAGACTGTTCTTGTCTTGCTTTAAAGGGCACAATGGTCTTCGCTTTGGACTTTTCAGCAACTGATAAGAATTTAAGGTTCACGTTGACTTTGATGGAATGTTTATTTTTAAACCTAAAGACTTACGTTTGGACTTAATGGGTGGTGTCCCTCTTAGCGTTATGAATAGCCTGTCTTTATAACACTGTTTTGGAGTAGTAAAGTCAATTTCGTTGTGTACTTGGTCATAATGTCTACCTGAGTCTTGACTGTTTGTTTTGTTGAGGATTAGGCCCATATGTTCAAAGGGCTAACTTCTCACTGTGGCAACAACTGAGTCTAGCAGAGCTGAGTAGAAAAATATGAGTTAACAGATGTCTTGACTGGCAGGTTAATTGATGCGATTATGGTTCTTTTCATTTTGATTCTCGATGTCTGTTTTCCTTGTCCCCTAATGTCATTGGTTTCTGCCTCGGGGTGTCCCAGACATTTGGTATAACATGTTTTTCTCTAATTTAATAACATTAATGTCTGTTAAGTGGGCATTTATTGAGTTATAAAGGCAGTTTTCTACGGATGTGGCCTCTGGTTGTTTGGCCATTTAAATTAGTAATAGTCCTGGTAGAGCTCGCGAGTCAAGTAGCAAATTTTTCCACCTCGATTTATTGCGCACTCTCATGTAGGGAGAGAAGGTGTTTTCAAGGTGCTATGGCTACTAGACATGGATGACTCGAACTGTGTATGAAATAGCCTTGGCACACAGTGGTCCAAAATGGCTTCACAGTTCTTGGGACCATGTGGTTCTGTTTGTAGCCTAAAATGTGCTTTCCTCAATTTAGGTACTTTTCACATCCAAACATAAGTATAATTAGCCTAACTACCAGGAATTGCATTATCAATACCTAGATTACAAAATGGCAAAGCTGCAATTGTTGTCTTGGCCTAGAAATGTTCATAGTCCGAATACTGTGCTTCTTTTTGCACATCCTTGATGTCCAAGGAAATGGTTTCAACCAGCATTTACAATAGACCCCAGCCAGCGTTCTCTACCAGTGGGTTCAGTACAGTAGGTTGAGGGGTTCATGGTTAAAACACCTCTCACAATCACCATCTCTCCAAAGTATAACACTAGCCACTTTGGAGAATTTGGGGAAAGTAATGCTGCTTTGAAAGTTGATGAACTTGTAACACCACTTTTGAGAAAATGGCCTGTAAATGTTTTGGTACACCTACTGGAGAGCTCTGCTTTGTCTACACTGGCTATTCCCCAACTGGGGTACGTGCAATGCCGTCGGGGGTACGCCAAAAAAACATGTGATTTACATTTTCAAACAGGGCGATGGTTTTTTTCTCTCGCCTGAGTAGCCTCGTTTCACTGCCATGAATAAAATTAAACCATCTAAGTTTTCAGCGAAATAACACAATGTCAAACATCCAATCACATTAAACGTTACTCTCTCGCGGGAATTCCACTGTCTGAAGAGCTCCATCTTCTTAAATCATATCCTCAATTTTGTCCCGCACATTGAATATACACTGCTCAAAAAAATAAAGGGAACAATTAAACAACACAATGTAACTCCGAGTCAATCACACTTCTGTGAAATCAAACTGTCCACTTAGGAAGCAACACTGATTGACAATAAATTTCACATGCTGTTGTGCAAATGGAATAGACAAAAGGTGGAAATTATAGGCAATTAGCAAGACACCCCCCAAAACAGGAGTGATTCTGCAGGTGGTGACCACAGACCACTTCTCAGTTCCTATGCTTCCTGGCTGATGTTTTGGTCACTTTTGAATGCTGGCGGTGCTCTCACTCTAGTGGTAGCATGAGACGGAGTCTACAACCCACACAAGTGGCTCAGGTAGTGCAGTTCATCCAGGATGGCACATCAATGCGAACTGTGGCAAAAAGGTTTGCTGTGTCTGTCAGCGTAGTTTCCAGAGCATGGAGGCCCTACCAGGAGACAGGCCAGTACATCAGGAGACGTGGAGGAGGCCGTAGGAGGGCAACAACCCAGCAGCAGGACCGGTACCTCCGCCTTTGTGCAAGGAGGTGCACTGCCAGTGCCCTGCAAAATGACCTCCAGCAGGCCACAAATGTGCATGTGTCTGCTCAAACGGTCAGAAACAGACTCCATGAGGGTGGTATGAGGGCCCGACATCCACAGGTGGGGGTTGTGCTTACAGCCCAACACCGTGCAGGACGTTTGGCATTTGCCAGAGAACACCAAGATTGGCAAATTCGCCACTGGCGCCCTGTGCTCTTCACAGATGAAAGCAGGTTCACACTGAGCACGTGACAGAGTCTGGAGACGCCGTGGAGAACGTTCTGCTGCCTGCAACATCCTCCAGCATGACCGGTTTGGCGACGTGTCAGTCATGGTGTGGGGTGGCATTTCTTTGTGGGGCCGCACAGCCCTCCATGTGCTCGCCAGAGGTAGCCTGACTGCCATTAGGTACCGAGATGAGATCCTCAGACCCCTTGTGAGACCATATGCTGACACATGCACATTTGTGGCCCGCTATCTGGGTGATGTTTTTTCACCTGAATGATCTGAATCTAGGATTACAGGGACTCTCCGCAACTATTCAATTTGCTTGACAAAAATTAGGCTTTGATTAAGAAGTTGGATCTCTTCTCTGTCTGCATTTACAAGGACAAAACAGGTCTTTCCATCATTGTAAGATTTTTGTTTGTGTGCAAATGAGGTCACGCTTACGGACAATGTCAAATGTGATATAGCGAAGCACCTGAGTGAGCTGGGTGCGCAATTACGCAGGAACTTTCACAAAACTGATGACGCAAACAACTGGATTCGTTATCCCTTTCATGCCCTGCCTCCAGTCCACTTACCGATATCTGAACAAGAGAGCCTTATTGAAATTGCAACAAGCGGTTCTGTGAACATTTTATCAGAAGCCACTGCCAGTTTTCTGGATAGGGCTGCACTCAGAGTATCCGGCCTTGGGAAATCGTGCTGTTAAGACACTGATGCCCTTTGTAACAATGTACCTATGTGAGAGTGGATTTTCAACCCTCACTAGCATGAAAACTAAACAGGAACAGACTGTGTGAAATTATTTAAGACCGACTCTCTCCAATACAACCCAACATTGCAGAGTTATGTGCATCCTTTCAAGCACACCCTTCTAATTAACGTATGGTGAATTATTCACAATTTTTGATGGACAAATAAGGTTTTATATGTAAGATGGCTAAATAAAGAGCAAAAATATTGTTTTTGACCAGGGCTTCTTATAAGAGCTCTGTCACTTTCCACGAACCCGGATTCACGTCTGAGGCCATGTGCTAAACAGAGTGCGTAAGGTAGTATACTAAACAACCAAAGATTAAGACTAAAAGTGGTGAAAGTAGTAGTAAAAATACACTATCTAGTCCTTGGCCTATATCCTAATCTGACTTTGGTGCAGGTCTTGTCGTGGTTCACATTACCGTCTCTGGTAAACACACATCAAATAAAATCTAAGTTTGTCACATGCAGAGGATACAGAAGGTGTAACGGTACAGTGAAATGGCTACTTGCATAGTGGAGTCTTGTTTATACCCATAATCCCAACCCATACTACCATTCACCATGCATTAATCTGCAGGTAACTAAAGCTAACCAACTAGGTTCAATGTTACCTAGTTAACTAACATTAGGCTATAACTAGCAATGCAAATGGATTTCTAAGATTATGAATAATATTTCTACACTGCTCATACACGTAATGTTAGTTAGCGAGCCAGCCAGCTAACAGTACGCTTTAACTTGCAATGAAAACGACTTTCTGATAAAATTGGAAACGTATAATATCTGAAAAATGTAGCTAGACTCTTACCCATATTGATGAATGCTTCTCCATCTCTGTTATGGATGCCATGGTTGCCCTTAGTTTGAAGATGTAATCCGGAGACAGGTTTTATACAACCGCATTCTGTTTTCTTTTCGACTCCCACCGCATTTGCAATCCTACTCTGCTTCCACCGGGCATTCCACGGATTTCAAAACTCTGTTAACTTTTTCTGAGACGTTTATCGCCCTTTCTTCCCCATCACTGTCATCAGAAGACAATACAATATCTGGTTTAATGAAAATGTTTTTACCTAAATCTGAGATTTCCTCATCGTCTGATTCATTTTCAGTGTCAGCATGGACTACTTTCTGGAGGACGATCGTACTATCACAACTTTTTCCCGCTGATCGTTGTCGATATCGCCTGTTAAATTCAGGGCAGCAGTGTTGAGCAGTAGCAACACTTTTGCAGTTCTAAATGATATTTTTCAAAAAGCAGCGGTAGAAAGGATTATCTACACATACTGAGCAGCTAATTTTATAGACAGAAGCGTGCTACATGGCAGACCAATCTGAACGAATATCGGCATGTCCAGCCCATCCATTATCTCAGCCAATCATGGCTAGCGGGAAGGTTCCTCGCTTTTTCCGTAGCTAAAACAACTAGGCTCGTAATTTTAAATGTTTTATTCGTATTTACAGATCGCATACAAGCAGTGGTGCAAAAATACTTTAAAGTACTACTTAAGTACTGCACTATTAATATTTTTACTCCATTACATTCCAAAAGAAAATAATGTACTTTATACACCATACATTTTCCCTGACACCTAAAAGTACTCGTTACATTTCAAATGCTTAGCAGGACAGGAAAATGTTCCAATTTACACATCAAGAGAACATCCCTGGTCATCCCTACTGCCCCTTATCTGGCAGACTCACTAAACACACATGCTTCGTTTGTAAATTATGTCTTGAGTGGGCCCCTGGATATCTGTAAATTTTAAAAACAAGGAAATCGTCCCGTTTGGTTAATATAAGGAACGTGAAATGATTTATACCTTTACTTTTGATACTTAAGTATATTTAAAACCAAATACTTTTAGACTTTTACTCAAGTAGTATTTTACTGGGTGACTTTTACTTGAGTCATTTTCTATTATAGCATCTTTACTTTTACTCAAGTATTATAACTGGGTACTTTTACCACCACTGCATACACGTTTGTTATTAAGGCACATGAAAGTTCACATGTTCCAGAAGGCATTTCTGCCAAAAGAATGCATTTTGATTAAAAAAAAAAAAAAATGTCTTAATGCTTCTCCTGTGAAGTGGTGATGTACGACATATGCCTAGCTTCCTGGAACGGGTCACATATTTCATGGCTTTTTGAAAGAGCTCACAGAGCTTGTTTTTCCACTTATAACTGCCCCCCAGTGTTTAGTTATGAAGATATGTTAATGAAGCAATACAAACCTAATTTGGAGTGTCTTTAGTTTGAGTGTTCTATAGTCTTGTACAGATAAGGGGATGACTGGGACAGGCAATGTAACTTTCTCTGTAAAGATTTTATATGGTCTTAACTGGTTTCTCTCTTTTCATTGTCAGTAGCCCCTTTTCAGTGTTTTCACAGATATTGATGTGTCATCTTGGCTTCAGAAGCTTTGGCATTCACCACAATTTTCTGTGCCTGTTTTGAGATATATTCTTCAGACTTTAAGAGAAACAATTGTTTATCTTGAAAATTGTGCTCTAGCTAAGAAGATTATCTTGGAAAATATATCAATTGTAGAATAATAGTGAAGACAACATAAACTATGAAATAATACACATGGAATCATGTAGTAACCAAAAAAGTGTTAAACAAATCAAAATATATTTTAGGTTCTTTAAAGTAGGCACCCTTTGCCGTGATGACCATTTTGATCATTCTTGGCATTCTCTCAACCAGCTTCATGAGTAATGCTTTTCCCAACAGTCTTGAAGGAGTTCCCACATCAATTTGTGCCACATCCCAGGTTTTCGCCTGCAAAATCAGTTCTGTTATAATCATAGACAATATTTTGACAGTTTTGCAAACTTTAGAGTTTTCTATCCTAATCTGTCAATTATATGCATATTCTAGCATCTGGACCTCAGAAATAGTCTGTTTACCTTGGGAACGTTATTTTTCCAAACATAAAAATTCTGCCCCCTGGCTGAAAGTTAAGTGTGAATTGTAAGTAAATCACTGATTGTGTCACCAGCAAAACACCCCCACACCATCACACCACCACCTCCATGCTTCACGGTGAGAACCACACATGCAGAGATCATCCGTTCACCTATTCTGCGTCTCACAAAAACACACGGCGGTTGTAACTTAAAGATCTCAAATTTGGACCAAAGGACATATTTCCACCAATTTGATTTCCATTGATAATTTTTGTGTGATTTTTGTTGTCAGCACATTCAACTATGTAAAGAAAAAAGTATTTAAGAATATTTCATTCAGATCTAGGATGTTATTTTAGTGTTCCCTTTATTTTTTTGAGCAGTGTATATTACATTACACACACACACACACCTACCATTCAGAAGTTTGGGGTCACTTAGAAATGTCCTTGTTTTTGAAAGCAAAGCATGTTTTTTTGTCCTTTTTAAAATCACTTTAAATTGATCAGAAATACAGTTTAAAAGGTCATGGTACTTTAGGATTGAATAATTACATGTAGCTTTAATAGCAGTCACACACAGTGCCTTCGTAAAGAATTCAGACCCCTCGACTTTTTCCACATTGTGTTAGTTTACAGCCATATTCTATAATTGATTACCCCCCCCAATCTACACACAATACCTCATAATGGCAAAACCAGAAATACCTTACTTAGCAAAGGGTCTGAATACTTATTTAACTCAAAACTCCAGGATGCTGGCCTTCTAGGCAGAGTTCCTCTATCCAATGTCTGTTCTTTTGCCCATCTTTTTATTGGCCAGTCTGAGATTTGTCTAGAAGGCCAGCATCCCGGAGTCGCCTCTTCACTGTTGACGTTGAGACTGGTGTTTTGCGGGTACTATTTAATGAAGCTGCCAGTTGAGGGCTTGTGAGGCGTCTGTTTCTCAAACTAGACACTAATGTCCTTGTCCTCTTGCTCAGTTTTACACCAGGGTTTCCCACTCCTCTTTATATTCTGGTTAGAGCCAGTTTGCGCTGTTCTGTGAAGGGAGTAGTACACAGCGTTGTACGAGATCTTCAGTTTCTTGGCAATTTCTTGCCTTCATTTCTCAGAACAAGAAAAGACTGACGAGTTTCAGAAGAAAGGTCTTTGTTTCTGGACATTTTGAGCATGTAATCGAGCCCACAAATGCTGATGCTCCAGATACTCAACTAGTCTAAGGCCAGTTTTTATTGCTTCTTTAAATCAGAACAAGAGTTTTCAGCTGTGTTAACATAATTGCAAAAGGGTTGTGATACACACTTGGATTATCTAACACAACACGCCATTGGTACACAGGAGTGATGGTTGCTGATAATGGGCCAAATAATGGGCCTATGTAAGCATATGTAGATATCCCATAAATATAATCTGCCGTTTCCAGCTACAATAGTAATTTACAACATTAACAATGTTTAACATTACAAAAAATGTGTTATCATAAATTTTGATCATAATCTTTAAAATGTAAAGTCTAACACCCATAATGTAGGGTGTAACATCCATAACGGTTGTTTTTCCTCTCTAAAGTACTAATGAAAATGACAATCTTTTTAAAATGATAGTTTTTGTGTTCAGACATGCCTTTCCTCCTTAATGAATATCCATGTTTTGACCTATGTCTTAACTCAGACTTTTGATAATATGTTCAGAAAAAGCTTGGCCTACATGTAACATCCATAACGCTTCACATTTGCATTCTACAACATGCCAATATTTAAAGTATGCTTTCTTGAGTATACACCCCCCCCCCCCCAAGGTGTACAGTAGACGCACATATCAAACATTTTATTTATATTTGCTTTGTCCAGTCTTTGAAACATTAAGATGTGATTTTGTGTGCAAGTGTAATGTTCATACTGCTGGAATCGCCCACCTACAACAAAAGCAACCTGTCATAGACAAATGTGTGTAAAGGTGAGAAGTATGCGTGACTGATCTCTTTTGTGTCTATTTCCTGGTTCTTGCAGTACTACATTCGAGACGAACATGGACCACACTGACCATGACCACAGCAAAATGGCTGGCAGCATGGCTCCTCCCATGGTCACAGGCTCCCACGAGGATCATCTAGGGGGAGGTGGAGTGGGCCATATGATGGTGAGTGGGCTTGGCAATCTGAAAAAGAAATCAGTCACATACTAATTTCTCTCTGTTACAATGTGGGATGTATTTATGCTTGATCCAGCAATGCGGTACGGAGGCTAAGTACGGAGGGTGTGAAGCAATTGCGGAGGCCATTTCAAGCTCTGTACCGCATCGCCGTGCTCATCCCAAAAATGTTTACAATTCTGAGGGCTCCGTATAGCTCCTCATTGATATGATTTGTTGACGGTATGTGGGGGCGGTACACCCTGTATAAACACAAACTCACTCCCTTAACAACTTCCTCCACAACAGTTCTGCTCTACTCCACGAAACGCAAGAATTACGAATGCCCTGACTTTTGCAGAGGCCGCATCGCAGTTAATGCTATATGTTCAATGCAGACACTGTAATGACCATAAATTGTCTTTTAGGCTTAGCACCCCATCTCTGCACTTCCTACAACCTCCTCACAAAGTTGTAAATCTGATTCATGAATGGTTTTAATTCAACTCTAGTTCAAACGGCCTGCTTGACATTTCTCTCTGCTGTGTGAGCTGAATCAAATGAAATGTTATTGGTCACATACATATGGATAGCAGATGTTATTGCAAGTGTAGCGAAATGACTGTGCTTCTAGTTCCTACAGTCCAGTAATATCTAACAATGCCACAACAACCTAATACACACATCTAAGTAAAGAAATTGAATAATGTATACATATATGGGTGAGCAATGTCAGAGCGGCATAGGCTAAGATGCAACAGATAGTATAGAATACATATGAGATGATTAATGCAAGATATACAGTTGAAGTCAGAAGTTTACATACACATAGGTTGGAGTCATTAACTCATTTTTCAACCACTCCACAAACTTCTTGTTAATAAACTATAGTTTTGGCAAGTTGGATAGGACGTCTACTTTGTGCAGGACACAAGTAATTTTTCCAACAATTGTTTACAGACAGATTATTTAACTTATAATTCACTGTATCACAATTCCAGTGGGTCAGAAGTTTACATACACTAAGTTGTGACTGTGCCTTTAAACAGCTTAGAAAATTCCAGAAAATGATGTCATGGCTTTAGAAGCTTCTGATAGGCTAATTGATATAATTTGAGTGAATTGGAGTTGTACTTGTGGATGTATTTCAAGGCCTACCTTCAAACTCAGTGCCGCTCTGCTTGACATCGTGGGAAAATCTAAATAAATCAGCCAAGACCTCCGAAAAAAAATTGTAGACCTTCACAAGTCTGGTTCATCCTTGGGAGCAATTTCTAAACGCCTGAAGGTACCACGTTCATCTGTACAAACAATAGTACGCAAGTATAAACACCATGGGACCATGCAGCCGTCATACCGCTCAGGAAAGAGACGCGTTCTGTCTCCTAGAGATGAACATACTTTGGTGCGAAAAGTGCAAATCAATCCCAGAACAACAGCAAAGAACCTTGTGAAGATGCTGGAGGAAACAGGCACAAAAGTATCTATATCCACAGTAAAATGAGTCCTATATCAACATAACCTGAAAGGCCGCTCAGCAAGGAAGAAGCCACCGCTCCAAAACCGCCATAAAAAGCCAGACTACGGTTTGCAACAGCACATGGGGACAAAGATTGTACTTTTTGGAGAAATGTCCTCTGGTCTGATGAAACAAAATTATATATTGTTGGCCATAATGACCATCGTTATGTTTGGATGATAAGGTGACGCTTGCAAGCCGACGAACACCATCCCAACCGTGAAGCACGGGGGGGGGGTAGCAGCAGCATCATGTTGGGGGGGTGCTGTGCTGCAGGAGGGACTGGTGCACTTCACAAAATAGATGGAATCATGAGGTAGGAAAAGTATGTGGATATATTGAAGCAACATCTCAAGACATCAGTCAGGAAGTTAAAGCTTGGTCGAAAATGGGTCTTCCAAATGGACAAATGGATCCCAAGCATAATTCCAAAGTTGTGGCAAAATGGCTTAAGGACAACAAAGTCAAGGTATTGGAGTGGCCATCACAAAGACCTGCCCTCAATCCTATAGAAAATTTATGGGCAGAACTGAAAAAGCGTGTGCGAGCAAGGAGGCCTACAAACCTGACTCGGTTACACCAGCCTTGTCAGGAGGAATGGGCCAAAATTCACCCAACTTATTGTGGGAAGGCTACCTGAAACGTTTGTCCCAAGTTGTCCATTTAAAGACAATGCTACATTCAATTAGTATTTGGTATGTAAACTTCTGACCCACTGGGAATGTGATGAATGAAATAAAATAATTCTCAACTATTATTCTGACATTTCACATACTTAAAATAAAGTGGTGATCCTAACTGACATAAGACAGTGAATTTTTACTAGGATTTAAATGTCAGTAATTGTGAAACTGAGTTTAAATATATTTGGCTAAGATGTATGTAAACTGACTTCAACTGTATAAACATTGTTAAAGTGACTACTGTTCCATTTATTAAAGTGGCCAATGAGTTCATGTCTGTATATAGGCAGCAGCCTCTCTCTGCTAGTGATGGCTGTTTAACAGTCTGATGGCCTTGAGATAGAAGCTGTTTTTCAGTCTCTGCTTTGATGCACCTGTACTGAACAGGCAGTTGCCCGGGTGGTTGTTGTCCTTGATGATATTTTTGGCCTTCCTGTGACATCAGGTGCAGTAGGTGTCCTGGAGGGCAGGTAGTTTCCTCTGGCAAGCCCTGCGGTTGTGGGCGGTGCAGTTGCTGTACCATACAGTGATACAGCCCGACAGGATGCTCACAATCGTGCATCTGTAAAAGTTTGAGGGTTTTAGGTGACAACCAAATTTGCTGAAGAGGCGCTGTTGCTCCTTCACCACACTGTCTGTGTGGGAGGACCATTTCTGTTTGTCCGTGATGTATACGCAGAGGAACTTAACTTTCCACCGTCGCCACTGCTGTCCTGTGCATAGGGGGGTGCTCCCTCTGCTGTTTCCATGATCATCTCTATTTTGATGACGTTGAGTGATGTTCTTTTCCTGACACCACACTCTAAGTGCCCTCCCCTCCCTGTAGGCTGTCTCGTCGTTGTTGGTAATCAAGCCTACTACTGTTGTCGTCTGCAAACTTGATGAGTTGAAGGTGTGCATGGCCACGCGGTCATGGTGAACAGGGAGTACAGGACGGGGCTAAGCACTCACCCTTGTGGTGCCCCAGTGTTGAGGATCAGTGAAGTGGAGATGTTCACCAACTGGGGGAGGGCCGTCAGGAAGTCCAGGACCCAATTACACAGGGCGGGGTTGAGACACAGGGCCTCATGCTTAATGATGAGCTTGGAGGGTACTATGGTATTGAATGCTGAGCTATAGTCAATGAACAGCATTCTTACATAGTTATTCCTCTTGTCCAGATGGGATAGGGCATTGTGCAGTGTGATGGCGATTACATTGTCTGTGGATCTATTGGGCCGGTAAGCAAACTGAAGTGGGTGTAGAGTGATAGGTAAGGTAGAGCTGATATGATCCTTGACTTGTCTCTCAAAGCACTTCATTGTGACTGAAGTGAGTGCTACGAGTCAATAGTCATTTAGTTTAGTTACCTTTGCATTCTTGGGTCCAGGAACAATGGTGGCCATCTTGAAGCATGTGGGGACAGCAGACCGGGATAGGGAGAGATTGAATATGTCTGTAAACACACAAGCACATCTGCGAGTGTTCTGAGCACGCGGCTATGGATGCCGTCTTGGCCGGCAGCCTTGCGAGGGTTAACACGTTTAAATGTCTTACTCACGTCAGCCACGGAGGAGAGCCCACTGTCCTTGGTAGCTGGCCGCGTCAGTGGCACTGTTATCCTCAAAGCGGGCAAAGAACATGTTTAGGTTGTCTGGCAGCAAGACGTCAGTGTCTGCGACGTGGCTGGTTTTCCTTTTGTAGTCCGTGTTTGTAAACCCCTCGGCTCTATAGGTGTGTGATACAATTTTTTTTGTTTTCTGTCCCTCTTCTCCAGAAAATGACCTTCTACTTTGGCTACACAAACGTGGAGCTGCTGTTTGCCAGCCTTGTCATCAACACACCTGGAGGTAAGTTAGTGTGTTCCCAGAATGTATTTTCAGACTTGTAATGCAAAAAGTATTTTATGTAATGACTTTGGCCATTGATTATTCATAAAACTAAAAATAACATTGGTTAGTCAATTATTTAACACCTTTCTACCATGTCTCCTCTCTCAGAGATGGTGGCGGCCTGCTTTGGTTGTTTCCTGCTGGCTGTGCTCTACGAGGGGCTGAAGATTGGCAGGGAGTTCCTGCTGAGGAGGAACCAGGTCAACGTGCGTTACAACTCCATGCCTGTCCCCGGGGCAGACGGCACCATGGTCATGGAGACCCACAAGACTGTAGGGTGAGTTAGACGACCATGCAACAGGACTCCTTACTAACCGGACACATAGTAGTACTGCAGTGAAGTGGTCCATTTTACACCCCAATAATGAGACTTGAAGACATTGCAGTTCAAAAGGGCTATGTGCTCCATATCAACTTGCAGTAGGAAAATGTGAAGCCTCACTGTATGTGGTGAATGTTGTGGACATAACAGGAGTTTTTAAATGGCTTAGTTTGCCACTAACACCTAACTTGCAGAGTGCTGTCAATTAGTTTATTTGAAAACATGACTTTTTTAACAATCCTGTTTCCCCCTCTCCCCTGCAGCCAGCGGATGCTGAGTATGGCACACTTGCTGCAGACGGTGTTACACGTCATCCAGGTGGTGGTCAGCTATTTCCTCATGTTGGTCTTCATGACCTACAATGCTTATCTGTGTATCGCCGTTGCAGCCGGGGCAGGTGTCGGATACTTCTTATTCAGCTGGAAAAAGGCTGTGGTTGTTGATATCACCGAACACTGTCACTAATAGCCCCCCTGGTCTCTCTTCATCCTCCTCCCACACACACACATGCATACATTCACACACAGGTATTCTCCATTTAATCCCCATCCTCATCATGCATCCAGTTTTATATACATTTATCTTATTTGAACGGTTCACTTTGTCACACGTTGCTTGATGGAAAATGTGAATTATGACTGAGCTTTTACATTTGTGACATTCAAGTCTGTCCTTTTAGTAGGTCCAGAAGACTATCCTCGCCAACTAGCATGTTGGTATTCCAAATGCTGGCTTCAGTTATACCAACACCACTCCTGTCTGGCTCCACAGCTCTGTCAAGGGCCAAACATCCACTTCCCCCAGTTGTGCCATTCTTCCATTCCCTTTCTGTTTTTGTTATTGCGCAACAACCAGTGCAGGTTCATCCTTGTAGCACTGATGCTCTAGGCTCTTCTGCTCACAGGGCTATTTAAGACCCTTACAACAACCTCTCTCATTGAAGATCATTGTGAATAGGGCCCAGAGTTTTTCCTGACTCCACCTGGGCTCTAGTTAAAGCCAATGTGTTCTTCTGAAGCCTAGTCATATCTGCATTCCATCTGGCAATCTGGCGGCGGGAGCCTAACAATAATCAGTGTCTCTCAACTACAGGAGTCAAAGGTCATACTTGGGATTGTGTGGAGATTGTAGGGCAGCTTTGGCTGTATGACTGAGCCTTACTAAACCCTTTGCCTTAAAGGAGGGAAACATGACAGCCTAGGCCAACTGTAGTCTACTGACAAGTGGCAGTGCTATTTTAAAGAAGTTTGTCCAGTGGACAAGCAGTGAAGTACAGTACATTTACATGTCATGTGATTATATACATTAGTGTAATGCAGCAGACCGTGACAACCTTTGAACCCCTCTTCATGATACACACTGCTATGCAGTGTTCAATTTTGGTCGTTTATGAATGACAACCTCATTATTTAACAATGACACTTGGCACTCGAAGGCTTGATCTGACACACAAATGTAAATTGACTCTTGTACATCAAGAAGCCAATGTAAAATGTTCATAATATAACTTGGGAGTAACTTTTGGTGCATTCATTCAATAGGGTTAAATTAGTTAGCATGTCAACACAACATGGATACTAGTGTCCTTATTGGAGCAAGTGCTCAGATCCCAAGGACAAGCAGGGAACTATGGGAAAGTACGAGGATGGATCTAGTGCTTTCTCAGACCTGCCTAGTAACACATGATTACTGCACCTCTTGTGACCTATCGGTGCTTACGCCTCAGTTCACACTGACAGGAGGGGATATCGATGAAGTAGAACCTAAAGAGAAAGTTGTATATTTAGTTTGTTTATCTTGATTATAATTTTTTTCATCTCTGAGAAATGACTAGTAAATGTTGCAGTTGCCTACGGCTGTGTTTTACACAGGCAGTCTGATTCTGATCTTTTACTGATTTATTTGGTTAAAGTACCAATTTGCGGAAATGTCTGTCTCTGTAGACAGGCAGCCCAATTCTGATATTTTTTTTGTTGCACTAAGTTAATTGGTCTTGACCAATCAGATCTGGAAAAATATCGGTTGTAGAAAGATCTGATGTGATTGGTCAAAAGACCAATTTGTGAAAAAAATATCAGAATTGAGCTGCTTGTCTAAACACAGCCTTCGTGATGTGCTGTGCCTGGTTTGGGGGTCAAATTCCTAGTTGCTATAACTGGATTTAACTGCCGCACACTCATTGCATTACAATCAAGCCAGGGACATTAATAGTTAGTGTATACTTGAACATATTATAACTGTTTCTGCTTTACCACATGGGATCATGTATAAAGATGATTTATTATTATAGTCTACTGTACAAATTGAGCGTTGAAGTTAATGGGCCAAAACAGCAGTGGGAATCTGACTGCCACTCCAGCGCAGCAACAGTGTGAACATTACCTGGACTGTTAAGTCCACGGACATGTTTGTATAGTATGATGTATTTACAGTGCTGTAATCATCTAGAGAAAACAAGTAATAAATGGTATCATTCAAGAACTGTATGTTTGATTCTGTTGCATTCTCATAATGCATCCTTGAAGGCCAATAAAACTACAATCATACCATTGTAAGTAATAACCGATTAGTTATGAAGTCCATTCCATCTTGCCCCAAAGATGCTACCTTCACCTTCCTGGGAGTACCAAGTCTGGATTTTTGTAATAAAGGAGGGAAACCACTACAACAGCTCCCATTAAACATATTGTACAAAGGCCACATGCTTTGCATCGCAAGTCATAACATTTCAGGTAAATGCAACAACATTACTTTAGAAGATGTGTGTTATAAGCTAAACGTGATCCTCAAACTACACATTTCTTTGTGGAAAGAATTCTGATCTCAGGCAAGCACACAAGTATCCCTGACCATGTCAATAGCATTGTTACTGTGCCATCCACACACCAACAGTTTGAGCAGTCTCGTTAATGTGCCCATTAGGAACCTAAAACTGCAGGTTTCCAAAGAGTGAGGGCAAGGTGTTGGGTTTAGGATGGGGCTTGTATCCTATTCTCTCGTTGATCATCTGGTCCCGTGTCTTCCCATCCCCTGTTCCAACGCTGGCCTCCACCATGTTACTAAACGTAGCCACACCAACAACATCCACTTCATCGCTCTGCTTTTTCCGAATCTGAGAGGGGGGGGGGGGGGGGGGGGCGTAGGTGGTTAGACAAGTTCTGGTATATGTAATTTTTTTATGTGCTTTTCTGACACCCAAGGCGCGGATTTTATGCCAATCATCAAGCGTTTCTTAAAGTTACTTTAAGAAACTGGTAGCAGGCAATCCATCAACAAGGCAAAGCCTCTTTATTATGCCTTTATACCTGCAGATAGTACATTTGTCCATGATGCTGTGCCTACTCACCTCAAGCTCTTTCTTGACACTCTCAAACTCCTCAGTGTCATCCAACTTCAATTCCAGACGGGTGGGCTTTCTGCGCAGCATATTATATCCACCAATATTAGCTGTGAAGCAGATGTGCCCAAGGCTGTAAGTACTAACTTCTACTAGATGGCTAAAGGCAGAAAGGCGACAGATCAATTATCGAGTGTAATAATATGGCTTGCATTTGCTAAATCACTTATTTAGCTATATACAATTACTAAACAATAGTTCATGTTAGGCTACCAAACAAATGAATCACACTCAAATCTCTTTGCAACAACTTGCTAACGTTACTAGCAAGCTGTGAAGCTTACATAAAAGACTAGTGACAGGGCAAAATTGAGCGCGCCATACGTCAATAATTTGTCTCGGATCCAGTGGTACTCACAAAGAAACAGGCTAATCGTTCATATTTGCTTACATTTTGTTAATGTTTATTTGGACAGCAGTAGCTAGCTAGTCTATCCCTGTAGAATCCGCTATAAATTGAAGGGCTTCTGGGTAACGTGTGGGTATGTTTGACCTCCTTTCCACTAGATGTCGCTGTGAAATGTGAACAGGCAACCAGATGTGTTTTGATTTTGCTAGCTGGTTGCGGTCCTGTGTAATTTCAAACCCAATAATAAAATACAGGTAAATTAATCAGCTTAAATGTTGAGCGTTTTGTCTATTTGGTGATGCTTTTGGCAAACTGCTGAGTGTCGTTCGCTAGCTAGTTTATCTGACGTTAGCTAGTTAGTCAACGTGTTCTTGTGTAAAGACTAACGTTACTTTACAAACCCCTATGATTTGGCAATGTGTCCTAGCCATTTGATTTACTGAATAGGGAGTTGTCCATTTTTTGGTCAGCAAATTGATAGTTAGTGAACTACACACTTGTGTCATTAAATTGAGGTGGTTGGCTATCAAGTTCTCATTCCATTCATTCATATCTCTGTGTGGCTATTGTTTACTCCCGGACAGTATCATTCATTGTGGTGAATAGCTGGACCAGACATAAAGACCAGAGATGTCTGACGAGGATGAATCTCCGCTGGTGAAGAAGACCAGGATTTTCTATGGCAGTCTGGAGGAGAAGGAGAGGGAGAGGCTGGGACGAGAGTCCTCTGGGTCATGCAAAAATTCTGTCAAAGCAGGCATTGAGGCTATCAACATCAACTGTTTATGGTTGGAGTCATATGTATGTGTGTCGATTAACTCAACTTACTTTTTCTCTCTCTTCCCTCAGGTCCCTTGATCTTGAGGAAAACGTGAGTGCCAGTCTGAGGTATTGGCTGACTTTGAGCGCAGAAAGCGAGCGAGATAGTCACAGTATCCAATGAAGATGCAGATGTAACCGATGTGAAATATCCTTCTGCCAATTTAGCCCGAACTCCAAAATGCTTGTGACTGCCTCTTGGTGAGTCCCTCAGTCTCCTCTCATTGCACTGCACAGACAGGAATGGTCTTGATGGTGTTTTATATCCATTTAGCCATCAAATAAGCATTTGTAAGAAGAATTGTCCTTGTCGTCCTGACTTGTTTTTTGTTCTCTCTAGGAGTGGCCTGTGTAAACTGTGCAATGTTCGACTGCACCCTTATCCGTACTCTTCGGGCTTAGAAGAATATCTTATTTTTCACAATCATTTGATTGATTTGATTGCAAGAATGTTAGCTATATGAAGTAGCTAAGAGAACATTCAATTGTTGTTTTGTTTTTAACCTTTATTTAACTAGGCAAGTCAGTTAAGAACAAATTCTTATTTTCAATGACAGTGGGTTAACTGCCTTGTTCAGGGGCAGAAAAACAGATTTTTACCTTGTCAGCTCAGGAATTCGATCTTGCAACTTTTCGGTTACAAGTCCAACGCTCTAACCACCTGCCGCCCCAGGTAGCCAAAGATTATAGGGTCCCCTAAGAAACACTTATCAACACTTAAGGTCCTTGTCCCTACCCTTACCCTGTCTTTAACTCCTCCCTGGCATTTTCATTTGTTCTCATGTCAAACAACACTGTGTTTAAAGTGCCCACTATTATATTCTAACTATAGAATTAGAATAATCATTCTATTTCCATGATTCCAACAGTTCACCTATGTGTTTTGCTCTAAATCGCTAGTACAATCGCAACGTTTGGCTAAAAATAAGGCCTACATTGTTTGCCCATATTGTGCAGCCCTACATGGCAGTGTGGAAGTGATCTCAAATAAGTGCAACAAATGCAGAAGTTTATGAAAATGCAGATTTCTTTGAATTGAACAGTATTTATATAATCAAAATGGAGAAAGACCAATTGAAATCACTTAGAATGTATGTGTTGCCACCGTAGGGTCACGCACTACTCATGAAGAAAATGTTGAACTTTCATTATTCAAAAACATAAAATACTGTTATACTGTCCTTTTTATTTTTATGCAGTGATATGCTATTTTGGCCATATCGCCCAGCCCTATCCTGAATGCTAAATAAGTTAATCATTTGATAATGATAATAGTTATTTTCTTTTCCTGTCCTCGGGCCACAACACCTACGTGGGGGCCAACTGTTTCCATCCTCAGGCCACTCTGACTCTGGAGGACTGATGTTAACATGGCCTCCTGTGCTGCCAACGGCACCGTCAAACTCTGGAGTCTGTACAGGTCTGCTCTGGTTGATATACTGTGTGTCTGTCTTTCTGTGTTTGTCAAATGAGGGAAACTACCTAAAGTTTGATCAAAAATGATTCAGGAGAATATGGAGAGGGGTTGAGAAAAGCAGTGTATGTTATCATAAACAGTAGCTAACTGAGCTGGTGAAATGACTGGTGGCGATTTTAAAAGGCCTGTTGTGTTGTAACCATGGTAACCCCTCTCTCTGCAGTGATGAGCCTGTAGCTGACATCTAGGGCCACTCCTGAGTGTAGCACGAGTAGCCTGGCACCCCTGTCGACGCTTCCTGGGCACCACCTGGTGGGTGAACTTATTTGTAAACATTCTTTGTTCTATCATTTTCAGAATGTCTGATCCAGGCAATACAATAAAAACAAAACATGATCACTTGCACCAAATGTCTCAACTATAGCCATAGATTGATGTTACTCTCGTCAGACTTGTCATTCGAAATTAATCTGAAGTGGGGCTTAATCCTCACTCACTCACTCCTGGAGGCCCAGGACGAGGTCCTGCACCAGGAGGGACACAGTAAAGAAGTCCACGACCTGCACTTCCAGCCTGACGGCTCTGTGGTAGGCACTTGGTAAGATCTCACCGGATATACTATGAAGGTCTGTCAATTGTCAGTAAAAAACATACATTTTTGTGTTGTCTTTTGCTTGTCTCTGTACATCCTGTTGCAATGTATGTTGCCAGCGAATCAAGTGAATGGCTGGTCACTTTTGTAGAGTATTATCCCATCCATTATTTCTACAACAAACCTTCAGATAACTGGGATCTCAGTGTCCTCTCCAAAATGAAAACATTAGCTAGAAAAGGCTTTTATCAACCCCGTAATTGAAGAGCTGTCAGGTCACAGAGCATATCTATATTTGGCCTATAGAAGGGAATGGGGGCTTTTGGGAAAACAATGGTCTTATTCTGTGATTCAATAATTTGTTTAATGAAGGCCAGTAGATGTCCACCCAGTTATCTCAATTAGAGGCTTGGCAGAACGAAGAGCCTCTCGGTGGCTTGCTGGATTTGAATCATACAGGGATATTCCCTTCAAGTCACCTTTTAATAGCATGCTGTCTTACACACACTTCCCAACTCTCTCAGTGCACAGTGATCTCATACATATAATCAACTCAATCTACTGCCTGAGCAATTTGGAGGACTGAGAAGGTTTAGCAGCTTGTTATGCGATGTTATAACCTCAATTAAATTAAGGCAGATGCAACAACTGGCTCCATGTGACACGAGCTGATGTGTTTGTGTACAGATCTATGCTATTGTTGGAAAGTGTCTTGACTGTTGCAAGTCAGTCAGCACATATTGGTTTATAGTAGAAGGAATTACAGATCACTATTCACCTCTCATCTACAGGACTGTTAGTTGAATCCTAGTTTGCCTCGGTATACAATATTAATCTACCTCTCTCTCAGGGGTCTGGATTCGTTCGGGTGTATTTGGGACCTTCGGACCGGGCGATGTGTGCTGTTCCTGGAGGGCCATCTCAATGAGACAGCATTGACTTCTCTCCCAACGGGTAAATTACATGGTAGATTCTGTGTTAATGATATCTTATGGATAGGGCCAGATAATCCTGACCGTGTGATCTAAAACATCCTCTCACTGTCAACTCTGTTTATTTTCAGCAAACTTAACATGTAAATATTTGTATGAACATAAGATTCAACAACTGAGACATAAACTGAACAAGTTCCACAGACATGTGACTAACAAATGGAATAATGTGTCCCTGAACAAAGGGGGGGTCAAAAGTAACAGTCAGTATCTGGGGTGGCCACCAACTGCATTAAGTACTGCAGTGCATCTCCTCCTCACAGACTGCACCAGATTTGCCCGTTCTTGCTGTGAGATGTTACCCCACTCTTCCACCAAGGCACCTGCAAGTTCCCGGACATTTCTGGGGGGAATGGCCCTCACCCTCCGATCCAACAGGTCCCAAACGTGCTCAATGGGATTGAGATCCGGGCTCTTCACTGGCCACGACAGAACACTGACATTCCTGTCTTGCAGAAATTCACGCAATTTATTGCCCTGGCCACATCTGCAGTCCTCATGCCTCCTTGCAGCATGCCTAAGGCACGTTCACGCAGATGAGCAGAGACCCTGGGCATCTTTCTTTTGGTGTTTTTCTGAGTCAGTAGAAAGGCCTCTTTAGTGTCGTACGTTTTCATAACTGTGACCTTAATTGCTTACCGTCTGTAAACTGTTAGTGTCTTAACAACCGTTCCACAGGTGCATGTTCATTAATTGTTTATGGTTCATTGAACGAGCATGGGAAACAGTGTTTAAACTCTTCACAGATCTTCATTGTAAAGTTATTTGGATTTTCACGAATGATCTTTGAAAGACAGGTTCCTGAAAAAGGAATGTTTATTTTTTTGCTGAGTTTATAACTACGGCCCTGGTGGAAACTCCTGGCCCTACTTATTGATGATGATAAGCCTGAGTGTGTGTTTGTAGGTCCAGCATTGAAACTCTTCTCCTCTGTTTAGCTACCACGCAGCAACAAGAAGTGGGGATAACTGTATACTTCTGGCCCTTCTTTGGAAACTGTTAACTAACCTCCAGACGGGCTTCAATGCCATACAACTCACCTTCCGTGGCCTCCAACTGCTCTTAAATGCAAGTAAAACTAAATGCATGCTCTTCAACCGATCGCTACCGGCCCGCCCGTCCAGCATCACTACTCTGGACGGTTCTGACTTAGAGTATGTGGACATCTACAAATACCTAGGTGTCTGGTTAGACTAAACTCTCCTTCCAGACTCGCATTAAGCATCTCCAATCCAAAATGAAATCTAGAATTGGCTTCCTATTTCGCAACAAAGCATCCTTCAGTCATGCTGCCAAACTTACCCCCGTAAAACTGACTATCCTACCGATCTTTGACTTCGGCGATGTCATTTACAAAATAGACTGCATCCAATTTGCTGAGTAGAGTGTTGGAGGCTTTCACAGTGCCATCCGTTTTGTCACCAATGCCCCATATACTACCCACCACTACGACCTGTATTCCCTCGTTGGCTGGCCCTCACTTCATACTCGTTGCCAAACCCACTGGCTCCAGGTCATCTACAAGTCTTTGCTAGGTAAAGCCCCGCCTTATCTCAGCTCACTGGTCACCATAGCAGCACCCACCCGTAGCATGCGCTCCAGCAGGTATATTTCACTGGTCACCCCCAAAGCCAATTCCTCCTTTGGCCACCTTTCCTTCCAGGTCTCTGCTGCAAATGACTGGAACGAATTGTAAAAATCACTGAAGCTGGAGACTCATATCTCCCTCATTAACTTTAAGCACCAGCTGTCAGAGCAGATCACTGCACCTGTACATAGCCCATCTGTAAATAGCCCATCCAACTACCTCATCCCCATACGGTTATTATTATTTTTATTTTTTTATGTTTTGCTCCTTTGCACCCCAGTATCTCTACTTGCACGTTCAGCTTCTGCACATCTATCACTCCAGTGTTTATTTGCTAAATTGTAATTATTTTGCCACTATGGCCTATTTATTGCTTTACCTCCCTAATCTTACCTCATTTGCGCACACTGTATATAGACTTTTTTGCTTTGCTTTATCTTGGCCAGGTCGCAGTTGTAAATGAGAAGTTGTTCTCAACTAGCCTACCTGGTTAAATAAAGGTGAAATAAATAACACCTGTAAGGTGTGGGACCTGCATCACAGGAAGTGCATCTACACCATCCCCTCCCATCAGAACCTAGTGTCCTCCATCAAATTCCAACTCAAGTTTTTTCAGATCCCAGAGACTACCTACTTCACTTATTAATTTCACATTAAATGGATATTTTGGCAATTAGGCCCTTTATCTAATTCCCCAGAGTCAGATTAACTCGTGGATACAATTTTCTTTGTCCATGCTAGGAGATTCCCGTAAACTTCCAGTCATTGTGCTAATGCTAGTTAGCATTGGCTCATGAAACTAGCTCTAACTTCCTTCATATTGGACAGAGACATAAAAATGGTATCCATGAGTTCATCTGTCTCTGGGGAAGTAGATAAAGGGCATGATTGCCAAATTCCCGAAGTATCCCTTTAACTTAATTTAAATTGATCTAGCATATGAACTGAAAATACTTGATTGACCCTATAATGACATATACAGGTAACCCTTTGCACATTTTCATGCCAACTAATATCTCAATGATTTTCAAAAGTTACACGGAAAAGGTTTAGCAGCAAGTTATGTACTGTTTAGCAGCAAGTTATGTACAGCAAGTTATGTACTGTTATATAATTTTTCCCTCTTCCTCTCTTAGCCAATGATGGTCACTTCCTCCTGACCGGGGCCTTTGACAACACAGCCAAGGTGTGGACCCACCCGGGCTGGTCCCCCCTGAAGACCCTCGCGGGCCACGAGGGCAAGGTGATGGGCGAGGAAATGTCCCCTGACGGACAACTCATCGCCACCTGCTCTTACGACCGCACCTTCAAACTCTGGATGTCAGTGAGCAGGGGAGGGAGTATCACCCATAGAAAGAGAATGGCATTCTATGGTACCTTCTATTTCTATGGTACTACCTGTACCACTATTTCTATGGTAATACTGAAATGTCATCCCATACAAATAGAAGATCGTAAATCATGATCTGCAAAATATTAGCTTTTTCACGATTGACGGATGAGTCTTTGAACATCCTAAATATTCTGAATTGTACACTTGTCTGATTTACATTTAGTAGATGGTTAAATTATTTTTGAACAACAACGTTAGTCTCTTGATGTCTACAACTTTGAAGTTGTGGGCATACCTCCTGTCCTTTCTCCCAGATCATTTGTTAAATAATATGTTTTAGGTGATTTGTAAACACATGAGTCAGTTGGTGTCAGAAGTCGATCCAATTGCCCTTTGTCTAGTTTTTAATAAAAACAATAACTCCATATTTTCTTCCATTATTTTACACTTGCACATGACAAAATGGTTACATACAAAATAATGAAAACACTTAAGTGAGTAAATGAGGGATACGAAGTATATTGAAAGCTGGTGCTTCCACACAGGTGTGGTTTCTAAATTAATTAAGGGCCGTGCATAAAAATGCTGGACAGGCATATATTTGAGCTACTATGGCTTACTATAGGATGACAATGCCCCATCCACAGGGCACGAGTGGTCACTGAATGGTTTGATGAGTATCAGTCACCAGATCTCAACCCAATTGAACACTTATGGGAGATTCCAGAGCGGCACCTGAGACGGTGTATTACACCACCATCAACAAAACACCAAATTATGGAATTTCTCGTGGAAGAATGTTGTCTCCTCCAATGGAGTTCCATACACTGGTAAAATCTATGCCAAAGTGCATTGAAGATGTTCTGGCTCATGGTGCTCAAACGCCCTATTAAGACATTTAATGTTTGTGTTTCCTTTATTTTGGCAGTTACCTGTACATGCTCACTCGGATAAATTATACAAAACTCAACCAAATGTGTAAAAAATAATGGACTTTCAACAATCAAGGTACCAATAGCCTATATGTCCAACTGCATAGTTGAAAGGAGGCAGTAGAGGAGTCTTTCGGTTGTAGATGAGGTCATTGAGGTCTTTATCCAGCGTCCCATTTTGAGTGCTAAAACGTTCTTTCTCCCAAGATGTGTGAAAAAAAAATGTTGCTCCCCACACAACTTTGTCAGTCTCGTGAACACTAATGTTCTTTTTTTTCTTTCAGTAGTACATTTTTCCTTGGTCAGATCACACAGTCAGGCCCTAGTTATAACCTATATTTTCCATTGTGTAGCCTTGGAAGCCCAGGCATCCCTATAATCAGTTACAGCTGGCACTGTAATGGGAAAACTGCTGCCCAGATGCTTTAAAAACTCTTGTCATTCATACATGACTGGGCATCCTAGCAGCACCACCAGCAGCAGAAGAAACGCCTGCAGCAAGGGCTCCTGTGGAAGCGAGGCTCAGCCAGTCCTCCATGGTTCCAGGTGGCCTGAGGCTGCTGTATGATGGGATGTTTCCCAAAGGAGGGCTTTTGCTCCAGCTGGTTGCCTAGTTCTCTTCCTCCCTGCTGGGGGCTGGACTTCTGGCTGTCCATGTCAGCCTTGACCCCCAGGAAGGCTGCTAGGTCCAGGTCCAGGGCTGTAGCTCCCCCGCGAGGTAGCGGGGTGTTCTGCCGGCATTGTGGACAGGGGATCCACATCTGCTGGGGAGTAGGAGAGGGAGCAGGGTTGATTGGGACACGATTGACAAACCAACCATTATAGATATTTAGGTAGACTAATAGTTATGACTGCTGTAGCTAATAATGAGCTCTCAATACAGCATTCCTCTTCGAAAAGTGTCTGGAAAGGAATCTGTTGCTCTTTAGGATTGGTCAGGTTAATTTGAGATTATGCATATTAGCTGATCCTAACAAATCAGTTCTCCCCTTTATCAAATCACTTTCACTAAATCAAAGGAACAAGTGAGCTATCTATATCTTGACAAGGCCTAGTCTGTTTGAGCTATTCTGAAAGTGGTCCAAAGATCTTTTGCTTTTTATAGTCCCTAACTGACCAGAGATGCTGCCTCCGTGGGACTGCTGTCGTGACAGTCAGACCCACCTGCTCATTGAGGATGGTGTCAAGGCGTCTCAGGCAGGCCTGGCAGAAGGTGTGGCCGCAGTAGAGCTTGCGTGGCAGCCTCTCAGCCAGGTTGAAGGCACAGAAGCAGATGATACAGTCCAGTTTACGGCTGTCTCTGGATGGTGGAACTCCTCCGGCCGACACACCACCCTCTACAGGGGCCTCTACAGGGGCCTCTGCTGGGGCTTCTGTGGCATGAAAGTCTGGGGCACCAGGTACTGGGGCTTCCTCCTCCATCCTGTACAGGAAACTAGATTATGAATGGAGCATATTGCTGGTGACCATGTGACATTACGTCTACAACTACTCCTACAACTGATAAAATATTTATAGCACCTGTTATGTGCAATACATTGCAGCCCAATGCTTAATAGTTCAAATAACCAAATTATTGGAGAAAACAGTTGATTAATACAAATGGTGAGGAAACTAGAGGAATGGAATTAATAAGGAATTTAGACTCAAAAAGGATTGAGACCCATGTTTGATGTCAGCTGTGGACTTCTGTTACAGCATTCTCTGTCCGGTCAGTCAGTTGTGTGATGGTATAAGACAACAGGTTGATTGTAAGCAGAGACCAATATCTATTTACTGGATAAGAGTGTCTGCTAAATGACTAAAACCGAATGTCAGTCTCAGATCTTCTATACCAGGGGTTCTCAAACCTTGCCGTTAAATGTATTTGAACTATTGACTAGGTGAATCAGGTGAATTAGTTCAGAGCTACAACAAAGTTGTGAAACATCTGGGGTCCCCGAGGAGAGGTTTGAGAACATCTGTTCGTAAGTGCCTGTTGACTGTCCTTAACTAAAACATTGCCTAAAAGAATACATAAAACATGGCGTACCTTCTGGTTTGTCCTCCAAACCTCCTAAAGGTCCTTGGTAGTTCCCTGGAGACCTGCCATGACTTCTGTTTTCAAAGCAACCTCCGTCCCAGGACCAGTCCAGTGTTGTACTCCTTTACTGACAAACTAAATCTACACTACAGTATAGGGTCAGATAGTAGAGCAATGACCTTATTGCATAGCCTACTTCCTGTTGTCCCTAGTACAATCCCCTGGAGGGTAGGTATTCCTCCCTTTATCTCACCTGTTGATCTGCTCTACTCTTCCACAGAAGCTGCTCTAATGAAGGGCAAACAATTTGAGCCTGCAGCGGCTCCTCAGGCCGTTTAATATTTCAGGCTGCCTGTCCCTGTGAACTCACACTCATAGGCCTGTCAATGGAGCGTGTTACATATTAAAGAGGCCACAGTTACATATTAAAGAGGCCACAGAGAACAATGGGGTTCTCAGGGGTAGGGGGAGCTTATTATCCTCATCTATTGGGCCGATGGGATGGGCCCTCTGCCTCTCTGCCCTACCATGTACACAATCAAACACACATATGCACAGGTGTGCACAAACACACGTGCACGCAAACATGCGCACGATAACACACACAGGCGTACCAGGCTCGCATTCCTGTATTGAGGGAGCAGGTAGCAGATCAGCTTACACTGGCAACAATAGACAAGTAGAAACCCTACACTCTCCATTCGCTAGCATCCAGCACTCATCGGAGTGCATAAGACCCAGTCACACAGGGCCCATACACAACATACTGTAGGTATCCTTGTAACCTTCACAATGTGACATTGCGTTGTCCAGTCTGAAAATGACCCCGAGCCCATATTAGCCTCTTCTCCCAGGACACCACTTTCAGATCTGAAGAGTCTGGATAAGTGTAAGCAATATGGTGATTGGTAATGGACTTAATGGAACTCATATCTCTCCAGTTCCTAGAGATCTGAAAACACCAAGGTGTTAGTGACTAGAACAAGGAACCAGTGGTTGTTTTCCTTATACATTGGTGTTGAGATACACTAGATGGTAGCAGAGATCAGACAGACAGATATATACACTGCTCAAAAAAATAAAGGGAACACTTAAACAACACAATGTAACTCCAAGTCAATCACACTTCTGTGAAATCAAACTGTCCACTTAGGAAGCAACACTGATTGACAATAAATTTCACATGCTGTGGTGCAAATGGAATAGACAAAAGGTGGAAATTATAGGCAATTAGCAAGACACCCCCAAGAAAGCAGTGATTCTGCAGGTGGTGACCACAGACCACTTCTCCATTCCTATGCTTTCTGGCTGATGTTTTGGTCACTTTTGAATGCTGGCGGTGCTTTCACTCTAGTGGTAGCATGAGACGGAGTCTACAACCCACACAAGTGGCTCAGGTAGTGCAGCCCATCCAGGATGACACATCAATGCGAGCTGTGGCAAGAAGGTTTGCTGTGTCTGTCAGCGTAGTGTCCAGAGCATGGAGGCGCTACCAGGAGACAGGCCAGTACATCAGGAGATGTGGAGGAGGCCGTAGAAGGGCAACAACCCAGCAGCAGGACCGCTACCTCCGCCTTTGTGCAATGAGGAGCACTGCCAGAGCCCTGCAAAATGACCTCCAGCAGGCCACAAATGTGCATGTGTCAGCATATGGTCTCACAAGGGCTCTGAGGATCTCATCTCGGTACCTAATGGAAGTCAGGCTACCTCTGGCGAGCACATGGAGGGCTGCACGGCCCCACAAAGAAATGCCACCCCACACCATGACTAGAGTGAGAGCACCGCCAGCATTCAAAAGTGACCAAAACATCAGCCAGGAAGCATAGGAAAAGATCCATACTATAGAGCGATTTAAATTTAAAGGCAATGTTCCAATGTTCGCGGAGACTGCATTCACAGCAAACGCTGCATTTGTCGGCTCAATCGGAAATTACCTTTAAATTTCAATCATGCTATAATGCGGCTCTTCTGCAAAACGGATTTAGCCCTTTAAAAAGTCGTTTTTATTTTTTGGTAGTGGACATTCCTTGAAATAACATTATATAATTAATGTCTACTCTATACTGTCTCCTATGTGATGGAAATACATTCTACTTGATTTCCATATATATTTTGACTAAGGCCTCTCTGTTTAATCTTGCAAAGTAATACATCAAATCCAATTTTATTGGTCACACACATGGTTAGCAGATGTTAATGCGCGTGTAGCGAAATGCGTGTGCTTCTAGTTCCGACCGTGCAGTAATAACCAACAAGTAATCTAACAATTCCACAACTACTATCTTATACACACAAGTGTAAAGGAATGAATACGAATATGTACATATAAATATATGGATGAGCGATGGCCATGTGGCATAGGCAAGATGCAGTAGATGGTATAGAGTACAGTATATACCCTACATTACTCATCTCATATGTATGTAAAAATTATATAAAGTGGCATTGTTTAAAGTGACCAGTGATACATTTATTACATCCAATTTTTTTATTATTAAAGTGGCTAGAGATTTGAGTCTGTATGTTGGCAGCAGCCACTCAATGTTAGTGATGGCTGTTTAACAGTCTGATGGCCTTGAGATAGAAGCTGTATATCAGCCCCCGGTCCTAGCTCTGATGCACCTACACTGACCTTGCCTTCTGGATGATAGCGGGGTGAACAGGCAGTGGCTCAGGTGGTTGTTGTCCTTGATGATCTTTTTGGCCTTCCTGTGACATCGGGTGGTCTAGGTGTCCTGGAGGGCAGGTAGTTTGCCCCCAGTGATGCGTTGTGCAGACCTCACTACCCTCTGGAGAGCCTTGCGGTTGTGGGCGGAGCAGTTGCCGTACCAGGCGGTGATACAGCCCGACAGGATGCTCTGGATTGGGCATCTGTAAAAGTTTGTGAGTGTTTTCGGGGACAAGCCGAAATTCTTCAGCCTCCTGAGGTTGAAGAGGCGCTGTTGCGCCTTCTTCACCACGCTGTCTGTGTGGGTGGACCATGATGTGATGTCCGTGATGTGTATGCCGAGGAACCTAAAACTTTCCACCTTCTCCACTAGTGTCCCGTCGATGTGGATGGGGGGTGCTCCCTCTGCTGTTTCCTGAAGTCCACGATCATCTCCTTTGTTTTGTTGACATTGAGTGTGAGGTTATTTTCCTGACTCCACACTCCGAGGGCCCTCACCTCCTCCCTGTAGGCCGTCTCGTCGTTGTTGGTAATCAAGCCTACCACTGTAGTGTCATACAAAGTAATAGCACTGTTAACGTTGGTCTGTATGGGTCAATGACATTTTACCCTTTACATATTTACTGACCCAATGTTAGTATGTCTCTCAGTATAGGGACTATTTGGCACACAACACAAGAACAGGTCTGTTTCATATATGATCATGTTTTACATGAACAAAAATAGTCTGCTGTCCCAAGTAGGGGATCATCACTCACCTTTTGTCCTTTGTGTGCTCATGTTTATTTATTTATTTAACCTTTATTTTCAAGGTCCCATTGAGACCAAGGTCTCTTTTGCAAGGGAGCCCTGTATCTTACCATTAAACAACAAATTACACATAGAGAATACACCAGAAAATGAAAATACAAAGACAATGCAAAAACATAAAATGAAACACAATCACATTCCTCAACAGAGGTCCTCAATCAACACTCTGAACTGCCCGAAAGGCACCAATGCATCCATTTGTAGGGAACTCTGAAGATACATGTTCCATACATGTTCCATATATGGGGTGCAAAGAAACTAAAAGCTGTTTTTCCTAAGTCTGTAACAGTAAAATACGGAATTTCCAGAGATAGCCATCCCTGTGATCGGGTAGGATAAATCGTACTTCTATGGGTAAGTAAGTTTTTGCACAAGTGCTTTATAAATTAATAAAATGCAGTGTTTTAAACTGTCAGGTCTAAGAGGGCCATATACTTTCTGATACAGCAAGCAGTGATGAGTGCAAAACCTGTCCCGAGATAAAATAAAGTGCAATATGGTAAACCACATCGAACGGCTTAATGAAGTGGCTGCTGCATTCATGTAGATCAGAGGTTCCCAAACGTTTTATAGTCCCGTACCCCTTCAAACATTCAACCTCCAGCTGCGTACCCCCTCTAGCACCAGGTCAGTGCACTCTCAAATGTTGTGTTTTGCCATCATTGTAAGCCTGCCACACACACACTGTACAATACATTTATTAAACATAAGAATAAGTGTTCGTTTTTGTCCCAACCTGACTCGTGGGAAGTGACAAAGAGCTCTTATAGGACCAGGGCACAAATAATAATATAATAATAATCAATAATTTTGCTCTTTATTTAACCATCTTACATATAAAACCACATAACTCTGCAATGTTGGGTTGTATTGGAGAGAGTCTCAGTCTTAAATCATTTTCCACACAGTCTGTGCCTTTATTGAGTTTTCATGCTAGTGAGGGCCGAGAATCCACTCTCACATAGGTATGTGGTTGAATGCGCATCAGAGTCTTAACAGCTCGATTTGCCAAGACAGGATACTCTGAGCGCAGCCCACTCCACTATGTCTCCCTGTCATGGCTTTTTGCGCCATCTGTACAGATACCAACATGAGCAGCAGCTAAGTTTGGCTACATACGGACCGTTAGTGGAATTCCCGGGAGAGAGTAACGGTTAATGTGATTGGATGTTAATTATTTAACTATGCTACCTGTATTTGACATTATGTTATTTTGTTGAACACTAGATGGTTTAATTAGATTATGGGCAGTGAAACGAGGCTACTCTGGGGAGAAAAAACCTCACCCAAATGTATAGCCCCGTTGGAAAATATAAATGGACTGTTTGAAAATGTGAAGGAAGAAAAAAAAAAAAATATATATATATATATATATATATAAATGGATATATATTTTTAAATGTGAATTACATTTTTATTTGGTGTAGCCCTGACAGCATTACGTGTACCCCTGGGGGTACCCCAGTCAGGAACCCCAGTTTAGTACCCCTGGGGGTACCCCAGTCAGGAACCCCAGTTTAGTACCCCTGGGGGTACCCCAGTCAGGAACCCCAGTTTAGTACCCCTGGGGGTACCCCAGTCAGGAACCCCAGTTTGGGAATACCTGATGTAGATGATCTCGCCATAGTCTAGGACAGAAGGTAACGTTGACTGAATGATCTGCATTCTGCTCTTTAGTTATTCTCAACTTCTTAGTTAACTCATATGCTTTTTAAAAGAGCTTATCGTCTATCCAAATGACCAGATATTTGTAAGCAGGGACACGATTAATTTGGACACCATCCAAGGTCCCTATGTTTAAATCATTAGAATAATTTTGTGTGCCCACATTCAATGCTAATGTAAAGTAAAAGGTTTCTGTAAAACAATGAAAGCAAACTGTAGTTCAGACAGACCCTGATCAACAATGGGGGGCAATGGAATAAACAACAGTACCGTCCGCATACAGGTGCAGGTAGAAAATGTTTTACAGACAAACCAATATTGTTAATGTATAGAGTAAACCAGGGGAGCATCTTTCACTGGGGATGGGGGGGGGGGTACATGTCTTCCCCGCATTCTGAAATTGCATTTTTGTCCCCCCCCAGTTTTATCATTGCAATGTGATTTTTTTTAAAACAAGGCAACTGTTGCTTTAGGACCATGCGGACGCCTCCGAGCGATCGGGTAGGCTGTTTGGAGTGTTTATCCTACTGGATAAAAAATTTAATAAATTATGCCCCCCCACTTCTAAAACCAAAGTTGCGCCCCTGCAGTAAACATGTAAAGCCTGTTTAAGCAATACTTGGAATTGTGGTATCTACACGAGTTTCAATCTGCCATTCACCAGCTACTGAAATACACAAACTGAAATACTACTCACTCATGAAACTAGCAGAAATTCTGCACTGGAAATACCTGTGATCAGTTATTTCGTAATAAAGTTTGTGAGGCTCATTCAGGAATGCTGTTCATCCACTCAGTTGTGCAGTACAGGAGACAGTGACGGGTAAGGTTTGATGTGGCCCGAGAGAAGTTGTCCGCAACCAACCACTGATCTAGGATGAGATTAACCTACCCCCCCAATCATCATTCAATCAGGAAGGTGTCAATATCTGACTCAAGACCAGTGGACAACTTTTACATATCTCCCTTGATGACAGTGGCCAAATTTCAAATGAGACCCCATTTTCCATATGGTGCGCTGCTTGACCAGCAGAGTCCCCTGAGTAGCCCTTCATTAAGTAGTGCACTTTATGGGGATTAGGGTGTGATTTGAGATGCAGAATGAACTAGGCAACTCTCATCAATGATGATCATGGTGACCTATGTTGTTTTGTATTCAAATGTCAAACCTGACGTCATCTTGATTCCTACTCCTGCCACATCATTTGACAGTACAATCAAGGCCCTGCCTACTGGCTTTGGCATCACAGAAATTCATAACATATTCTAGAGGCTGTAGTTATACTGATGGACTTATCTTCCATACTTCTCCACTAAATGTTGGTAAATGTTATCTTTCTGGGTTGTATGTGCACAAACAAAACCAATTTCCCTAACAATAATGTTGTATTGTGTTGTTGTATTGTACTTAGATTTCTGTGAAATGTAGAGATCTTTAGTGTATGAGGTTTTGCATGTCTCGAGAAGTACATTGCATGATATTTTTGTGATAATTCTTTTAGCTATGACCTAACTCTATTTACACTCAACTATCCATAGGAAGTAAAACAAATACACTTGCCTTCTCCTGTTTCCTCTCTCTCTCTCTCTCTCTCTCTCTCTCTCTCTCTCTCTCTCTCTCTCTCTCTCTCTCACAATCTCTCTCTCTCACACTCTCTCTCTCTCTCTCTCTCTCTCTCTCTCTCTCTCTCTCTCTCTCTCTCTCACAATCTCTCTCTCTCACACACTCTCTCTCTCTCTCTCTCTCTCTCTCTCTCTCTCTCTCTCTCTCTCTCTCTCTCTCTCTCTCTCTCTCTCTCTCACAATCTCTCTCTCTCTCACACACACTCTTCTCCCTCTCTCTCACACACTCACTCAAGAAATAACCTTTCTACTGTTGACCGAGGGGTGGGGACCTACAGGTGTAGGATCTTAATTTGAGCCAGTTAGCTACAGCAGGAAAATAATTGTTTGGATTACAATTAATGGACATTTTTCACAAGGGAAAATTCAAAGTGTAAATTACAAACTACAGAAGCCTTTTTAAACGTCAAATACACTACAACTTTTTAAAAATTCTCCTGCAACAGGGTGATTAAATTAATATCTTATGGGCAGAGAGCACCTGAGGCTGGGAGTGCCAGTTATTCCTGTCAGTACCTTGTAAGGCCTGCCAGCCTGTCACACCAGTTCCCTTCCAGCAGTGTCATAGAACACTTACGTATGTCTCAAGAATCACAACCTCTAATGGAATGTGTGAGCTGGAACAGGAGCATGAATTGTTCTATGACACCAGTGACACTGAGCAATACACTCAGAACTGTTATTGGTACTCTGACAGCTCATTCTTATTGAGGAACAATAAGGACAGAAATCTGTAAAGTGACTTGTTAACAAGTGATATAGTTACTCAGCCTGGTCTCATAGACTAGGCGTAACATAGTCAATGTAAATTCGGCACGCTCAAATTAGTATGATATGTTACATTTGGTGTAGGGTGGTTGGTAGGGGTTGATGGGTGGGTGTATAACTCGAATGGGGTGGATGGGTGGGTGTATAACTCGAACGGGGTGGATGGGTGGGCGTATATCTCGAACAGGGTGGATGGGTGAGCGTATAACGCGAACGTCTAGCAACCCAAAGGTTGTGAGTTTGAATCTCATCACGGACAACTTTAGCATTTTAGCTAATTAGCAACTTTTCAACTACTTACTATTTTTTAGCTACTTTGCAACTACTTAGCATGTTAGCTAATCCTTCCCCTAACCCTAACCTTAACCCTTTCAGCTAACCCTTCCCCTAACCTTAACCCTTTAAAAAAAACTTAGCCAGCTAGCTAACATTGGTCACCTAGTTAGAATTCGTAAAATATAATAGGTTTTGAAAATTCCTAACATATTCGTAACATATAATATGAATTGTAATCCGTAAAACACATCATACGAAATGGGTGATAGACATCCAAAAATGAATACACACCATACGAAATGTGACATACTAAATGGAGTGTCTCAGAATTACGTACAGAATAATAAGACATGCTCTGAGACCAGGTTGAGTTACTGTAAGTGTGGGTGAAAGAAGGGTTGAACAAGTCATGTGTATATCAGTATTTTCATAAGTATGAAATAATGATGATAATGATCGTAATTATAATCACCAATAATGTGAATAATTGACTAGAAGTGCTAGATTCAATTTGACCCCGTGATGAAGTTCTTATTCATGACTTCCATCTGAAACTTAATCTGAAATCAATAGTTTCACCCAATTTTGACTAGGTCACAAATTGTTATCAGTTGGGAAAACAAGACACCATGTTTGGTTCCTGACTCAAATATTCCCCAGAGCTTAGTCTCATTTCCTTGTCTTTCTTCCTTCCAAACCGGTCTGATAAGGTGGCTGGTGAGAGCAAGAGGAGCTTAAGGCTGGAATTTAGTGTTTACCCACTGTCTTTATTTATGTCTACCTGCACAATTATTATTTGGAAAACATTAAGCATTTACCTGTGAAGGGAGTCTTGTATCTTGTAGTAGTGCCACATTTTTACAGTAACCAATATTTGATTTGACTGGGAAAACGAGCTACTGAATAAATACCACAATACAGGTTTGATTGAATTGAACACTAGCTGATTTCTAGGAAGTGTAGCATTACTCCCACTCTGAGAAATACAGCAGGTTCAACCTAAACCAGTTCTGTCGTCACTGTTGTGTGACTGTTACACCACAAACTAGTCATGGTTGGAAAGAAGATTGCAGGAGTAACCCCATAAGACATTGCAGTACACACCATCATGAAAAAGGTCCATACTGTACTTGGACTGAACAATAATTACCTAAGAGTTTTTCCTCACCTAAGAGGTAACCTGGCCAGGAAAATCTCTGGGGCCTGCAGTTTTTCTTGGTTAAGTCACATTATCTTGTAAAACTCTAACAATAATAGTTATTCAATGCAGTTAACACACAGTTAATAACACAGCCACACAACTCAATCAATTCAATATAATTCATCCATTCTTCTCTCTTATTGCACTTTCTTATTACAACAGTCTATCATACTAGGTAGGTCTTTGTTATTATTCCTTGCTGTTTGACAGTGGCCTTTAAAGTGTTGCTCCAGAGGTTTTGAATAATTTCAGCCAGTAGTTTTAAAAGTACTGCTCACGAGCCTAAACGGGTCCCCAATTTTTTTTTACACAATTATGTACTAAGTCATTAATTTTGTGTGATATGTTACGAATTGCAAAAAAATAAGAATACAAAAAAATTATATGTTTCGAATTCTGATTCGTACAATATGTTATGAATTTGTAACTGGATCTTTAACTTTGTGCCCTAGTCACCTGAGTAGTTGTAGTCCACTGCTGACTGGAGAGAAAGTAGCAATTCATACTCATGCATGTGTTGCCATGTAATTCTGTTGGGGGCTTAGGGTCTAGGGGTTAGAGCGTTGGACTAGTAACCAAAAGGTTGCAAGATCAAATCCCCGAGCTGACAAGGTAAAAATATGTTGTTCTACCCCTGAACAAGGCAGTTAACTCACTGTTCTTAGGCCGTCATTGAAAATAAGAATTTGTTCTTAACTGACTTGCCAAGTTAAATACAGGTAAAAAAACAGAGGCTTTCACACATGGAACCAGTTCATGATGAGGTGACCCTGATATGCTGTAGTAGCTTGCTAAAAATGAAAGATCATTTCTATAAGCTAACGATGCAGAGTAGAATTTTAGTAATAGTTTCACAAGGCTAAACTATGGATGGTTTTGTGTAACTCAAACAAATAAGACAGCATGAGTGTGATCACATTACATTTCAATTCTCATCCAGTCAGACGAATCAGGCCTCTTGTTTCAGCTCTTTTTGTCCAGGAGGGACAGTAAGGTGCTGTCTACCACATACACAGAGAAGAATGACTGGGGTTGGGGCTGGGCTACAGGACCTGTGGCCTGGTTTCCTGGGACCTAGTTGCACAAAGGCAGCATTGTAAACCCTCAGCAGCAGAGGGACCAGCCCAGCAGACGGATAAGCAGGGCGGAGTGGTGTGTTATGGTGTGGAATGGGTTGGGGTGGGGAAACTGGACTGATCAGTAAGGCCCATGAAAACTGAACCAGCCTCTAAACTAGCTGCCCCTCTAGTTTCACCTCACTGGTTCGGCCAGGTCTGTCAGTGCCAAGCCAAAGGCCTAGAATGTCATATTTTGTGACGGGTCAGTTTAAGAGAGGAAGTAAAGGGCTATTCACATTCTAATTCCTTGACATCTGTCTACTGTAGCACTTGTCTTACTCTCTAACACTCCCTGAAAACTGGCTAAGTGAATCATTCACTCAAGGGTGGCCTTTTCACATCATTCAAACACTGACAGACAAAAACAAAATCAGGCACAAAGGCATTAGGGTATAAATATAGCAAAAAATATTTCCATAGCTAAATATAGCACAGTCGTGTTCTACAAGAAGAAAAAAAGCAAGCGTACAAAGTCATAAGTGAAAAGATTATGTGAATGACCTCTGTTTCAAAGGTAGATTCTGCCATGTTGGCTGCCATGAGGGCATTTTCCATTCAAGAAGAATCCATTTCGGAATTGCATACAATTTAAATGATACGACTGATGAATCCTTCAAAAACTATACATGTTTAGCCAGTAACGGCTTTTGGCTTTTAAACCAGCTGGTAACACTAGATTGGACAGTGTCTTCAGACAGTGTCCCTTGATTGTCTTAGTTCATATACCCAGAATCCTATGTGGCCAGGGAGTTGTAGGACTATTTCCTGATCTGGGCCTATGTTGCCGGTTTACTTCCGTCGGCAGCGAAAGCAGCAGGTCCGACAGCGTCCAAACTCCTCTTCCGTGTCCTCCTTTACTGTGTAGGAGGTCTGGCCATCATAACAAGTGGTGTTTGAGGCGCCACCATCTCCATTGTTGGTACCTTCTGAGGGGAATGGTGACTGCCCCCCGGGTTTGAAGGCACCATAGGGGTTAAGGGAGTAATTGCGGTTGCTGTAGGTACTGTCCAGAGCGATGGGGTTGATGATGACCGTGCTGTCCTCTGCAGAATGTAGCTTGGCCCGAGGGATGGTCACGTCTCCATAAGGGTTTTCCAGAGACACATTCATTATGACTGACTGATTATGGAAGGCTGAGAGTACGAAACACAGGCAGATAGGGTCTGTGGCTGTCAATCTCTTGACAGGCTTTTGGTTTGATGTGTTGGATCTCAGACTGAGTATTGAGGCTCTGATCTGAAGCTTTGGTGTCAACGTTTGTTCTAGTTTCCTCTGGTGACTTGAACTGGCTCCAAGAATACTCCTATAAAAGACAGATTTAATCATTTTAATACAACTGTATAGTTATAAAGAGAATCCTGAAACTACAAAAGCTCTGGTTCTGTTCTGCTTGACCTTCACGAAATTCGGAGAAAAAAGTATTATCACAATGCAGTGAAATGACACTTGGATGTATTTCTTCTTCATTTTCATCCCGACTGCTTCATAATTTTCCTGCGTATTCCTATTCGTTCTCAATTTAGGGTTTATCGATAAACTCCTCATATTGCTAAAATTCGATCCCATTCTCTTTCCAAATAATATTCATGATCATATTTCATGTTGACACCTTTATATGGATGACTACATATTTAAAAAAAACACATCCTAACACCAACAGTAAAGGCAAAACCACCAATAACAAGCACTGATTGTTTATGCTTACCTTTTCAATTTGTGGAATTCCTCAGCAGTCAAGTGTTATATGATATCCCATGTAAAGTCCCCTGGTCTTCTGACGGTTCATATAATCCAGTGAGCACTTGAAGGTTGAATGGTTGTCTCTTGCAGATCTTTCTTAGTGTACTCCCACTGTGTCTTCATTGGAAAAGGGAGCCACACCTGTAGCGATGTGTGTCAGAGTGAGGACTGAGGTGGTGGCCACACACACACACACACAGGTGCAACCTTGACTCAAGGATAGACGCAACATAGTAAACGTAAATCGGTCTGCCTCCATTTAGTATGATACTGTATGTTACTTTCGGATGGTATGTATCAGTTTGTGAATGTCTATCATCCATTTCATATATGTTACGAATTCCACTTTGTTATGGCTAACGTTAACTACGCTAGGGGTTAAGGTTACGGGTTAAGGTTAGGGTTAGCTAACATGCTAAATAGTTGCAAAGTAGCTAAAAGTAGTAAGTAGTTGCAAAGTTGCTAATTAGCTAACATGCTAAAGTTGTCCTTGATGTGATTCAAACACACAACAATTGGGTTGCTAGACGTTTGCGTTATACGCCCACCCATCCTCCCTTGACCAACCTCCCTTTTTTTTTTTTTTTTTTACTTTAGTAACCTGTCTTATGCAACCATACCAAACGTAACATATCATACTAATTTGAGTGTCAAAGATTTATGTTTGCTAAGTTACATCTAGACTTTGAGGTCAGGCTGTCAAGTGAGAAGGAGTGTTGTTGGTGTACCTGGGAGTCACCTGGTCCAGTCCCTACGAGAGCAGAGCAGCAACCTGAAACCCAAAGAGGGCGTGGTGATGACTGGCTGCCTCAGCCCTGGTTTATCATTCCTCTAGCTGCTCAAAACACAGGCGTATTTGTCATGGCAACCAGGGCCCATATCCACAAAGTTTCACGGAGTATGAGTGCTGACCAAGGATGTCCTTACAAGCTTATTCATTATGATCGAAAAGTTAAAACTGATGCTAAATCAGCACACCTACTCTGAGACACTTTGTGGAAACGGCCCCCTGCCCCTCCTCTCTCTTTCTCTCACAATATCTCAATCGGTATCTGTCACCTGCTGCTAACACCACCCATTGCAAATATTCACTTAAAAGCCCTAATATAATGTAACTGGTAAATGACAGTGTAAACATTCAAAGTTATAATCACACAGGTTGGTCATGATAATGACAGCAACAAAAACCCTATGACAAAGATTTGTGTTTGTTATTTTTAGTCTGCGTTTATTGTATTTAAGAGTTTTTTAGTTGCAGGGAGTGGTTTATAGAAAATAAAAATAGAGAGCATTCTAAGTTTAAATCATGATTTTTCAGTCAATCTGAACAGGACTGCCGACATAGCTGCCTAAATGGGTGTTTAGGCTAAGTTCCAGTGTTAAACATTAACCTGGTTCCATATGAAACACCTTCCTGCAGCTATTTCCCCTGCTTTGACCCAGAACCTTTACATTTGCACGTGTGTGCGCTCAGCAAAAATTCCTCATACCAATGTTTGTTAAACGGATCAAAGTGAACGAGAGCTTGCTCACAGACAAACGTACACACACCCCACACATACGCAGGCAGGCATTCACACACACGTAAACAGCAATGATTTATATATACACACTCGATGACTAATAGGAGGCACAGTGCCTCCATCTTGGCACTCCCCCACCATTGTACAAAATATTTTGGAAGCTTTAGAAATGCATGTATTCATTTCTACATTTGTTTTTGCCGTTAAGTATATGTTTTACAGATTAATGTTACTGTCCCCACTACAACAACAAAAATACGCTCAGACGTCATGCTTTTGTAAGATAATTCTATGGCCTTTTGTTTTCCTCAAGTGGTTTTCCTCGTCAACCCTTTTCACTTTAGTTACTAAGGCATGGTACCTTTTTTGTGCATTTATGTTCTTAGCCTGCATATATTTGATTCATTTTTCACTTTCAGAATTGGCCTCACATAAATTATTAGAGCTTATAACCATGTAGACATACATTGCACTTTTTCCCCATAGGTCGGTGCAGTACCCTCATTTCACCAGTGAGAGAAAGTAGTGTGAGGTTAGTTTAAATTGCTTCACCAGTGTCAGATATTCCTTCATCCTTACTATCAACATTAGGAATGGGGGTAGGGGAATCTGATCCTTGATCTGTGATTTAGGGTAACTTCTACCTTAAACTAATTTACATAGCAGGGGATTGCTTCCATTACCCAATATGACCTTTATATTACCCAATATTTTTTCCTTCTTGTGCTCCAATAAAATCCCTCCAACATTATCAGCATGGAGTAGCTTAGCTCTGGAGGTCAACTCTAATCCTATAAATATGTGAAGTACATACTTTCTCGTCACACACATATATACAAAAACACATTTTTAAGAATACGCAAAAATTTATTAGACATGTTTTCTTGCTTTTCAAACAATTTAGGTTAAAATCTATGCAGTGTTGAATGAGTCACATGATTCAAGTATATTACAATGTACATATAAAAACAAGTGTGCAACAGGCAGTAGCCAGGCCAGACCCTGGTGTTTGGTTTCTGTATGCAACACTTTTTGTGGAACGACGATGTAGCCAAGGGGAGTTTGTGTCACCGGCATCTCCCCGGTCTGTCACAGCTGTGACCCCACTCCTCTGAGGTTAAAGTTAAAAGTTCCTTTACCCAGGGGTCAGAGTCAGTTGAGGTCTCTACCCCCTCATGCAGAGAAGTAATCCAGCAGCAGCAACACAAAAAGCACCAATGTCCACATTTGTTCAAAGCAAAACAAATAAAAAATAAATTGAAAAACTACAACCCCCAAAATACATTTTTGGCACTACTATAAAACAAACAGAACTACAGAAAAAAAATTGCTTTAAAACAGCTCAGCCCTGGGTATCTGAACATTCTGCCAAGGGTGTCACAATCATTATACAGTAAGTGCATGATACATAGTTAGTATTGATATCAGCATAACTTAAGCTTTACAGTCTTAACAAAAGTTTGTTATTTAACTCTGTCATAGGCAGATAACTTCCAGTAACAACTTATTCCAATTCAACCGAACAGTAGAAGACAAAAGTATCAGTTGCCAGTACCAGTTTGCACATTCTCTCCCATGATCCTACCACCAGTGCTGCACATCGTCATAGGTTTGTTTTTGGAATGACGGTCAGAGGGCTGTACTGTATATTAGCATAAAAAGGTATGGCTCCATTCAGAGGAATATGTCAGGATTTAGTCAATTAATAGATTGGGTTAGATTAACACACGTCATCGATCATCTCAACTCATTATCATATGTTAAACAATGTGTATTCAAATGTGACATACACCTTATAGCAGTCATTTAGGAATGAAAGTGCCATGTGAGTGAGTTATGCTGGCATGCTAAACTGTAACACTACAATAGAACTCCATTAGAAGAGATCCACCTGGTTTGAACCCCTCCATGTAGACACCTGTTAGCAGTGCTTGACTTGGAATGAAAGTAGTGCAGGAGCTGTCTTTTTCCAAGTCCATCCATTAGATCATGTTCACCGAAATTCACAACTGGTATGCTACAGATATTATTTTAAGAGTTCATACACATTTTCCTTTACTTCGGACTTTTAACCAAATGCTCATGACTATTATTATAGCCAACATGAAATAGTAAGCATTATTGACACTGGACGACTGCTGTGTCTGATCCCATGTAGGCCTTCCATCTCCTGCCATTGTGCCCTTCATCAAGGCAAACTTGTCAACATGTGGTCAACCCTCCACCTGGAGCTCTTGGGTGTGCAGGCTTCGCTTTTTCTCCGGGCCTGGAACACTTCTTATCAAGGTTCTGTTGAGCAGCTGATGTTAATGCTACAATGTGGTTAGACCAGGACTTGAAGAAAAGCCTGCACACCCAGTAGATATCCTGGAGAATGGTTGCCATACTTCATGTAAAATATTACAACCAAATACTTTTGTTTTATCAAATGATTCCCTCATTAAATGGATAAGGTTGGCTACTTCAAAGCAAGGTATGTCACTAGACATGTCTATATCTAAGGCTCAAATATTCATGCTTCAGGGGAGATCTATGCACAGCAAGTTATTTGTCAATTGTTTAAAAAAAATGACGTTACCTGCAGCAGAAATGAGCACACAGGCACGCACTGAAGGGTCATTCCGATGATGGCTGATATGTCCATTTTTAAGTGTGCCTTCATGAATTACATTTGCAAAAATCATGAAATACATTTCCATGCCTTTTCATGACCTGATAAACCCTCTTTTGGCAAAAGCCCTTCATGCGCATTCAGGCTGGCTCATTTTCAATAGGCACAATCTTCAACTCACATCCTACTGTCAAGCACAGATTCACAGACCAGTGGAAAATTAATGCCCATTGGCCATTGCTAGTCAACGCAGATCCTGCCTTCATTCCACTTTGATCAAACTTTTTTGCCACTGTATGAATCTAGACCGGTGACAGGCTACTTTGTTTTATAGAGGAGCCGGTACGCAATTCATCAAACATTTGAAGTGTCGGTAAGGCCTCCGGGTAGCTCAGTCCCAAGTCAAGCACTGCCTGTTAGGCATCACTTACAGTAAAACAACAGCGATAATTGGCATCAGGCAGGCAACGCTACTAGCTACCACTAATGGTGATTAATAACGTATTGCTGTGATGGCAGAGATTGTACATCATGGGCTTACTACAACAGGGTTGTATTTATTAGGGCAGACTGAGGCAAAACATTTTACAACAGAAAGTCCAGGTATTCAGCCTGTTTTCTTCTGGCAGGTGCCTAATGAATACGACCCAGACTCGTCTGACTGGGAGGAGTGGTGCCAGTCTGTACCTCCATGATAGGGAGGGAAGAGTCCACATAATCACCCCCAACACAAGCACCTTCTCTGGGGATGGCAGAAGAGGGAGACCAAAGGAGAACAGGAAGGCATTCAGTATCAGAATGAAGGAGGGAAATTAGAGAAGGAAGAGGGTAGACGTGTGGCCTCTGGTACATTCCTTCTTCGTGGTATGTGTACTGTAGGTGTGTGTATACTGTACATTGTATAGGGAAGCCTGTCCACATGATAGAGGCTGTCTGTGACAGGGGTTATCTGTATGTGTGGAGATGCCTCTTGCTAGCCTGGTCCCAGATCTGTTTGTGATGTATTGCCAAAGGCCATATGAGTTGGGCTACACAGCACTAGCCAGATCTGTAATCAGGCTGGTGTCTTGCTGCTTGTGTCTGAAATCTCAGGAGGAACTCCTAGTTGAAGAGGATACCCCTGACAAAAGGCAATATGGGTACAATTTTGCATGTAATTATTTATTATTATATATATTTTTTTAAAGCTATGTTGTTATTCTTATGGAATGTAAATGTAACTAATTGCTATAAACGATCTTGCTTTTGCTGGTCAGGTATGTACACTAGTTGTAATCAACTGTCCAACTGACAGAATAAGTAAATTGTTAATAGAAACTCTAGTCAATGAAACGGGGAGACCCCCTTAGTAGTAATGCAACAGTGGTGACTGAGTTTTTTCTGTAAGTCCATCAGTGTGTCGTATGCCAGCCGTACGTCTCAATTTCGATGTACAGTACAGTGTGTGAATGAGTGTGTGTTTAAGTCAGCCTGTGCACCTCCGCTCAAATCTGTACACACGTTAGTGTGTCCATCAGTTTATTTTAGTCCGTTTCCCCCCAGAAAGTGTCTCTCTGGTTGGCCATCTCGGCTCACAGTCCCCAGGGGTTCTCCGTAGCGGATCTTCTGGCCGGCCTTCAGGTTGAAGCTGAAGTCGTGCGGAGCCTCAAAGAGAAGGACTATAGTAGAGCCCAGGTTGAACTCTCCCAGGTGCTCCCCTTTCCTCATGCTCACGCCCTCCTGGTTGTTGTTGGACAAGTAGCTGAAGTCATTGTACGAGCCTTTGCTGTAGCGTGGGCTGTTAGTGCGCAGCTCCTGGATACAGACACAGAAAGAGAGACAGAGAAAGGATACAGTTTAGTAAATCCAATATATACAATGTCAAGTGTTTTGAGCATCTGGTGGAAAGGATTTGATATAAAGCGACTTATAGTCACGCATATATTAAGTACACGTGACACATGGTAGAATCAAACCCATAGCCCTGATGTTGCATGCACCCTGCTCCAACCAACCCTTAACACTGAAAGGATATCTCATAACTGTCCCATTTATCCAGTGCCTATCATGTGATGTGTAAAAAATGTGAGGAGAATAGTTGAATTGGACTAAGCCCCATTAGACGATGAGCAGAATGATAGCTGCTGAATGAAGTCATATCCTCCTGTTATGTTGTTGACGGTCTGGTTGGGAACAGCTTGTGCCACTGGCCCCCCTCCTCACTTTTCCTCTTCCCATTTAATCTTTCTCGTCTCCCCTCCCCCCTCCTCGTTGACTCCCCTCTCCTCCCCTTCCACCTCCCCCCTCTCCTCACCCTTCCTTCGCTTCCCCCTTCCTGATCAGGCTCTTCTTAATGACAGCCAAACCCAGAGCAGGTGATTGTGTTGGCTTACAGTTAACCCCCTTACCTACATATTAAAACGACCACGTCATTCTAAGCCTCTGGTCTAATCAATGGAAGTATATGGCTCCTATGGGAAATCAGTCAGTTTAAACACAGAGTGGAGAGATTAAATATGCATATCCGGTGTGTGTGTCGGCAGCTTAGGGAAATGGCCTGACGTACAGGTAAGTGGGACAGGAAGCAGAGGGAGCTGAAGGGAGTGAAAGCTCACACTGCGAGAAGAAGTGTAATAGGGGTCAGATTGACATGGGGTTAGAACCTCTCTTAAGTCAGCATTATTTCTACTGTATGTACTGCTTTGTCCTAATAATTCATCTTTGAGTAAATACTATGGCACAGTCTCAGAATAGGCTCAGGCCCTCAGTGTCTGGTCTGGAGTGTGAAGTCACGAGCTCTGCTGGTTGGCTACTGCGTAGCTACCTAGTGGTGTCAAGTCCTGGTCTGCCCTAGAAAGCCTATGTAAATTACGATCGTCAGAGCAGCCAAACTATTCTTTATTTTACGTCTGTTTTGGGCTCTAAAATGTGTTTATTATGATGAAGTTCAATCCCCGTGAATCAGTGAATTATTTTAAAGTTCGCTACAAATTGAGATATTTAGTTAAATAGTGATCCATTCTGACTACTACATTTGTCGTCACACAGGACCACTTGCTGACACAGACCAATCACGGGCTGGCAGGCTACGAGGAGGTTCTCGCCCTCATGCATTCTTTGCGCGACTCTTAGGCAGGATGACAACGACTACGTCGACCATGATCCTTTGCTAGTTATGGCCACTTTCACCATGATCCTTAGTGATTTTTTTGTGCCAGTCAGCAATACGGCGGGCTTCAAATTCAAATACTTCTATGGAAATCTCCCGATGGCGCATGGAATACGTGGATGACGTCTGCGCTATCACTATCTATTGGTTTTAATGTCTATGGGTCAGACTAGTAAACATTCACATTAAGTGGGCTGGAGCGCTAAACTAACCTTGTCAAAGTAGATGCGTATGGAGCCCACATTGGTGGCCCCTACAGCGGTGAGGGAGAAGAAGCCGTGCGTCCACTCTCCGCTCAACACCACCCTCTCGTTATGGCAGAACAGTTCTTTGATCCAGCGGGCCACACCAGGGTTCACTGACATCAGAGAGCCTGGGAGGGACACAGACAGGGAGCAGGAGGTAAATACACAGCTATACAGACACGACACAAAACATGAGGTATAATACAAACTCTGCAAGCAGCACCATATTTATACACCAAATATGATTTTAGGACTGTGCCATTTTAGATCAGATAGGAGTGAGGGTGCAAGGTGCAGCATGGCGAGTCTGAGTACGTAGAATGATTATGGTGTGTGTCCTGGACATCCTGGGATTGTCCTAGCATCCTCCTACCGTAGCAGAGTCATTCTGGTGTTTATATATGATGCATATAGTAGTAGTAGGACAGTCCTAACAGGGTACTGACCAGGGAAGTGTCTTCTGTGGGCCACCCTCCAGTCTGTGGGGGAGTGGAAGCAGTGGTAGTCTCCTGGAGCCAGGTACACCACACAGTGGAACAGCTCATTCCCCTCTTTAGTCACCAGCAGGTCCTGAAACGAGCTGGGGTCCTCTTCATCTGGGAAAACACACATACATCCACCGTTATGGTCAGCAGGCAGGGTGTGCAAGGTGTGCCATACAAACCAATCCTAAATGACCCCTAATCTCTGTGCTAGACAAAACAAATGGGCAAGGTGAGCCTATTAGGTCTATAACATTAGTGAAATATTTCCAACCAATCCGTTGAGATCAACAAGTCTAAAGGAGGTAGGGGGGATTAAGGGTCAAATTGGGATTGGGCATTAGACCAGGAGGGGGAAAGGGTAGAGGTATTCACTTGATGGCTTGATGGTACTGTTGATGGCCTCAGCCCAGGTGTGTGGTCCCAGGAAGGTCTCCAGAGAGTATGTGACTCCTTTGACTTGCTCCACCTCACAGTTCCGCACCCGCCCAAAGTGCAGGATCTTCCCATCTGCTGGGCTGATCTGGGGAAAAAACACGGACATAATGGTGTTAGCCAGGGATCTACTCCTCTGTGTGTATAAAAGCCAGTAGAGAGAACTCTGATCAGACACAGAGCAGAAAGAGTAGTTCAAATTCACACACATAGACGTGTGAACACACACTTACCACGCAGTGTGAGTCACACACGGGCCGGATAGCCGGTTTGAGTTTCCGTCTAAAGAACTCTCCCAGGTTCCTGTACTGAATTAGGTCTTCCACAGCAGCCTCCTGCATGTTGACACCAAACGTCCAGATATACAGACTGTAGACTGGCTTCCTCAGCCAGGTCGGCAGCTCCACCTGGTTCAGCCGACCCCAGGCCCGAGACAGCAGCCGTGTCGGGATGGTCTTGTACAGAGCAACCTGAACCAAGGAGGAAGAGAATGTTGGGTTACACTACACATAGCTAGACTCCATGTTCTCACATTGGCTACATCCTGGCTCCTTGTTTTTGTGGTCTGGCCAACTCCTATGGTCATTGTTACACCAAACGACCATAGGAGTTGGCAACAGTGCACAAACAGATCTGGCACCGGGCAACTGCTTCTCTACTGGGAGAACTCTAGAAGGAGAAGCTAGAACCCTGGCAGACGAGGCTATTGAATGCAAGGTGACATCTTGAATAAAAGTATTCGCCTCCCATATCACTAGGTCAATTGCATCAAGGACATGTGCGGGACAGGTAGTAAGCTTGAGGTGTTGACAGCGTTTTAAAGGTGCCTGAATAGATCAAACTTTTGCACACCTGAAGTTCTGTCTTGGTGCATTGTAAAAGCCTAAAGTGAACAGGTAGAACTCAGACTGTGTACATTTGCAAATATAACTTTTCCAAATAACTGCAAAGTTTCAGTCGCATAGAAAGCCATCAATTCACGGCTTTAAGGATATCTAAACATAAACCTAGCCCTAAGCTGCACTCACCAAAACACGACCACATCTGAGCAGCAGCGTCGGTTTGAGCAGCAGCATCAAAAAAACAAATTAAATCGAAAGTTAATTGATTCCTACATCCCCTTCTACTCTATTCATCTCTGTATCCACGAGATGTGACCAGTCAAGTTGAAGGAGCCGCCTGTCACTTGACTTCTCTGCACAGGTGTAGAACATCCATCTGCGACTCACGCAGAGACACTTACAATGTGAAGCACGAAATTCAGTGTGCGATGAAGTGATGAGTGACAAAGCGATCTGATGATCTGACCCTCCTAGCACCTGCAAGCAGTCAGGACTGTTTAGACTCCTCTATCGCCTGAGCGATCTATATGGTTTGCTGCTTGACTTGCTGCTGCTTCTAGCTGTTCGCTGGGCCAGGCTGGCATCATCAATTGCTTCTGCCTAACTAAGTGGATTAGTCAGGTTCTGGACCAGCTGACATGAGGAAGGAGGAGAAAAGGGCTCTAATAAAGCTTACCTATCCTCCCCTTCGAAAATGTTGCGAATCGGATGTTGCAAGATATCTGATGATATAGATGGGGTTTAATACGCAAAACATGATTCATTTAATACCGGGCTAATCCTGATGTGTGGAAGCAAGCCTCGTTAATTATAATTAGTTGACTGTGCACTTTAGGGATCTGCAGCCTACGGGATCAAATCCGTCTCAAGTCCAACACGGCTACGAACAGCACAATATATATATTTTTTTACATGGCCTCAGATGCGAGGACAGAATAATTAATAAACACAATGGCAGATTTAAAATAGACCTAAAATAGAATAGGTATTAAACAGGTAGGTAGGTAGGAGGGGAAAGGGCCTAGAAAATCCATTTGATCCACAGTGTGGCTCAATCCACATGGAGTTCAGTGCTAAATTAAAAACCATGAAGGTGATCAGAGTTCAGACTGAACAGAAATACAAACGTAGGAGAAATACTGGGGCTTATTTAATGTGGGTTACAACCAAAATTATTTTCCAATTGTTTCGTTCTGAACAGAACCGTTATTTTTTCCCCTTCCAGCCAGCAAAATTAAGTTCTGAACCGACTCAAACCCCCAAAAAGTGAATGTTTATATCGTTACTTTCTGATCCCTTTTTTTTTTTTTTTTTTTTTACATTTAGCTTGACATCAAATTACTTCAGCAATCAGTGCACATAGAGCAGCTTGCTATTGGGCAAGCAAGTTATAGTTGTTCACATGCATTGGAGAGACAAGTTTGGGTGCGAGATGCGACAAATTTTGCAGGTGGGGAGGGAGCAAGAAAGGGTGGAGAAGGAGGCTTGGTTTGAAGCGCTGGGCATCTTATGACATGCACTATCTGAATTAGGCCCAAAGAATTATACCTATGGAGGAGCGGCTTTTATGAAGAAACTTTGAATGTCTTCGACCAGAGAGTTGACTTAACGTTGGGCCACAGCTAGCTAGCTAATAAGCTTGTGGATGCAGAGGCACCAGAATTTAAATAAAAACATCTTACTTTTTAGTAGTTAATAAATCCAATGTGAAACGTGATTACAATACTATCTTTAACTTCTTTGGGAAAGGGGGCAGTATTGAGTAGCTTGGATAAATAAGGTGCCCAGAATAAACTGCCTGCTACTCAGGCCAAAAAGCTAGAATATGCATATAATTAGTAGATTTGGATAGAAAACACTCTGAAGTTTCTAAAACTGTTTGAATGATGTCTGTGAGTATAACATAACTCATATGGCAGGCAAAAACCTGAGAAAAAATCCAACCAGGAAGTGGGAAATCTGAGGTTTGTAGGTTTTCAAGTCTTTGCCTATCTAATATACAGTGTCTATGGGGTCATATTGCACGTCCCAATGCTTCCACTAGATGTCAACAGTCTTTAGAACCTTGTTTCAGGCTTCTACTGTGAAGGGGGAGAGAATAATAGCTGTTTGACTAAGAGGTCTGACAGAATGCCATGAGCTAAGCCAGGCGCACGGCCGTGAGAGCAAGCGGCGTTCCTTTTCATTTCAAAGGAATTGTCCGGTTGAAACATTATTGAAGATTTATGATAAAAACATTCTAAAGATTGATTCTATACATTGTTTGACATGTTTCTACGAACTGTAATATAACTTTGACTTTTCGTCTGAACTAATTGCTTGCGCACTGTGCATTTGGATTACTGGGCTAAACGCGTGAAAAAAAGGAGGTATTTGGACATAAATGATGGACTTTATCGAACAAAATAAACATTTATTGTGGAACTGCGATTCCTGGGAGTGCATTCCGATGAAGATGATCAAAGGTAAGTGAATATTTATAACGCTATTTCTGAGTTTTGTGACACCTCTCCTTCTTTGGAAAATGGCTGTATGTTTTTCTGTGACTTGGCGCTGACCTAACATAAATCGCAAGGTGTGCTTTCGCCATAAAGCCTTTCTGAAATCAGACACGGTGGCTCTATTAACGAGAAGTTTATCTTTAAAATGGTGTATAATACTTGTATGTTTGAGGAATTTAATTATGAGATTTGTTGTTTTGAATTTGGCGCCCTGCAATTTCACTGGCTGTTGGTTAGGTGGGACGATATCCCAGAGAAGTTAAATAACATTGAAAAAGTTAATCCATTTTAAATCAAATTTTTAAAAAAACGGTCCCTAATTTCTGAACCACGCTTGTAACGTCAGTAGGTTACAGTAGCCTATGCTTTGGAGGGGGAAGCGCAGGTAGCCTATACACGCACTGGCAAAGATTTTAAGCTGGCAGGCAGACATTGGAACAAGTTTCTGAGTGACAGAGTGAGGGCTTTGCATAGGCACTTTGTTGATGGGAAAAAAGTTCCCGGAAAGTAAAATAACATTATTCCCAAGCTTTTAAAATAACGGTTCTGTTCCGGAAGAGTATAGTTCACTTTCGTTCCCGGTTCCGATTCGGTTCCTCAAAAAAAAAAAAAAATCCAGTTTTCCTGGTCGCAACATACGGAACATTGCAGATAGAACTATAACGTACAGATCAAACTGATGAAATGAGCTGACAAAATGATTCAATGTGATTGATAGAGAAGCACCCTACATGACCATAAGTATGTGGACACCTGCTTATCAAACATCTCATTACAAAATCATGGGCATTAATATGGATTTGGTCCCCCCTTTTCTGCTATAACAGCCTCCACTCTTTTGGGAAGGCTTTCCGCTAGACGTTGAAACACTGCTGCGGGGACATGCTTCCATTCAGGCAGAAGAGCATTAGTGAGGTCAGACACTGATGTTGGGTTGATTAGGCCTGACTCGCAGTCGGCGTGCCAATTCATCCCATAGGTGTTCGATGGGGTTGAGGTCAGGGCTCTGTACAGGCCAGTCAAGTTCTTCCACACCGATCGACAAACCATTTCTGTATGACCCTCGCTTTGTGCACGGGGGCATTGTCATGATGAAACAGCCTTCCCCAAACTGTTGCCAAAGTTGAAAGTACAGAATCGTCTAGAATGTCATTGTATGCTGTAGTGTTAAGATTTCCCTTCACTGGAACTAAGAGGCCTAGCCCGAACCATGAAAATCAGCCACAGACCATTATTCCTCCTCCACCAAACTTTACAGGTTGCACTATGCATTGGGGCAGGTAGCGTTCTCCTGGCATCCGCCAAACCCAGATTTGTTCATCAGACTGACAGATTGTGAAGCGTGTTTCCTCACTCCAGAGAACGCTTTCCAATGCTCCAGAGTTCAATGGCGGCGAGCTTTACACCACTCCAGCCAATGCTTGGCGATGCAAATGGTGATCTTAGGCTTGTGTGCGGCTGCTCGGCCATGGAAACCCATTTCATGAAGCTCGCCGCCACGTTGCTTCCAGAGGAAGTTTGGAACTCGATAGTGAGTGTTGCAACCGAGAACAGACAATTTTTACGCGCGCCAGCACACAGCAATCCTGTGAGCTTGCGGGGCCTACCACTTCACGGCTGAGCCGTTGTTGCTCCTAGACGTTTCCACTTCACAATAACAACACTTACAGTCAACCGGGGCAGCTATAGCATTGCAGAAATTTGACGGACTAACTTGTTGGGAAGGTGGCATCCTATGAAGGTGCCACATTGAAAGTCAGAGCTCTTCAGTAAGACCATTCTACTGTCAATGTTTGTCTATGGAGATTGCATGGCTTTGTGCTCAGTTTTATATACAACCGTCAGCAACAGGTGTTGCTGAAAAAGCAGAATCCACTCATTTGAAGGAGTAACCACATACTTTTGTATATATAGAGTACGTCTGTTCTATAACATTACTATCTGAATGCTCTGGAACGTAACACACCGTCCTGAATTTAAGCCACCGGTGCTGCCTGCTGAGTCTAGATCCGCCCACATAATTCACAGGCAGTTAGCTCCTGTAACTAAAGATAAATCACAGATAATGTCCAAACTGCAGAAAATGAGATCAGCAGATGCTATGGATGGCAGACAAGTTCCATCTCCACGACTGAGTTTCCCCTTTGAAAAGTGGTCCAGGGGAGGTGGAATAGATCAACATTTCATTAACATTAAATGCTTATTGGCTGATGGTAAGGGAAAAACAGCGTCCATTGAAACTAAGTGCACTCAGTCGCCCTGTGACTATGACAGCGCGAGCGAGCAAAGCAGGAGAACAAAACAAAGCATTTCTCTGTTATTGTGTGGCCCACACAAAGGGCCTTTGATAGGCTGTACGGTAGGGCCTGTACAGTGAAGCTCTGCAGGTCCAAATGGGTCCAGCCATCTGTGTCAGGGGAAGGGGGGTGCACCTCACACAAGGATGGGCATTTTAAATGATTTCACTATTCGTCTCAGGAGAGGCAGTGCACTATGTACAGACGGGTGGGGGTGGGGATGGTGCCCTCAGCACAGACGGGTGGGGGAGGGGTGGTGCCCTCAGCACAGACGGGTGGGGGAGGGGTGGTGCCCTCAGCACAGACGGGTGGGGGAGGGGAGTGAGAGGACCAGGGGCGGGCGTGTCTGACATGGAGGGAGATAGAGTAGCCAAACCAAGTTAGACAAACTTGTTGCTGCGATAGGTTCTCTATCCTCTCATCTGGTAGTGTGTGTCTTGATGTAAAGGAGCTAGCTAGCTACACTAGTCAGCTAAGTTAGTAAGCCAGCTAAGTTAGTAAGCCAGCTAGCTAGCTGGGCTAATTGAGGCCATTTTGTTGTGCGTCCTTGACGACAACAACTCACTCCTATTAAACAGCCTACCAGTTGGTTGATCATTGAAGCCTACTCCTAATTTAGCCAACTTAATTCTGTAATTGTAAATCCATTTTGCATTGATTAAAAATCTCTCACTTCACTTGCTACACATGGAGCCTCTGACGGTAATGCTTTGATTGACCGACAATAACAAGAGTGAAAAGTGTGTAGGCTACCGGTACATTTTATTATTAAATGGGGCGCACTCATAAAACTGTTGTTTTATTAAAAATGCATAGTCTAATCATTTTATTACATTTTAGACAAAGTCTTTACATTAAAAAAAGGCAGACAGATACAGTACAGGTCAAAAGTTATGACACCTACTCATTCAAGGGTTTTTGTTTATTTTTTTACTATTTTCTACATCGTAGACATCAAAATATTGAAATCATGTAGTAACCAAAAAAGTGTTAAACAAATAAAAAATAGATTTTATATTTGAGATTCTTTAAAGTAGCCACACTTTGATAACAGCTTTGCACACTCTTGGCATTCTCTCAGAGCTTGAAGGAATGCTTTTCCAACAGTCTTGAAGGAGTTCCCACATACACTGAGCATATGTTGGCAGCTTTTCCTTCACACTGCGGTCCAACTCATACCATCTCAAATTGGGTTGAGTTTAGGTAATTGTGGAGGCCAGGTCATCTGATGAGGCACTCCATCACTCTCTTTCTTGGTCAAATAGCCCTTACACAGCCTAGAGGTGTGTTGGGTCATTGTCCTGTTGAAAAACCTATGATAGTTCCACTAAGCGAAAACCAGATGGGACGGCGTATCACTGCAGAATGCTGGGCTAGCCATGCTGATTAAGTGTGCCTTGAATTCTAAATAAAATCACAGACAGTGTCACCAACTCCACACCTCCTCCATGCTTCATGGTGGGAACCACACATGCAGAGATCATCCATTCACCTACTCTGCGTCACTAAGATACAGTGTTTGGAACCAAAAATCTTTAATCTCAGACCAAAAGGACAAATTTCCACTGGTTGAATGTCCATTGCTCGTGTTTCTTTGCCCAAGCAAGTCTTTTCTTATTATTGGTGTCCTTTAGTAGCAATTTCTTTGCAGCAATTTGACATTGAAGGCCTGATTTCACGCAGTCTACTCTGAACAGTTGATGTTGAGATGTGTTTGTTACTTGAACTCTGGGAAGCATTTATTAGGGCTGCAATTTTTTGAGTCTGGTAACTAATTAACTTATCCTCTGCAGCAGAGGTAACTCTGGGTCTTCCTTTCCTGTGGCGGTCCTGGTGAGAGCCAGTTTCATCATAGTGCTTGATGGTTTTTGCAACTGCACTTGAAGAAACTTTCAAAAGGTCTTGAAATTTTCTGGACTGACTGACCTTCATGTCTTAAAGTAATGATGGACTGTCGTTTCTCTTATGCTCTTTGTTATTGCCATAACATGGACTTGGTCTTTTACCAAATAGGGATATCTCCTGTATACCACCCTTACCTTGTCATAACACAACTGATTGGCTCAAACGCATTAAGGAAAGAAATTCCACAAATGAACTTTAACAAAGGCACACCTGTTAATTGAAATGCATTCCAGGTGACTACCTCAAAGTTGGTTGAGAGAATGCCAAGAGTGTGCAAAGCTGTCATCAAGGCAAAGGGTGGCTACTTTGAAGAATCACAAATATAAAATATATTTTGATTTGTTTAACACTTTTTTGGTTACTACATGATTCCATGTGGTTTTTCATAGTTTTGATGTCTGTATTATTCTACAATGAAGAAAATAGTCTAAATAAATAAAAACCCTTGAATGAGTAGGTGTCTCCAAGCTTTTGACTGGTATTGTGTGTATGTATACACACACACACACACACACACACACACACACACACACACACACATATATATATATACAGTGGGGAGAACAAGTATTTGATAACCTGCAAAATCGGCAGTGTTTCTTACTTACAAAGCATGTAGAGGTCTGACGGAATCTAAAACAAAAATCCAGAATATCACATTGTATGATTTTTAAGTAATTAATTTCCATTTTATTGCATGACATAAGTATTTGATCACCTACCAACCAGTAAGAATTCCGGCTCTCACAGACCTGTTAGTTTTTCTTTAAGAAGCCCTCCTGTTCTCCACTCGTTACCTGTATAAAAGACACCTGTCCACACACTCAATCAAACAGACTCCAACCTCTCCACAATGGCCAAGACCAGAGAGCTGTGTAAGGACATCAGGGATAAAATTGTAGACCTGCACAAGGCTGGGATGGGCTACAGGACAATAGGCAAGCAGCTTGGTGAGAAGGCAACAACTGTTGGCACAATTATTAGAAAATGGAAGAAGTTCAAGATGACGGTCAATCAACCTCGGTCTGGGGCTCCATGCAAGATCTCACCTCGTGGGGCATCAATGATCATGAGGAAGGTGAGGGATCAGCCCAGAACTACACGGCAGGACCTGGTCAATGACCTGAAGAGAGCTGGGACCACAGTCTCAAAGAAAACCATTAGTAACACACTACGCCGTCATGGATTAAAATCCTGCAGCGCATGCAAGGTCCCCCTGCCCAAGCCAGCGCATATCCAGGCCCGTCTGAAGTTTGCCAATGACCATCTGGATGATCCAGAGGAGGAATGGGAGAAGGTCATGTGGTCTGATGAGACAAAAATAGAGCTTTTTGGTCTAAACTCCACTCGCCGTGTTTGGAGGAAGAAGAAGGATGAGTACAACCCCAAGAACACCATCCCAACCGTGAAGCATGGAGGTGGAAACATCATTCTTTGGGGATGCTTTTCTGCAAAGGGGACAGGACGACTGCACCGTATTGATGGGAGGATGGATGGGGCCATGTATCGCGAGATCTTGGCCAACAACCTCCTTCCCTCAATAAGAGCATTGAAGATGGGTCGTGGCTGGGTCTTCCAGCATGACAACAACCCGAAACACACAGCCAGGGCAACTAAGGAGTGGCTTCGTAAGAAGCATCTCAAGGTCCTGGAGTGGCCTAGCCAGTCTCCAGACCTGAACCCAATAGAAAATCTTTGGAGGGAGCTGAAAGTCCGTATTGCCCAGCGACAGCCACGAAACCTGAAGGATCTGGAGACGGTCTGTATGGAGGAGTGGGCCAAAATCCCTGTTGCAGTGTGTGCAAACCTGGTCAAGAACTACAGGAAACGTATGATCTCTGTAATTGCAAACAAAGATTTCTGTACCAAATATTAAGTTTTGCTTTTCTGATGTATCAAATACTTATGTCATGCAATAAAATGCAAATTAATTACTTAAAAATCATACAATGTGATTTTCTGGATTCCGTCTCTCACAGTTGAAGTGTACCTATGATAAAAATTAGACCTCTACATGCTTTGTAAGTAGGAAAACCTGCAAAATCGACAGTGTATCAAATACTTGTCCTCCCCACTGTGTATACATATATATACACACACACACACACACACACACATATATATATATATATATATTTAAATGAATAGTCTTGCAAATAAGATTTTGTTCTTAACTGACTTGCCTAGTTAAATAAAGGTTCAATAAATAAATAAAAGTAATCGAATACTAACGTCCGTTCGGATATTTAAATAACTGTGCCCATCCCTACACACCCACATCAGTGCCTCTAACAGACCACCTCTAGCCGAGAAAACCTAGGGTCACGACGCAGGGGAAACTAACGACCATAGGGGTTATTAGAGTGATGATAATGCTTTTTAAGTGTTCACGTTGTACTTTACCTTGTAAGAGAGGAACTCTCATCCTACTCCACAAGTATTCTAAGAGTTGGTACCCCTGGATGCTGAGATTGACATTCACACACAAACCCACAGATAGACACAAATAAATTATGCAGCAGCTGTTAGCAGGTAAATACTCACCCTGCTTGTTGGTCTCCAGCCAACCTTGGCCAGGGGCTTGAGTGCACCGAAGGTCAGGAAGTAGTAGAGGAAGCTGAGCGGCCATGAGCGCAGCCGCAAGGCGGGCCGGGACATGCAGCTCAACTGGCCAAGACGACGCCGCAAGGCCAACTGAGGGAACTGCAACCTGTGCAACCATACAAAACGCTGGGTTGGCACAGGTATGGCCGTGTATACATAGTACACACAAAACAGTCTCAGTACAGAAACACTGAAAGAGGACAGACAGACAGACGACAGGCAGGCAGACCGACATGCAGGGACACCGACAGGCAGGCAGGGACACCCCCGGCAGTCCACCCGGCAGGCAGACAGCCCAGCAGGCAGGACAGAGGCTCACACATTCACCCAGACTCTCTCCCCCACAAACACCCACACAGGCAAAGCACGTGAATAATGCACATACCTATGTCCACGCAAAGGACATGACACAATGGTTATACACAAAGACGTGTTAAATACCGGCATAATGGGAAAAACAAAATGACACAATGATGCCCTCTTACTTTATACTGTTCAAACACAAATCACACAACACATTCCTATCAGGAAATAGGCTACTGTAGGTTCACATGTTCTGACTGCACACATCCTCCCCACTGTATCCCCAAACTCTCCTCAACAATGCAGATGGTACTCTTCTACAACATCTCATCCAAACCACCACATGGTTTCCTAAGAAACTCCTCATATATTCATATTTCATACAGAATCCACCCTACTCTTCAGGCTGCTTTTAGTCAGGCCAACTGTGTGTGTCCTTAAAATATCCTAATGCCTAACTGCCATCCATCCAGATCTCTCAATATGTTATGTTAAAATAGCTAAAAAAATAAATGAGCCTTCGCTGATAAATGCGGAGCGGGATTTTGATGACAAACCTTGTGCTTGTCATCAAAGCGTGGATGGTAAACACACCGCATAAAATGCATAGAAACAGCATATCCACCCAACAGCCAAATCAAATCATCTGTGCATGAATATGCCTGGCTGCACTGTAAAACAGTCTATTAAAATAGGCCTAAGTGGCTGTGATGTATTGCCCTGGTTCTGTACAATAGGACCAACTAGGGCAGCAGTGATGCAGCAGTGGCCTCTAAAGGGGGGAGGCCAATGTTACCGCAACAAGGGACATCAACGCACGCAATGTGCAAAACCACCGTCGTTGTCCAAAACCACAGGACGTGTACGAATACCCGCACTTGCGTTCTAAATAGTAGGTATTTGGGTATGCATTTCCCCCCCTCCTTTCTATTATAAATCTATATTTTTTATTTGATTTTTTGCATACCCAAATAATTTCTTTTATAGTATATACATTTTCAAATAATAATGAACAAATGGCTCTGCTATGTCCACATTAGCTTCAGTATGTCAGGGGATGTGGATCATACTTGGCCCTGAGAGTGATGAGCCAGAGCTAATAGGCCTGAAAAGGGAGGGAGGGGGGAGAGAGGGGGTATAATACATTCTGCTATACAGCTATCTATAGGCCTAAAGAATACCAGTCCACTCTAATCAGGATAAGAGACAAGCGTGCCATGGATAGCTTCAACACTGACACCCTAATAGACAGTCAGCAGCACCTTAACACCTGCCACACACACAGACACTGCCAACTAGAGGTGACCTGTAGGCCAAACCGAGGAGGCAAGTCTAATGACAACAATGGAGTAGGACCGGATACGTTCAATTACAACAAGTGACCCTGACAATCTCACGCATGCACACACACAGAAGCTCACAATCAATTGACACAGACACACTGACATAACTAAGCTAAGGACCCTGGGACTAAACACCTCCCTCTGCAACTGGATCCTGGACTTCCAGACGGTCCCCCCCACGTAGTGAGGGTAGGCAACAACACATCTGCCACGCTGATCCTCAACACCGGTTCCCCTCAGGGGTGCGTGCTTAGTACCCTCCTGTATTCCCTGTTCACCCACGACTGTGTGGCCAAGCACGACTCCAACACCAACATTAAGTTTGCTGATGACAACAGTGGTTGGCCTGATCACCGACAATGATGAGACAGCCTATAGGGAGGAGGTCAAAGACCTGTCAGTGTGGTGCAAGGACAACAACCTCTCCCTCAATGTGAGCAAAACAAGGGAGATGATCGTGGACTACAGGAAAAGGAAGACCGAACAGGCCCTCATTTACATCGAAGGGGCTGAAGTGGTGCGGGTCGAGAGTTTCACGTTCCTTGGTGTCCACATCACCAACAAACTATCATGGTTCAAACACACCAAGGCAGTCATGAAGAGGGCACGACAACACCTTTTCCCCCTCAGGAGACAAACTATTTGGCATGGGTCCCCCAGATCCTCAAAAAGTTCTACAGCTGCACCATCGAGAGCATCCTGACCGGTTGCATCACCGCATGGTATGGCAACTGCTCGGCATCTGACCGTAAGGCGCTACAGAGAGTAATGTGTACGGCCCAATATATTACTGGGGCCAAGCTTCCTGCCATCCAGGACCTATATACTAGGCGGTGTCAGAGGAAGGCCCAAAAAATTGTCAAAGACTCCAATCACCCAATTAAGTTATAGACGTGTCTCTCTGCTACGGCACGGCAAGCGGTACTGGAACGCCAAGTCTAGGTCCAAAAGGCTCCATAACAGCTTCTACCCCCAAGCTATAAGACTGCTGAACAATTCATCAAATGGACACCCAGACTACTTACATTGATTCCCCCTCTTTGTTTTTACACTACTGCTACTCGCTGGTTATCATCTATGCATAGTCACTTTACCCCAACCTACATGTACAAATCACCTTGACTAACCTATACCCCGCACATTAACTCAGTACCGGGCCCCCTGGATATAGCCACGTTATTGTTATGTAATTCTACTGTTACCTTTTATTTTATTTAGTAAATATTTTATTAACTCTATTTCTTGAACTGCACTGTTGGTTAAGGGCTTGTAAGTAAGTATTTCACGGTAAGGTATATACCTGTTTAATTCGGCGCATGTGACAAATAAACATTTGATTTGATGACACATACTCACAGGTCGGTCAGTGGCCCTGTTGTGTCTTTAATCCCTGTGTCATTATAGACCTGTTTTGCCTCAGCGCTGAATCAGATCAATTGAATGGTGCTTTACAGGCTGGTGTTGATGCACCCTTTGTGAAACTACAGACAGTGCTTAACGATTGTCCCCAGCATAGCCATTCAGACAGAACACTGCCCATATTGTTCCACATACACACACAGATCTGAGGATGGTTTTTAGATCCGGAGCAGTGTGTGGAGCTGTGCGGTTCAGTGGGTCTGTCCTATCACCACCTTTAACTGTCTCATTTCTCAAGGGTTTGATCACCACAACATAAGTCAGGGGGGGGGGGGGGGGGGGTCATCAACAAATCTAATGATCCACAGCAAGAGATCTAAGATACGCCTGATTCTAGAAACCTGGAATTATTAAGTCATCAGGGAAAATCACATCTCTGATTACCTTGGCTACACGGATGACTGGGCAGGGGATGACTTCCACCGAGGCATGCTGCTGATGTGGCTGTATGGTGCCGTTCAGTAGGTAGTGTACTGGAGCTAGCGACTGCTCTCCTCACAGTCACCGCTGGTTGGCTAGCCTAGTTTGGACTGCAGAGTGTGACACTGGGCCACTCATCTTTTCTACACTCTAAACAGGAGAGCAATATTTACTACTCACAGCCTGGACGGGCACACAACAGCATATAAGATTAGAGCTAATATAGATAATTTAGCATAACGTTTAACCCCTTTATAAAAGGATATAAAAAAGGCTAAGAAATAATTTAAATGTAATTGAATCTCAATTCTCATACAAGTCTACCAGTGCAGAACGTTTTAAATATTGAATATCTTTACCATAACCTGTCATATGCCTTGGTTTCAGCCATCGTATAGCTTAAACATTCCAGCCACCCGGGTAAATGCCACAAAAGTAACAAATTCAACATGTAAAGAGTACACTTCTACCCTTAAAAAAAAAAAATCCTGGCTATCCCGTCTGTAGCTCGCTCTCTACCACACAAAACACACGCTCCAGCAGCACCCCCCTCTTCCTCAATGCAGGCACATATTAGCCAATCACTGACTGCATAGCATTCTCTCTCTCCTGCCTCTATCCACACTAGCCGAGTCTTAGCCTTCACGCAGCTATTGAAAAGTAACGGATAGATGGTGTTCTTTCAGGACCACTTCTGAGGCTGGCAGGGTAAGGCTGGACCAGATGCTTTGTTCCCCCTTTGACTGGCCTGCCTGTTCGGGGCTTAAGGATATTACGTTGCAATTAGGCTAAACAGGGGCTTTGTGCTGCCTGGGACACAGAGAGAGAGAGAGAGAGAGAGAGAGAGACAGAAGATTGAGAAAGAAAAAACATTGAGGGAGCTTTGGGAGTGCAGACCAACTGTACCCACTCAATAGTCACCCCCTTGGCTCCCACTTGTCCCCATGCTCATGAAGCAGCCAGGGCACAGCTCAACACAAAGTACACAACACAACCACCCACTCACAAACCACACCAGTGCTACACCTTCAATCTCGCGACAGAACATTACATGAATAGTTCCATCTATGTTCGCTCAAGTCATCTCTCTCAAGCTCTTTCAATCTATCTCTACCACTCATGTACTGTAAACAATCCCTCTATAGGCTAAGTACCATTCATTCTCGCTCCATGTCAGTCCTCTCTCTGTCATGTACAGCAGGCATGTTATACACACGTCAAGTCATCCTGTAGTCATTCATCTCGTTCCCTCTCTCCCTCTCAGCATACCTGAATCGGTTCCTGTGGCTGAGTGCTTGGGCCCCCTGGGTGCCCTGGCCTGAGCTGTCGCCGCCGCTGACTCCCCCCTGCTCCCCAGAGGAGCTGATCGGCCGGAGCCGGCGCACATCAACCCTAACTCTGTGGAGATTGTAGCAAGACGGAGGGCTGTGCAAAGACTTGCAGCATCTCACCATTTCCCTGAGCTCCGCGCTGCTGCCCGCTGCAGGTTCCTGCTCTGACACATTATCACTGAAGGTGTGGGGGGGATTACAGACACTTCTCTCACTGGGGCTGCCTCTCTCTCGCTCAGCGTGCACACGTCTGTTCTCTCGCTGGATCTTGTTCTCTCGCTCCGCTATTCTCAAGCCCGGCCCCCTTCTCTGGTAGGACGGATGTGACGTGGTGAAGGGGGGTAATCCGTTCGCTCCCTCTCTTCGCTCTCTGTCATCTCTCTCTCTCTCTCTCAGGGTTCCAGGGGCCTCAACGTTATTTTGTACCAGAGGGCAGAGGCTGGGTGCCAGAAGGTGGGGTGACTGTTTCACAGCTGATCTGAGAGGAGCTGCAGCAGACTGGTGACAGTGAGAGACTGGAGGAGGACTGGTCTGCCTGGGGGGAGGGGCAGCTTAATGAGAGAGAGAAAAAAATCCCATCAGCTATAGTGTTCATGGACCTTGTTAAAGATTCCTGGCCGCTCCCCTATACTGCTAATAAGTGTTGTGTAACAGTATAATTCAGCATTCATATGGATGCTAGCCGTACCTTGTTTTTTTAACTTAGGTTTTGGCCTGTTTTGAAAGCCTGGCTAGACTCCACTGCTTCCTACCTTATCCTATCCTACAATCAGCCGATTGGGTGGGTGGGGGGACATCTGGACCCTCTGTCTCCCAACTACACGAATAACAGAAAAACTAATTGTCATAATCTGCTATCTATTCATTCCCTGTTGTTTTGTTAAGAGTGAATCATTTCAGAACGTTAAGCATTGGTTACCATGAAGATAACTTGGTTAAATTAATGTCTATTTTTAAAGCCCATCAGCTTTCTTACTTGTCTGACTTTTCCAAAATAGCCTCTCGTTGAAATTTCATGTCTTGTTAAACACATAAAAAATTGCTTTTATGCACTAGCAAATAATCCCTTTGGTTTGGTGTCAGTTACATTAATCACGGTTCAAAGGGCTGAAATGCATCTTCAGTAGCCTTTTAAAACCATCCCTAAAAATACCACAGTCAGACAACAGATGTCTAACGATGCCACTTATCATTCTGAAATGATTCACTGTTTACAAAACAGCAGGGAGTGAAAAGACAACAGATCATGATCTTATTAGCTAGGTTTCCATCCAATTGGCGACAGATTTCCATTTGAATATTCTAAAATCTGCATTTAAAAATGTTGCTTTCTCTCACCAGTGGTGTGTTTCCACCAAACAGAGTTGTTGCGGATAAAAATCTGAGCATGATGACGTAGTGTGCGCAAAATGTACTTTTCCGTTTAAAAAATGTCATGCACTGAATAAAAATCTAAAAGTTCAATGTGTTTCAATCACAGTTTCAACTCTACCGATAGTTTTGTCACAAAAACTGTTGGGTTAAATATCAAATGTGCCTATTCTGGTCCTGGCACCTGCGCTCTAGCCAACAGCTCACAGACACAGTCTGGGTAGGCTGTGCTGGTAGGCTAATCTACATGATGAGATTATTATGGATAAGAGTTCAAATACTGTTATGTCAAATGGCAGTCAAGCATCGATCACGTCATCAAAGTAAGACCAATATTATTGGAAAGGGGCATCAAGATCACTGTGCACTTTCACCACCCAGTGAAGTTCATAATTTATTTCATCTGTAGCCGAATAAAATGCACGGTTTCCCGTAGCCTGGGCAGCCGCTACTTGGCTTTATGGATCTCCACTATGGGAGATTCATAAAGGCCTTGATGTGGCCAGCCGGTAATCCACTCGAGTGTCCCGGCTACCGGTACGTACTTTCTCCATTCAGGCTGCAAAGGCTTCGACTTCCTCAACTTTATTACAGTTGAAGTCGGAAGCTTACATACACCGTAGCCAAATGCATTTAAACTCAGTTTTTCACAATTCCTGACATTTAATCTTAGTAAAAATTCCCTGTTTTAGGTCAGTTTAGATCACCACATTATTTTAAGAGTGTGAAATGTCAGAATAATAGTAGAGAGAATTATTTATTTCAGCTATTATTTCTTCAATCACATTCCCAGGAGGTCAGAGGTTTATATACGCTCAATTAGTATTTGGTAGCATTGCCTTTAAATTGTTTCAATTGGGTCAAATGTTTCAGGTAGCCTTCCACAAGCATCCCACAATAAGTTGGGTGAATGCTGTCCCATTCCTCCTGACAGAGCTGGTGTAACTGAGTCAGGTTTATAGGCCTCCTTGCTCACACACGCTTTTTCAGTTCTGCCCACAAATTTTCTATAGGATTGGGGTCAGGGCTTTGTGATGGCCACTCCAATACCTTGACTTGTCCTTAAGCCCTTTTGTCACAACTTTGGAAGTATGCTTGGGGTCATTGTCCATTTGGAAGACCCATTTGTGACCAAGCTTTAACTTCCTGACTAATGTCTTGAGATGTGGATATATTGAAGCAACATTTTCCTCCCTCATTATGCCATCTATTTTGAGAAGTGCACCAGTCCATCTTGCAGCAAAGCACCCCCACAACATGATGCTGCCACCCCTGTGCTTCACGGTTGGGATGGTGTTCTTTGGCTTGCAAGCCTCCCCCTTTTCCTCCAAACATAACGATGGTCATTATGGCCAAACAGTTATATTTTTGTTTCATCAGACCAGAGGACATTTATCTAAAAAAGTACAAATCTTTGTACCCATGTGCAGTTGCAAACCGTAGTCTGGCTTTTTATGGCGGTTTTGGAGCAGTGGCTTCTTTCTTGCTGAGCGGCCTTTCAGGTTATGTCATTATAGGACTCGTTTTACTGTGGATCTAGATACTTTTGCACCCGTTTCCTCCAGAATCTTCACAAGGTTCCTTGCTGTTGTTCTGGGATTGATTTGCACTTTTCGCACCAAAGTATGTTAATCTCCAGGAGACAGAACGTGTTTCTTTCCTGAGCGGTATAACGGCTGCGTGGTCCCATGGTGTTCATACTTGCGTACTATTGTTTGTACAGATGAACGTGGTACCTTCAGGTGTTGGGAAATTTGTTTTCTGAGGTCTTGGCTCATTTCTTTTGAATTTCCCATGATGTCAAGCAAAGAGGCACTGAGTTTGAAGGTAGGCCTTGAAATACATCCACAGGTACACCTCCAATTGACTCAAATTATGTCAATTAGCCTATCAAAAGCTTCTAAGATCGTGTCATGCACAAAGCAGATGTCCTAACGGACTTGCCAAAACTATAGTTTGTTAATAACAAGAAATTTGTGGAGTGGTTGAAAAACGAGTTTTAATAACACCAACCTAAGTGTATGTAAACTTCTGACTTCAACTGTAATGGTGAGAAGGTGAAAAAAAAAATGACTTTATGAAACACTATTTTCTCCCACCGTGCTAGACAGGCTAAATGCTAATCGCGGATGTTGCGTATCGTGTTCAGCCATTCAGGTTGCTGCAGTGTTTTTTCACACCTAACCTAGCGTAGCAGGTGTAAAAGAAACAGGACCCCTGGTCTGATTGTTTCAAAATAAAAAAGTTATGCTTATTGAACATAGTTTTTGTATTGGATTTGTTGGCATGAACTCGTTTACGGAACATTATTCATAGTTTTAATAAATAGTAAATATTTGTGAAATAATGCATCATACCGGCTGTATTTCTATATTATACATCTTGAAAACTTGATTGCTGATATGCAACAAAAATAAAATGGAACTATATCAACAATGGACTAATGTAACAAATACCAAAAGATAGTTTTGGGGTGGAATTTTCCTTTAACCCTGAGCAACATGGGCCTGGTATCCACAGTACTCCACTAATTATACATTTTTCAACACGATAACATCTTGTATCCACCCCCCATTTCATTGTTTTACCTAAATGTACTGTAATTTAAGATTTAAAACGGCAAAGTTCTCTGCCGCATGGCAAAATGTGTAGAATATTAGCTTTAAAGCGGAAACAACAAAAATTATGTCTGAACTATGATAAATGTGTAGAATAGCAGGAAATTTGCTTGAAAACGGCAAAGTTCTCTCTCCGATGCCAAGAGGCGGGCCTTTAATATTGGTTAATCTGGCCATGCACTGCGAAGTTATAAAACTTATATGCTATTTTTATCTAATGCGAGTTGTGTGCTGATGGGGTCCATAATGAATTTGCTTTCACAAATGAGGTCCCAGCCGGTCCCAAAAAGTTTGAAAACCTGACCTAGAAGGCCTCTCTAGAAAAATAGCACACTATACTCCCAGAGCGTCCAACTATTTTCTCAATATTGTTTATCCATCAGTCTGATGTTGCACCTTTTTTGGGGGTGAGAGTCTTCAGTTAACACTATTAGTCTCTCAAGCAACGCATGTCTTCAACAAACAGGGAGCCGGTCCCTAAAAGCAGGACAACACCCACTTCCTTCCTTATCTGACACACTGATGCTACGGACTAGTGTTAGTAATCTACTCATAATAACAGTTACTGTAAAGTGATAGGAACTGTCAAAGTAACACTTCAGTACAGATTCTGTTTATCCCAAAATTCACTTTGGATTTTGTTACCACTTCCTGTAACAGTTCCCTATTAAACACTATTCTGTTGAATTAGATTACATTGAACACTTACATAAACATAGTTACATATTTCAGATAATGCATTATACAACGTTAATCTAAAATTGTGTTAATCCATTTTCAAAAAATAACCTCCGAACATTACCTTCTGTTGTCTGAAGCGTGAATCAAATTGACAAAGGGGAAGTTAAGTCTCTCACTGCGTGCTAGTTAAAGGTGAAGGCTAGTCAGTTCCCTCTACTCTCTCACAACAAAGTCCTGCGTACTGGCTGGACAAGCCCTTTAAGAGACTAGAGGGTGGGCGGGCAGATATCACGTTCAAGGGAGTATATTTGCTGGGTGATGTCATCTGACTCACCACATGCCAAAGTAGCCTAATGGTCCAAATGCACAAAACTACTGTAGAATCTACAGCTGTAATACGATAATCATCTCATCATTCATCAAATTGACAGCGGGGCCATCTTAACGATAAGTTTGGGGTGATTAACTAGACTTCACAAATATTCAAATGTGTACAGTAAAGATAGCACTGCGTAATCAACTAAGCCTACAAGCAGCCATGTACATGTAACTGCTAAAATAAAGGAAACACCAACATAAAAATGTCTTAATAGGGCATTGGGCCACCATGAGCCAGAACAGCATCAATGCACCTTGGCATAGATTCTACCAGTGTCTAGAAATCTATCGGAGGGGTGCGACACCATTCTTTCATGAGAAATTCTATAATTTGGTGTTTTGTTGGTGGTGGAAAACACTGTCAGGTGCCGCTCCAGAATCTCCCATAAGTGTTAAATTGGGTTGAGATCTGGTGACAGACAGCCATAGCATATGGGTTACATCGTCGTCATACTCAAAACATTCAGTGACCACTCGCTCATGCCCCGTTGATGGGGACATTGTCATCCTGAGGGCATAGGCATGGTAGAATAAATTACCCTAAGCATGATGGGATGTTAACTGCTTAATTAACTCAGGAACCACATCTGTGTGGAAGCACCTGCTTTCAATATACTTTATAGCTCTCATTTACATTATTTTTTCATTTACCAGTAGAGAGCGACCAATATGGATTTTTTAGGGGCGATGCCGATTTCTGGGGGTCAAGGAGGCCGATATTAAATGTTTTAATTACAATTTCCCAAAGATAGCCATGTATGCATTAATGCATACATTTGAATGGTAATACTTTTATTTGAATGGTAAATCTCTTTATAAAATGGGTGCATTATATTTCCATTCAAATACAAGTATCTATTCATGTTAATGTTTTTAAATTTATGTAAACTGTAAAGTTTAAATGTATGTAAACTGTAAAGTTTTTAAATGTATGTAAACTGTAAAGTTTTTAAATGTATGTAAACTGTAAAGTTTTTTGTCTGTAATGCATTTGTGCCAATCAGTTATGTTGTGACATGGTAGGGTTGGTATTCAGAAGATAAACACATTTGACCAAATAGGGATAACACTTTTGGTTACTACATGATTCCATGTGTGTTATGTAATAGTTTTGACTTCTTCACTATTATTCTACAATGCAGAAAATAGTAAAAATAAAAACCCTGGAATGAGTAGGTGTCCAAAATTTGGCTGCTATACTAAGCTTACTAATGACAATGAAATTATTATAACAACAATGAGATCGAGGGAAAAAAAGAGGGTTATTATTATTATTATAAATATAATTTGACAATTTGGAAGTGTAAACACTAAATACATTTGAAATAATACCAGGGAGGCTGGTCTAATGGGAAAAAAAGTGCAAAGCGTTTATCACAGCATAGCAAAGATTAAAAACTGCAGAATTTGTGAAATTGTTGTGTGAGCCTTGGTGCTCACGGAATCAGTAGGCTTTCAACCAAACACTCAAACAGTCAACATAAATCAGGATCGGTCTTATTTCTGTAAATATATATGGATGATTTATAAAGCCAGGCACATTTAACAGTTAGGCTATTGGTTATAGACCTAATTAAGTTGGGGTTTCCTCTATCCTCTCTTTTCTTAGACAATAAGGCAAGGGCTGTTTTCTCGTCTCCTAACTCTGCTGCTGCCTCCGCCGCATTGCTCTCAACACCAATATGGTGGTTAACTTTGCTAATATGCACATAGCAACATGGTCAATGAAAAGGCGCCAATTCAACAGCGCACTGATGTGTTTCAGAACCGTGGACAGCAACCACTATCCAACGCGGGAGAAAGTGCATTAGCTTATAAAATAATATTATTTGTATTGCACCATTGTTCTTACATAATATGACCATATACAATTTCAGTTGCATATGTCTTAGACTGATGGACTGTGCCATCCCAATGGATCAGTCCACTCAGACAGGCACGAATCAGAAAGGTATCTTGTATACCATGATTTTTTGTTTTGCTACTGTTAACTTAAGAAATCTTCGTCAACCAACAGCCTATCGACAAAACAATCGACCAGTCGTCTAAATCTGGTCAGCCTTACAATTTATGCATATAATTGCGGCTGGTCAGATCAGCACACCGCAAGTCACCGCATTGCCGAAAATGGTGCATGTTCAAAATGATAACCAGCTAAAGCTAGCTAGCTAGCTACGTTTTCTATTAGCTCCCATCTAATATCGTAGGACCATCTTTATCTAGCCAACTAGCATAGTAGCTAATATAGCTAACACCACAGATGAAAGGGTTAGTTATTGTAATCTTTGCTAACAGGTCACATAGCTATCTGGTTAGCTAGCTTGCTTATTGCATGCATATCCGAGCAAGTCGACACGAGCCTTATTATTAGTGAATTAACTAACACTATAAATTTGCAACAGGAGTTCGATTTTGGTCACTGTGTCAGTCATCCATTTCTCAATACTGCACCTTTTTGTTGGAGAATGAGCTAGCTAGCTGCTGCTGGTGATCTCCCCAGATAGACATTTATGGGCATGGTGCTGTGATCGTGGCTCAGACGGAGAGTGGTGACTGGTGTAAAGGGACTATCGGCAAAGCCAATATCGGTCCGATATAGCAGCCCAGCCGATTATCATTCATTCTGTAGTTACCTGTTTACTGACATAGGCTAAGCAGATGGAAAGCACCGCAATTAGCCTATTTCAACTTACGAGATCTTCAGTTTCTTGGCAATTTCTCGCATGGAATAGTCTTCATTTCTCAAAACAAGAATAGACTGACGAGTCTCAGAAGAAAGTTATTTGTTTCTGGCCATTTTAAGCCTGTAATCGAACCTACAAACGCTGATGCTCCAGATACTCAACTAATCTAAAGGCCAGTTTTATTGCTTTTTTAAAATCAGGACAGTTTTCAGCTGTGCTAACATAATTGCAAAAGGGTTTTCTAATGTTCAATTAGCCTTTTAAAATTATAAACTTGGATTAGCTAACAACGTGCCATTGGTTGCTGATAATGGGCCTATGTATATATTCAATTACATTTTATTTATTTAAATCAGCCGTTTCCAGCTACAATAGTCATTTACAACATTAACAATGTCTACACTGTATTTCTGATCAATTTGATGTCATTTAAAAAACAAGGACATTTCTAGGTGACCCCAAACTTGAACAGTAGTATATATCCTCTTTTATCTATACTACATGCAAATGTAAAATATGTTACATAAACACACAATACCTCTGTCTTTACCCAAAGAGGAACTGCTAAATATGTCTGTAGAGAGTGAGACACAGGGAATGCTCCTATCCCCAATTTCCCTGTAGCTGGCTCAGAATGCTGTGTCTTTGGCTTGTCGGAGGGGAAATTGAGAGCCCCTGTCTAGTTGCTCATTACCATTCCATTCACGTCTCAGCCCAGATTCACCCTGAGAAGAACGCAGGCCATTGTTAGGAGGCCATGTGCATGTGGGTCTTTGAGAAGCCAAATGAGACTTGTGAAGTGTGAGCCTAACTCTCTGACAAGTGTGTGTGTCCACAGTAGCGCTGAGCAATAAGTGCTTTTTGAGGTCGGTTCATATAATCACGGTTTTCAATGCTGTAACACAAAACAAATGATGGTAGTGATTGGCCATTACAGCATATCACTTTTTAATAAACCATCCTTTATTCACATTACTTTAATAAAATATTTCAGTTCTGTATATTACATTTTTTTAATTTGATGAATATTTTACTCAAGTCATCATATAATCTCTGCTCAGGCTGTAGCAGCCAGCTATCTCTGTGCTCCCCAGAGTCATCCTTCAGGTTAACCATAGCAGACTTGAATCACAATTTCAGTAGTTCTTCAAAAAGTAGATCAGGCATACTTTTAACACTGCTAAATAACAACTATCAATCAATTACATGTACTGTCGTGTAGAGACCTAAGCAACCGCTCTTTATTCCCCTCGTGACGCTCTATCGCTCTTCCTCTCCATGTCTGTCTGCCTGCCCCACAGGCTTGCCCGGAAAGAACCAATGAGAACAGGCACAATGGATTCTGGTCACTGTAGTTAATTACCATCGTTCGGCGCTTAACTATGATGAGTTGGGACAGCATATCCCAGAGACAAATCTCTCTAAAGAAACAGCACAAATGGTGTGTTGAGCGCACAAAAAAACATGGAATTCAAATACTTGAACAGACTTCAGTCAGTTATTTTAAAACTAAAATAAATCAACATTTTGGTTAATTGCTCAGCACTAATATAAGGCGAGTGTGTATGGGTGTTCACACTTCAGAGTGTGTGTGTGTGTGTGTTCATAGTCACGGTGGGAAGTTGAGATGCCATGATGACAATGCTGACCTTGACAGTGACCAGGGGACCTTGCCAAGTCACTTTCTGATTGTCGCATGTTGTATTGGACAGTTCAAAAGGGGGTGCGACCAAAAGTCCACCACGTTGACAGTTCCATGCTTATTTACAATATAGCGAGATAAAAACGTCAACTTAAGTCTGGGAAATTCCCTAACCCAATCCCCAAACTAGCCAATGAGCTTCCATTTGCACTGTGACAAAACCTCACCCCACACTCAATTCATTGCAAAGCCCTATTGAGAAAGTCTGCATTCCAGGCCCCCAAAGGGTACACTTCAAAATAGGCAAGAATTTATTACAGTACTGCCGTATAAATATTCACCCTTTTGTAGCTAAAGCAAATAAGGCCACCAATCTGTTCGTTTACATAAGATTAGTTCCTTTACATACAGAGGTGAAACAGTTTAAAAGGGATGTTTTGTCAAATACAATTTTGTCAAAAGAAATTCTCTCTGGGTCACAGTAGTATAACAGTATAAAAGAGACTATGGTGCATAAACAACAGCACTGATTCTACAGAGAGGTAGAGAGGATAGAAATGGCATATGATACATTTTTACAGGGTCGGGGGAGATTCCATTTATTTTCTGTATGTTATTTGGTTAATGAATGTACATAAAATGAAGAGAAGACAATTTGAAGTGATGCCTTCTGTACTTCTTTGCATTCTCTTTTTTTTTTATAATTTATTTTTTAAATTTTATCCCATTTTCTCCCCAATTTTCGTGGTATCCAATCGCTAGTAATTACTACCTTGTCTCATCGCTACAACTCCCGTACGGGCACGGGAGAGACGAAGGTAGAAAGCCATGCGTCCTCCGAAGCACAACCCAACCAGCCGTACTGCTTCTTAACACAGCGCGCCTCCAACCCGGAAGCCAGCCGCACCAATGTGTCGGAGGAAACACCGTGTACCTGGCCCCCCTTGGTTGGCGCGCACTGCGCCCGGCCCGCCACAGGAGTCGCTGGAGCGCGATGAGACAAGGATATCCCTACCGGCCAAACCCTCCCTACCCCGGACGACGCTATGCCAATTGTGCGTCGCCCCACGGACCTCCCGGTCGCGGCCGGCTGCGACAGAGCCTGGGCGCGAACCCAGAGACTCTGGTGGCGCAGTTAGCACTGCGATGCAGTGCCCTAGACCACTGCGCCACCCGGGAGTTCTTTGCATTCTCATACGGTCCCATGGTATCTGTAAAATTACATGCCAGTGGCACAAGTCCTAGACCAGGGGTCCAAATCCCATTCAGCTGTGGGACGATTTTTCCTTGAGCAGATGGTCGGAACATAGTTACAAATAATTTGTACACTGCAAATCGACTGCAAGAAACCCAAACAGATATAGTATGAGAAAAACAGAATACTTTCAAACCATGAATACTTTGGTATATGATCACATATGCCCAGAGCTTGACTTTAAATTATTATTATTATTATTATTTTTTAAATTTAACTAGGCAAGTCAGTTAAGAACAAATTCTTAAATACAATGACAGCCTACACCTTCCACACCTAGACGACGCTGGGCCAGTTGTGTGCCACCTTATGGGACTCCCAATCACGGCCGGTTGTGATACCGGCTGGATTCGAAACAGGGTGTCTGTGGTGACGTCATCTAGCACTGAGATGCAGTGCCTTGGACCGCTGCGCCACCCGGGAGCCACAGACTTGGACTGAAATAGGTTCCGGTACTCATTTTGGGTGCCAGTACTGTTTATATTTAGGTGCAGGAGCTCCACAATACTTTTGAGATAATATTCTATAAGAGGAACAGGAGCTCAAGCACTAGAAAATGTGAGGTGTCGGTACTTTGCTCCGGTGAGCTCCTGCCCAAGTCAAGCACTGCATATGCCTATTTATGCGTGGGAATACTTGGGAACAGATTTCCTAAATAAAGAAAAAGCACTGAGCTCATTTCCTGGTGATATTACAATCATGTCCAAGAACAAAAATGCTAATTTTGTAAGTATTATTTTATTTAAGTAATTTTTTGCTCAGAAAACCTGAGAAGCCCCAAATTAAAATCACCGGCAGGCCAAATTGGGGAACCCATGATTTAGCCTATATCACTTAAACCTTTCCCCTTAGGCATTCAACATGGCCCTTTCAGGCTACCACTTGACCTCAAACGTACACAGTGCCTACACCTGCAATATTGCAACCCTGGGCTTTCCCCATGATAATTTGCGCTAGCATAGAGCTCTATATTGCTTCATATATAGGCTACACAGGGCTCTACAGTGCGACCATTTTACTCGCATGTGTGCCTACAAGACTCCCAGTGATTTGATAGATACTGTATGACCAAGTCAAAGACTAATTACATGTATGGTAAGATGATTACACTACAGAAAGGGAGGGGAAAAGTCACAGAAATGGCATGAAAAACAGGCTTACGCTTGGACATTCTGATCTTATGGTTGTTGGTTATCTGCAATGACATCACCTATTTTGACACTTGGCCGTCTCCCATGTTAAATAGCCTAAACAAACAATCGGCTACGTGGAGCTTGTTGTGCTTACTACCATGACACACCGACACGGGGCCTGTCGGGATTACTCCTATGACACTAACACTACGTACACTTAAAATATCACTATTCCAACAATAATTTCCCATGGAATGAGCCTCAGTATCACTTCTGGATTAAGTTTGCTAATCAAACCAGTTTGATTAGGTCAACAACTTGTAAGGCATTAGAGACAAAGGGATAGACCAAATACGCCTAGTTCTGCACTCAGAAAAATAGACAGAACAAAAATGTAGCACTAAAACTGACAAAGACAACATATCGGGCATAAATTGAAGCTATGATTTACGGAAATCCAGAGAGGACAGATCAATAAAAAATCTGTTATGTCGAGATCACGAGAGATGTGCTCTAAACAAAGTCTTAGATCTTTGTAGTCTTACTGCCTCTGATGCACTACGACATTGCTGTCAATCTATCATTAATACGTCCACTCCTATTAAATCAAGTTTATCTTGTGATCTCGACAAAACAACTTTTGGGTGCTTTTTCTTCACTCTGTGGTCCAACTCATCCCAATTGGGTTAAGGTCGGGTGATTGTGGAGGCCAGGTCATCTGATGCAGCCATCCATCACACCCTGTTTTGGGTCATTGTCCTGTTGAAAAACAAACGATAGTGGGACTAAGGGCAAACCAGATGGCATGCGTAATGCTGCAGAATGCTGTGGTAGCCATGCTGGTTAAGTGTGCCTTGAATTCTAAATAAATCACTGACAGTGTCACCAGCAAAACACCCCCACACCATCACACCTCCTCCATGCTTCACGGTGGGAATTACACATGCAGAGATCATCCGTTCACCTACTCTTCATCTCACAAAGACACAGCGGTTGGAACCAAAAATCTCAGACCAAAAGGACAGATTTCCACTGGTCTAATGTCCATTGCTCGTGTTTCTTGGCCCAAGCAAGTCTTCTTATTGGTGTCCTTTAGTAGTATTGTCTTTGCAGCAATTCTACCACGAAGGCCTGTTCCACGCAGTCTCCTCTGAACAGTTGATGTTGAGATGTGTCTGTTACTTGAATGCTGAAGCATTTATTTGGGCTGCAATTTCTGAGGCTGGTAACTATAATGAACTTATTCTCTTTAGCAGAGGTAACTCTGGGTCTTCCATTCCTGTGGTAGTCCTCATGAGAGCCAGTTTCATCATAGCACGCGATGGTTTTTGCAACTGCCCTTAAAAAAAACGTTCAAAAAAGTGATGTCTTAAAGTAATGGAGTGTCATTTCTCAGAATGATGGTGACTAACTGTGCTGCTGGCAACAATTTAATTACGCTTTTTTTGCTGACTTTTACTGACACCCGCCATATTCAACGGGCGTGGAGCGTTCGTAAATTCATCAGTTATTCAGCGCTCTCTGGCACACTCCGACTAGAGTGCTCTGAAAATACAGTAGATGGCCAGACTGTATTTACAAATGCAACCGAAATGGTTACTTGCATAGTGGAGTCTTTTGTTAAAACAAGCAAACAACTAACCATAATACGAATAATAAGGTCATACACGTAACGTTAGCAAGCTAGGTAGACAATGAACCATAATATCTCATGACGTTACTTCCTTGCATGAATCTGCAGGTTGCTAACCAACCAGGTTCAATGTTAGCTAGCTAATATTAGGCTATTGCTAGCCAACCAAATGGCTCTGTCAAAATTAGAAACGTGTAATATCTGAAAATGTAGCTAGCTAGACTATCTTACCCGTCCGTATACATCTTTCATGGTTGGCATCCTCTCGGATGCCATGGTTGCCCTTGGTTTGAAGAAGACAAGTGTGTTCTCCATGTCCTTAGCGATCATACTCAAATTCCACTGATTTTAAAACTCAGTCCTCCAGAAAGTGGAGAGCAACACATATGCAGTTTTAATTTAAAAAAAATTAAAAGTCATGTTAGACAAAATTACCTAGAAATACTGACCAGCTCAAATAGACAGAAGTGTGCTATATGGCAGACCAATCCAAACTCATCTCTCGGCATGACCAGCCTTCTCATTATCTCAGCCAATCATGGCTAGTGGGAAGATCGCTGTCTTTCTGTGGCTAAACCAACTAGGCTCGTAATTTAACAATTTTATTCGTATTTACAGATGGCATACAAGTTTGTTAAGGCACATGAAAGTTCACATGTTTGAGAAGACATTTTCTGCCCCCCAAAAAAATCACATTTTGATAAAATAAAAAAAAGTTTACGCTTGAACGGCTCTACTGTAGTAGAAGTAGTGGCCCGCGACATACTGCGTTTCAAAATCAAAGTAGACAGCCCTCAGTCCTCGGGGGAATCCCCGCGGCCATATTTGTCGTCGGTCCAAATGATTAGCTAAGCAAGGGAAGCTTGCAACGTAAGCCCCTCAGCCCTCGTTTTTAAATTAAGTTTACGAATGTACAATTATGTTCACTTCGGAGCCTGAAACGCTCCACAATTCAATTTGCGATGACTGTACATCCCCTAAGAAAAGTCAGCCAAAACTTAAAACCTCAACGTCAATATGGAGTCAACATACAAGTGTAAGTAAATAAGTTAGAAATTGTGCTACTAATGCACAAACACGTCTCATAAAAGCAATGATGTTTTTGTTTGGTTAGCTATTGGAAATCGTAGAAATCTAACATTTTCCTTCTTCAGAAGTAGCTAGGCAGGCTAATGTTAGTTAGCCAATTAATTTGCTAGCTATCATACAGTAGGCGTATATTAATAATTATATAGTTATTAATATAAGTAGACATGCAATCATAATTGACTGTAGCGCATATAAAGCACCCACAGACTATTAGACGAATTTCCGGGCAAGGGCGGTCCATTTAATAATCCTTCCTTCCTCCCTCGCCTCATGCCCTGCAAGTGTATACCCGTCAGACGTCATGATACGTCATCAGAAGTGTCCACTTAATTTGAGGGCTGAGGGGATAGGGTGTCTTAAAGTGTTTGGAATGCAGCCCTAGTTTCCTGAAACGGGTCACAGACAGGCGTGTGCTTTTCCAAATCATGTCCAATTTATTGAATTTACCACAGGTGGACTCCAATCAAGTTGTAGAAACATCAAGGATGATCAATGGAAACAGGATGCACTTGAGCACAATTTCGAGCCTCATAGCAGAGGGTTTGAATACTTATGTAAATTTGTTTTTATTTTTTAATATATTTGCAAAAATGTCTAAAACCTGTTTTCACTTTGTCAATATGGAGTAGTGTGTAGATTGATGAAAAACATTTAATCATTTAAAATATGAATACTTTCCGGATGCACTGTACGCAAAACCATAGGTTTAACAGAACTGAAAATGTTTTCAGGTGAAAGCAATTACTTTAGCAAAAGCTGCTCATCTTGAACCCAGGGGAAGGTACTTTTCAACTACTGGGAAAGGAACCGTTATGGCGACACCCCAAAAATATTCTCTGAGAATCCACAAAATACAGACATTGCAACAGAGCATCAAAACACAGACAAGCAGGAAGAAAAGAAAGATCAGCATCATGAAGGAAGGACACAAATTGAGTCGGACAGACAAACACACCCAAGCTCAATCACACACATCCTTTGAGTCTAAGCTCTGTACACACTTCTCAGCATCCAAAGGTATCAAATAGAGGTGGAGTTTGCCCTATCCCACCTGGACAAGAGGAAGATCCATCCATAGGATAAAGTAATCCTTCTGACCCCCCCCTTAAAAGATTTAGATGCACTATTGTAAAGTGGCTGTTCCACTGGATATCTTAAGGTGAATGCACCAATTTGTAAGTCGCTCTGGATAAGAGCGTCTGCTAAATGACTTAAATGTAAATGTAAAAATGTAAGAATGCTGTTCATTGACTATAGATCAGCCTTCAACAACATAGTACACTCCAAGCTCATCATCAAGCTCGAGGCCCTGGGTCTGAACCCCGCCATATGCACTGGGTCCTGGACTTCCTGACGGGCCACCCCCAGGTGGTGAAGGCAGGAAACACCTCCACTTCACTGATCCTCAACACAGGGGCCCCACAAGTGTGCGTACTCAGCCCCCTACTGTACTCCCTGTTCACCCATGACGCCGTGGCCACAAACGACTCCAACTCAAATCATCAAGTTTGCAGACGACACAACCATAGTTGGCCTGATTACCAACAATGACGAGACAGCCTACCGGGAGGAGGTGAGGGCCCTGGCGGAGTGATGCCAGGAAAATAACCTCTTCCTCAACAAAATGAAGGAGCTGATCGTGAACTTCATGAAAAAGGAGAGGGAGCACGCCCCTATCGACATTGACGGGACCGCAGTGGAGAAGGTGAAATGCTTCAAGTTCCTCAGCATACACATCACTGACGATCTGAAATGGTCCATCCACACAGACAGTGTGGTGAAGGCGCAACAACGCCTCTTCAACCTCAGGAGGCTGAAGAAATTTGACTTGGCCCCTAAGACTCAAACTTTTACAGATGCACAATTGAGAGCATCCGGTCGGGCTGTATCACCGCCTGGTATGGCAACTGCAACGCCCGCAACCGCAGGGCTCTCCAGACTGTGGTGCGGTCTGCCCAAAGCGCCACCAGGGGCACACTGCCTGCCCTCCAGGACACCAATAGCAGCCAATGTCACAGGAAGGCCAAAAAGATCATCAAGGTCATCAACCACTTTAGCCACGGCCTGTTCACCCCGCTATCTTCCAGAAGGAGATGTCAGTACAGGTGCATCAAAGCTGGAACAAAGATACTGAAAAACAGCTTCTATCTCAAGGCCATCAAACTATTAATTAGCCATCACTAGCCGGCTACCACTCGGCTACTCAACCCTGCAACCTAGAGGCTGCTGCCCTATATACACATTGAATCACTGACCACTTCAATAATGTTAACATACTGCTGTACTCATTTCATATGTACAGTTGAAGTTGTAACTTACATACACTTAGGTTGGAGTCATTAAAACTCGTTTTTCAACCACTCCACACATTTCTTGTTAACAAGCTATAGTTTTGGCAAGTCGGTTAGGACATCTGCTTTGTGCATGACAAGTAATTTTTTTCAATTAATTACAGACAGATTATTTCACTTATAATTCACAGTATCACAATTCCAGTGGGTCATAAGTTTACATACACTAAGTTGTGACTGTGCCTTTAAACAGCTTGGAAAATTCCAGAAAATAATATCGTGGCTTTAGAAGCTTCTGATAGGCTAATTGATGTAATTTGAGTCAATTGGAGTTGTACCTGTGGATGTATTTCAAGGCCTACCTTCAAACTCAGTGCCTCGTTGCTCGACATCATGGGAAAATAAAAAGAAATCAGCCAAGACCTCAGAAAAACAATTGTAGACCTCCACAAGTCTGGAAATTGATCCCAAGGATGAAACAAACGCCTGAAGGTACCACGTTCATCTGTACAAACAATAGTACGCAAGTATAAACACCATGGGACCACGCAGCCGTCATACTTCTCAGGAAGAAGACGAGTTCTGTCTCTCAGAGATGAACGTACTTTGGTGCGAAAAGTGCAAATCAATCCCAGAACAACTGCAAAGAACCTTGAGAAGATGCTTGAGGAAACAGGTACAAAAGTATCCATGTCCACAGTAAAACAAGTCCTATATCGACATTACCTGAAAGGCCGCTCAGCAAGGAAGAAGCCACTGCTCCAAAACCGCCATTAAAAACGCCAGACTACGGTTTGCAACTGCACATGGGGACAAAGATCGTAATTTTTGGAGAAATGTCCTCTGGTCTGATGAAACAAAAATAGAACTTGTTGCCCATAATGACCATCATTGTGTTTGGAGGAAAAAGGGGGAGGCTTGCAAGCCGAAGAACACCATCCCAACCGTGAAGCACAGGGATGGCAGCATGTTGTGGGGGTGCTTTGCTGCAAGATGGACTGGTGCACTTCACAAAATAGATGGCATAATGAAGGAGGAAAATTATGTGGATATATTGAAGCAACATCTCAAGACATCAGTCAGGAAGTTAAAGCTTGGTCGCAAATGGGTCTTCCAAATGGACAATGACCCCAAGCATACTTCCAAAGTTGTGGCAAAATGGCTTCAGGACAACAAAGTCAAGGTATTGGAGTGGCCATCACAAAGCCCAGACCTCAATCCTATAGAGAATTTGTGGACAGAACTGAAAAAGCGTGTGCGAGCAAGGAGGCCTACAAACCTGACTCAGTTACACCAGCTCTGTCAGGAGGGATGGGCCAAAATTTACCCAACTTATTGTGGGAAGCTTGTGGAAGGCTACCCGAAAGGTTTGACCCAAGTTAAACAATTTAAAGGCCATGCTACCAAATACTAATTGAGTGCATGTAAACTTCTGACCCACTGGGAATGTGATGAAAGAAATAAAAGCTGAAATAAATAATCCTCCTCTATTATTCTGACTTTTCACATTCTTAAAATAAATTGGTGATCTAACTGACGTAAGACAGGGAATTTTTACTATGATTAAATGTCAGGAATTGTGAAAAACTAAGTTTAAATGTATTTGGCTAAGGTGTATGTAAACTTTCCACTTCAACTGTATATACTCTATTCTACTGTATTTTAGTCAATGTCACTCCGACATTGCTTGTCATAATATTTATATATTTCTTAATTCCATTATTTTACTTTTAGATGTGTGTTTATTGTTATGAATTGTTAGATATTACTGCACTGTTGGAGCTAGGAACACCAGCATGTCGCTACACCCGTATACTAACATCTGCTAAATATGTGTGTGTGTGGCCAATAAAAGTGTATTATATGTAGGGACTGAAAAAGCACGGTGCACAAATCATACCGGGTGTGGGTTTTCCTTCGATTAGGCTATTTAAGTTCAATCAGTAAACAATGGGCGGAACTAGTGTTGACAGCAAGCATAAGAACACCTGTGATATTGTTCTCCATAATACCCATCCTGGTACCTGGGACCATGACTAGGTCCAAAGATACAGTAGATTGACCCCAGAAGTTCTCCCTACCTGGGTTTCATTGGCGAGGCGTGGAGGCACCTCGATACCAATCTTTGTTAGCTCCCGGTCTTTGTAGCGGCCGTACTGGTCGTATCCCATGTAGCCTCCGCCAGTGGCGATGAGGAGAGTAAAGGGCCTGCTGCGAGCCTGAAGGCCGAGAGAGGCTGCATTGAACCGCTGTCGCCCTGCACCATGCATATAACACAAGGGTAATATTAGGAACAGTTACAGTTCTTTCCATAACAAGTCTTGCATATTCAGTACCAGTCAAAGGTTTGGACACACCTACTCATTCAAGGGTTTTTCTTTATTTTTACTATTTTCTACATTGTAGAATAATAGTGAAGACATCAAAACTATGAAATAACACATATGGAATCATGTAGTACCCCCCCCCAAAAAGTGTTAAACAAATCAAAATAGAATTCATATTTTTTATTCTTCAAAAGTAGCCACCTTTTGCCTTGACAGCTTTGTACACTTGGCATTCTCTCAACCAGCATCATGAGGTAGTCACCTGGAATGCATTTCAACTAACAGGTGTGCCTTGTTAAAAGTACATTTGTGGAATTTCTTTCCTTAATGCGTTTTGAGTCAATCAGTTGTATTGTGACATGGTAGGGGTGGGTATACAGAAGATAGCCCTATTTGGTAAAAAACGAAGTCCATATTATGGCAAGTACAGCTCAAATGGGCAAAGAGAAACAGTCCATCATTCCTTTAAGATATGGTCAGTCAATCAAGAACATTTCAAGAACTGCAGTCGCAAAAACCATCATGCGCTATGATAAAACTGGCTCTCATGAGGGCCACCACAGGAAAGGAAGACCCAGAGTTACCTCTGCTGCAGAAAATAAGTTCATTAGAATTACCAGCCTCAGAAATTACAGCCCAAATAAATGCTTCACAGAGTTCGAGTAACAGACACATCTCAACTGTTCAGTGGAGACTGCGGCGTGAAATCAGGCCTTCATGGTCGAATTGCTGCAAAGAAACCACTACTAAAAGGACACCAATAATAAGAAGAGACTTGCTTGGGCCAAGAAACATGAGCAATGGACATTAGACCAGTGGAAATCTGTCCTTTGGTCTGATGAGGCCAAATGTGAAATTTTTGGTTCCAACCGCCGTGTCTTTGTGAGACGCAGAGTAGGTGAACAGATGATCTCCACATGTGTAGTTCCCACGTGAAGCATGGAGGTGGTGTGATGGTGCTTTGCTGGTGAAACTGTGTGCTTTATTTAGAATCCAAGGCACACTTAACCAGCGTGGCTACCACAGCATTCTGCAGCGATATGCCATCCCATCTGGTTTGCGCTTAGTGGGACTATCATTTGTTTTTCAACAGGACAATGACCCAACACTCATCCAGGCTGTGTAAGGGATATTTGACCAAGGAGGAGTGATGGAGCGGTGCATCAGATGACCTGGCCTGGATGTCATTTGGATGTCATTTTCATGGACCGATGCAACTACTCAACGTTTTACCAAGCTATGCTAACCTCCCTCCACAGCAACCATCTGAACCAGAATGATGCCTGGGCAGTGGTCACAGATAATGCCTCCTACTGCCTGAAGGCATACAAGGAGGTTCTGAAAGAAGTGATGCCCAACAGTGTCCATGTAACCTGTCTCTGCCATGTTATCAATATGGTGGGTGAGACCTGGCAACACTACAAATACTTCTCTGAAGTTGTGACATGGAAAGAGAAGATGGGTGAGCTTCCTCATTATGAAGGAGTGTGGGGAAGGCCAAGGCTCCTCCTGAAGCAGTGAGCTCCAGTTGGAATAGCTGGTTTGAGGCAGTGAAGTACCACGCAGAGCATGTTCATCTGTACAGAGTTTTTGTTGGCAGAAAAGTTATCATCCCAGGCAGTCACAAACATCCTCAGCCAGCTGGAAACAGAGAAGGTTGCTGCATTGTAAACTAGATTCTTGCATTACTTTTTTTCAATTTATAATGAAACACTTAGTAGAACTCTGTATTGAAGCACTTGACTTGATAAAATAATAGTGCACTGTTGTGTTGCATCATTACACATTTACTGTTATATCTTATTAAATTGTTGACGTTTAATTCATTCATATTAATAGACATTCTTTCTGATGATAAAATTCGCGTAAATCGTAACACAGAATTCCAGAAAAATTTCAAAAAAAAAAAAAAGAATTGGAAAAGAATAAAACAGATTTCAAAGGGCCCTAGGAAAAGCAGCTAAAATGTGCTCAGCATGTGGGAACGCCTTCAAGACTGTTGGAAAAGCATAGATAATGCCAAGAGTGCGCAAAACTGTCATCAAGGCAAAGGGCGGCTACTATGAAAAATCAAAAATATTTTGATTTGATTAACACTTTTTTTGGTTACCACATGATTCCATGTGTTATTTCATAGTTTTGATGTCTTCACTATTATTCTACAATGTAGAAAACAGTACAAATAAAGAAAATCCCTTGAATGAGTAGGTGTCCAAACTTTTGACTGGTACTGTATATATTTTTATCATAATTCCTACTGTAGCTAAATGTGCACGTCATATTATTATAAATAAATCATAGAACCTGGTAGACTAATTACTGAGTTGAGACAATGGCCTAGGCTACTTGCTGGATAGTGTGATAGAGTTGACTCACAAATTATGTAATTATTTGTGTCTGTGAAAGTTTTTACTGATAATATACTGGCTAGAATGAGAGAAGCTCTAATATGAACAATTAATAGACCAGTGTTTGGCAATCCCACAGCCCAGGGTGGTTGCGCCAAACGTAGAATAATATCTAGGCCTAACAATTTATGTCTCGATTTTTGCATCAATGCACACTGAAACCATTGTGGTGTAATCAGAGGTGTAGTAGAGGGTAAATGTTTACCAACCTTTTGTTATTTTGCACAAGCATTTACACACACTTTTTACCCACTACATTACTGCGTGTAATCCATTAGCGCACAACTTAAGACTCAAATGTCTTGTAAAATATAAAAAATATATGGCTTTGTCAAAAGAATACTATAGCAACTGATTGATACACCTACTAAGGCCATTGGAATGTTCAGTAAGTTGGTACTACAATTTGCACCTCAGTTTCTGAATTTGCTACATTGGTGTCAGAGGAGAGATGGCGCCCCTGTGACACCATTGGAGTAATGCACTAGTAAGGGTCTGAAGGTGTTTTAAAGAGAGTTTAAGTGATACAGGATAGCAGTAATGCCACTTTACTTTTGGTTAACACACTACTTACTACCACTGAGCATGTTCATCTTATTAGCACAGAGACTAATGGGAATGTAGTCTAAGAGTGTTTGACAGCCCCAGTCACCATGTTGGTTGTAAAAGCCTGGATCTTGTCTGGGACTGTTGTGTGAGGATGTCAGTGTGAAACTCACCACTGGATAATGAACGCCATGGCCCTGGATGAAACTGTCCGGCTCCTTGTGCTCTGAAGTGGAGCCAGCCACTGCAGGCAGACAGAAGAAGCACATACTCTAGTTATATATTTCAATAACTATCCCAATACCACATTAAGAGATCGGAGCTACAATATACAGTACCGGTCAAAAGGTTTTTCTTTATTTTTACTATTTTCTACATTGTAGAATAATAGTGAAGACATCAAAACTATGGAATAACACATATGGAATCATGTAGTAACAAAAAAAAGTGTTCAACAAATCAAAATATTTTAGATTATTCAAAGTCCCTCAACCAGCTTCACGAGGAATGCTTTCCCAACCATCTTGAAGGAGTTCCCACATATGCTGAGCACTTGTTGGCTGCTTTTCGTTCATTCTGCGGTCCAACACAACCCAAACCATCTCATTTGGGTTGAAGTCAGATGACTGTGGAGGCCAGGTCATCTGATGCAGCACTCCATCACTCTCCTTGGTCAAATAACCCTTACACAGCCTGGAGGGGTGTTGAGTCATTGTCCTGTTGAAAAACAAACGATAGTCCCACTAAGCGCAAACCAGATGCGATGGCGTATCACTGCAGAATGCTGTGGTAGCCATGCTGGTTATAAGGGTGCAATGAATTCTAAATAAATCACACAGTGTCACCAGCAAAGCACCACCACACCTCCTCCTCCATGCTTCACGGTGGGAACCACACATGCGGAGATTATCCGTTCACATGCTCTGCGTCTCACAAAGACACAGAGGTTGGAAACAAAAACCTCAAATTTGGACTTATCAGACCAAAGGACAGATTTCCACTGGTTGAATGTCCATTGCTCATGTTTCTTGGCCCAAGCAAGTCTTTTCTTATTGGTGTCCTTTAGTAGTGGTTTCTTTACAGCAATTTGACCATAAAGGCCTGATTCACGTAGTCTCCTTTTTATTTTTTTATTTCACCTTTATTTAACCAGGTAGGCTAGTTGAGAACAAGTTCTCATTTGCAACTGCGACCTGGCCAAGATAAAGCATAGCAGTGTGAACAGACAACAACACAGAGTTACACATGGAGTAAACAATAAACAAGTCAATAACATGGTAAAAAAAAAAGAGAATCTATATACAATGTGTGCAAAAGGCATGAGGTAGGCAATAAATCGAATAATTACAATTTAGCAGATTAACACTGGAGTGATAAATCATCAGATGATCATGTGCAAGAAGAGATACTGGTGTGCAAAAGAGCAGAAAAGTAAATAAATAAAAGCAGTATGGGGGTGAGGTAGGTAAATTGGGTGGGTAGTTTACAGATGGACTATGTACAGCTGCAGCGATCGGTTAGCTGCTCGGATAGCAGATTTTTAAAGTTGTTGAGGGAGATAAAAGTCTCCAACTTCAGAGATTTTTGCAATTCGTTCCAGTCGCAGGCAGCAGAGAACTGGAAGGAAAGGCGTCCAAATGAGGTTTTGGCTTTAGGGATGATCAGTGAGATACACCTGCTGGAGCGCGTGCTACGGGTGGGTGTAGCCATCGTGACCAGTGAACTGAGATAAGGCGGCACTTTACCTAGCATAGCCTTGTAGATGACCTGGAGCCAGTGGGTCTGACGACGAACATGTAGCGAGGGCCAGCCGACTAGGGCATACAGGTCGCAGTGGTGGGTCGTTTGAACAGTTGATGTTGAGATTGGAGATGTACAATATATCGGTGAATATATCGGAACTGGACGATATTAGCTAAAAATGACAACGTCGGCTCGATGTCTAGTTTAACGCCAATGTGCAAAACCGATGTCAAAGCTGACGTGCATACCTATATAATGTAGGTACATGATGTAATGATGCCACGTAAAATGTAGCGCTACACAGCATTCCTAACCTAGCCCACAATGTCTGCTGTGCAGAGCAAGCAATCAACAAGTCCAGCAGTCATTTGAAAGAGTAAGAACATTTCAGCGAAACAACTCAAACGCGAAATCCATTAAAGCCAAGATAATGGAACTAATTTCCCTTGACAATAAACCGTTCTCTGTCGTGGGTGATGTTGGCTTTCGACCAGAGATATTAGCCCCAATGAGCATGCCGAGTCTGACAGCACAGTGGGTTGTCGAGGATTTCGTACTGAGGAAAGTCATATTACATGCTCAGGAATGTGCTGGTTGTCATACCGCTGCTGCCCTTTTTGAAATTTGGAAACATGAAAACACTAGCTAACTCCATTCGAACAACTGACTCGAGAAATAAGCTCATCAACTACGCCTGCAGCAGACGTGATACCCTCTGTCATGCATTGAAACGCCTGCTCCTCAAAACTGCCGACACAGGCTATGAACAAGCGATTCGGTGGCATTCTCTCTTTACTGTGTCTGTGCCTCGACCTAGCCTGCCAGCTTAGTGGAGTCTGCCACTAGCACAGTCAGTGTAGGCAGCTCAGCTATCCCCATTGAGACCGTGTCTGTGCCTCGACCTAGGGCAAAACTAAACATGGCGGTGTTCGCCTTAGCAATCTCACTAGAATAAATACCTCCTCCATTCCTGCCATTATTGAAAGAGATCGTGACACTTCACATCTTAAAATTGGGCTACTTAATGTTAGATCCCTCACTTCAAAGGCAGTTATAGTCAATGAACTTACCACTGATCATAATCCTGATGTGATTGCCCAGACTGAAACATGGCTTAAGCCTGATGAATTTACTGTGTTGAATGAGACCTCACACCCTGGTTACACTAGTGACCATATCCCCCGCAAAGGCAGAGGTGTTGCTAACATTTACGATAGCAAATTTCAATTTACCAAAAATAAAATTACGTTTTCGTCTTTTGAGCTTCTAGTCATGAAATCTATGCAGCCTACTCAATCACTTTTTATAGCTACTGTTTACAGGCCTCCTGAGCCATATACAGCGTTCCTCACTGAGTTCCCTGAATTCCTATCAGACCTTGTAGTCATAGCAGATATTCTAATTTTTGGTGATTTTAATATTCACATGGAAAAGTTCACAGACCCACTCCAAAAGGCTTTCGGAGCCATCATCGACTCAGTGGATTTTGTCCAATAAGTCTCTGGACCTACTCACTGTCCCAGTCATACTCTGGACCCAGTTTTGTTCCATGGAATAAATGTTGTGGATCTTAATGTTTTTCCTCAATCCTGGACTATCGGACCACCATTTTTTTACGTTTGCAATCGCAACAAATAATCTGCTCAGACCCCAACCAAGGAGCATCAAAAGTCGTGCTATAAATTCTCAGAAAACCCAAAAATTCCTTGATGCCCTTCCAGACTCCCTCTGCCTACCCAAGGACACCAGAGGACAAAAATTAGTTAACCACCTAACTGAGGAACTCAATTTAACCTTGCGCAATACCCTAGATGCAGTTGCACCCCTAAAAACTAAAAACATTTGTCATAAGAAACTAGCTCCCTGGTATACAGAAATTACCTGAGCTCTGAAGCAAGCTTCCAGAAAATTGGAAAAGAAATGGCGCCACACCAAACTGTAAGTCTTCCGACTAGCTTGGAAAGACAGTACCGTGCAGTATCGAAGAGCCCTCACTGCTGCTCGATCATCCTATTTTTCCAACTTAATTGAGGAAAATAAGAACAATCCGAAATGTATTTTTTATACTGTCGCAAAGCTAACTAAAAAACAGCATTCCTCAAGAGAGGATGGCTTTCACTTCAGCAGTAACAAATTCATGAACTTCTTTGAGGAAAAGATCATGATCATTAGAAAGCAAATGATGGACTCCTCTTTAAATCGGCGTATTCCTCCAAAGCTCAGTTGTCCAGAGACTGCACAACTCTGCCAGGACCTCAAGTGTTTTAGTACTATATCTCTTGACACAATGATGAAAATAATCATGGCCTCTAAACCTTCAAGCTGCATACTGGACCCTATTCCAACTAAACTACTGAAAGAGCTGCTTCCTGTGCTTGGCCCTCCTATGTTGAACATAATAAACGGCTCTCTATCCACCGGATGTGTACCAAACTCACTAAAAAAGTGGCAGTAATAAAGCCTCTCTTGAAAAAGCCAAACCTTGACCCAGAAAATATATAAAAACTAAAATCGGCCTATATCGAATCTCCCATTCCTCTCAATTTTTAGAAAAAGCTGTTGCACCGCAACTCACTGCCTTCCTGAAGACAAACAATGTATATGAAATGCTTCAGTCTGGTTTTAGACTCCATCATAGCACTGAGACTGCACTTGTGAAGGTGGTAAATGACCTTTTAATGGCGTCAGACCGAGGCTCTGCATCTGTCCTTGTGCTCCTAGACCTTAGTGCTGCTTTTGATACCATCGATCACCACATTCTTTTGGAGAGATTGGAAACCCAAATTGGTCTACACGGACAAGTTCTGGCCTGGTTTACATCTTATCTGTCGGAAAGATATCAGTTTGTCTCTGTGAATGGTTTGTCCTCTGACAAATCAACTGTACATTTTGGTGTTCCTCAAGGTTCCGTTTTAGGACCACTATTGTTTTCACTATATATTTTACCTCTTGGGGATGTCATTCGAAAACATAATGTTAACTTTCACTGCTATGCGGATGACACACAGCTATACATTTCAAAGAAACATGGTGAAGCCCCAAAATTGCCCTCGCTAGAAGCCTGTGTTTCAGATATAAGGAAGTGGATGGCTGCAAACGTTCTACTTTTAAACTCGGACAAAACAGAGATGCTTGTTCTAGGTCCCAAGAAACAAAGAGATCTTCTGTTGAATCTGACAATTAATCTTGATGGTTGTACAGTCGTCTCCAATAAAACTGTGAAGGACCTCGGCGTCACTCTGGACCCTGATCTCTCTTTTGACGAAAATATCAAGACTGTTTCAAGGACAGGTTTTTCCATCTACGTAACATTGCAAAAATCAGAAACTTTCTGTCCAAAAATGATACAGAAGAATTAATCCATGCTTTTGTTACGTCTAGGTTAGACTACTGCAATGCTCTACTTTCCGGCTACCCGGATAAAGCACAAAATAAACTTCAGTTAGTGCTAAATACGGCTGCTAGAATCCTGACTAGAACCAAAAAATGTGATCATATTACTCCAGTGCTAGCCTCCCTACACTGGCTTCCTGTTAAGGCAAGGGCTGATTTCAAGGTTTTACTGCTAACCTACAAAGCATTACATGGGCTTGCTACTACCTATCTTTCCGATTTGGTCCTGCCGTACATACCTACACGTACGCTACGGTCACAAGACGCAGGCCTCCTAATTGTCCCTAGAATTTCTAAGCAAACAGCTGGAGGCAGGGCTTTCTCCTATAGAGCTCCATTTTTATGGAATGGTCTGCCTACCCATGTGAGAGACGCAGACTCGGTCTCAACCTTTAAGTCTTTACTGAAGACTCATCTCTTCAGTAGGTCATATGATTGAGTGTAGTCTGGCCCAGGAGTGTGAAGGTGAACGGAAAGGCTCTGGAGCAACAAACCGCCCTTGCTGTCTCTGCCTGGCCGGTTCCCCTCTCTCCACTGGGATTCTCTGCCTCTAACCCTATTACAGGGGCTGAGTCACTGGCTTACTGGTGCTCTTCCATGCCGTCCCTAGGAGGGGTACGTCACTTGAGTGGGTTGAGTCGCTGACGTGATATTCCTGTTTGGGTTGGCGCCCCCCCTTGGGTTGTGCCGTGGCGGAGATCTTTGTGGGCTATACTCGGCCTTGTCTCAGGATGGTAAGTTGGAAGTTGAAGATATCCCTCTAGTGGTGTGGGGGCTGTGCTTTGGCAAAGTGGGTGGGGTTATATCCTGCCTGTTTGGCCCTGTCCGAGAGGATCATCGGATGGGGCCACAGTGTCTCCTGACCCCTCCTGTCTCAGCCTCCAGTATTTATGCTGCAATAGTTTATGTGTCGGGGGGCTAGGGTCAGTCTGTTATATCTGGAGTACTTCTCCTGTCTTATCCGGTGTCCTGTGTGAATTTAAGTATGCTCTCTCTAATTCTCTCTTTCTCTCTCTCGGAGGACCTGAGCCCTAGGACCATGCCTCAGGACTACCTGGCATGATGACTCCTTGCTGTCCCAGTCCACCTGGCCGTGCTGCTGCTCCAGTTTCAACTTTTCTGCCTGCGGCTATGGAACCCTGACCTGTTCACCGGACGTGCTAAAAAAGCCAACTGACATTTACTCCTGAGGTTCTGACTTGTTGCACCCTCGACAACTACTGTGATTATTATTATTTGACCATGCTGGTCATTTATGAACATCCTGGCCATGTTCTGTTATAATCTCCACCCGGCACAACCAGAAGAAGACTGGCCACCCCTCATAGCCTGGTTCCTCTCTAGGTTTCTTCCTAGGTTTTGGTCTTTCTAGGGAGTTTTTCCTAGCCACCGTGCTTCTACACCTGCATTGCTTGCTGATTGGGGTTTTAGGCTGGGTTTCTGTACAGCACTTTGAGATATCAGCTGATGTAAGAAGTGCTATATAAATACATTTCATTTGATTTCTGTCACCACCATGCTCATGCTATGTACAAGGACCGCTACTTCGATGCAGACAAGAAACAGGGTTTACGTGAAATGTTACATACAGTGGGGCAAAAAAGTATTTAGTCAGCCACCAATTGTGCAAGTTCCCCCACTTAAAAAGATGAGAGAGGCCTGTAATTTTCATCATAGGTACACTTCAACTATGACAGACAAAATGAGAAAAAAAAAATCCAGAAAATCACATTGTAGGATTTTTAATGAAATGATTTGCAAATTATGGTGGAAAATAAGTATTTGGTCAATAAACTTTTGTTATCTCAATACTTTGTTATATACCCTTTATTGGCAATGACAGAGGTCAAACGTTTTCTGTAAGTCTTCACAAGGTTTTCACACACTGTTGCTGGTATTTTGGCCCATTCCTCCATGCAGATCTCCTCTATAGCAGTGATGTTTTGGGGCTGTTGCTGGGCAACACGGACTTTCAACTCCCTCCAAAGATTTTCTATGGGGTTGAGATCTGGAGACTGGCTAGGCCACTCCAGGACCTTGAAATGCTTCTTACGAAGCCCCTCCTTTGTTGCCCGGGCGGTGTGTTTGGGATCATTGTCATGCTGAAAGACCCAGCCACGTTTCATCTTCAATGCCCTTGCTGATGGAAGGAGGTTTTCACTCAAAATCTCACGATACATGGCCCCATTCATGCTTTCCTTTACACGGATCAGTCATCCTGGTCCCTTTGCAGAAAAACAGTCCCAAAGCATGATGTTTCCACCCCCATGCTTCACAGTAGGTATGGTGTTTTTTGGATGCAACTCAGCATTCTTTGTCCTCCAAACACGACGAGTTGGGTTTTTACCAAAAAGTTATATTTTGGTTTCATCTGACCATATGACATTCTCCCAATCTTCTTCTGGATCATCCAAATGCTCTCTAGCAAACTTCAGACGGGCCTGGACATGCAGGGGACATGTCTGGCACTGCAGGATTTGAGTCCCTGGTGGCGTAGTGTGTCACTGATGGTAGGCTTTGTTACTTTGGTCCCAGCTCTCTGCAGGTCATTCACTAGGTGTGGTTCTGGGATTTTTGCTCACCGTTCTTGTGATCATTTTGACCCCACGGGGTGAGATCTTGCGTGGAGCCCCAGATCGAGGGAGATTATCAGTGGTCTTGTATGTCTTCCATTTCCTAATAATTGCTCCCACAGTTGATTTATTCAAACCAAGCTGCTTACCTATTGCAGATTCAGTCTTCCCAGCCTAGTGCAGGTCTACAATTTTGTTTCTGGTGTCCTTTGACAGCTCTTTGGTCTTGGCCATAGTGGAGTTTGGAGTGTGACTGTTTGAGGTTGTGGACAGGTGTCTTTTATACTGATAACAAGTTCAAACAGGTGCCATTAATACAGGTAACGAATGGAGGACAGAGGAGCCTCTTAAAGAGTCTGTGAGAGCCAGAAATCTTGCTTGTTTGTAGGTGACAAAATACTTATTTTCCACCATAATTTGCAAATAAATTCGTAAAAAATCCTACAATGTGATTTTCTGGATTTTTTAAAACATTTTGTCTGTCATAGTTGAAGTGTACGTATGATGAAAATTACAGGCCTCATCTTTTTAAGTGGGAGAACTTGCACAATTGGTGGCTGACTAAATACTTTTTTTGCCCCACTGTACACTGCTGGACAAGATGGAAACGGACACAGTGACAGTGCGCACTAGAGGTCAACCGATTATGGTTTTTCAACGCCGATACCAATTATTGGAGGACCAAAAAAGGCCGATACCGATTAATCGACCAATTTTTATAATAACATTTACAACAATACTGAATGAACACTTATTTTAACTTAATATAATACATCAATTTATCCTCAAATAAATAATGAAACATGTTCAATTTGGTTTAAATGATGCAAAAACAAAGTGTTGGAGAAGAAAGTAAAAGTGAAGTTTACTTTTTTAAAGTTCCTTGCTCAGAACATGAGAACATATAAAAGCTGGTGGTTCCTTTTAACATGTCTTCAATATTCCCAGGTAAGAAGTTTTAGGTTGTAGTTATTATAGGACTATTTCTCTCTATACCATTTGTATTTCATATACCTTTGACTATTGGATGTTCTTATAGGCACTTTAGTATTGCCAGTGTAACAGTATAGCTTCCGTCCCTCTCCTCGCCCCTACCTGGGCTTGAACCAGGAACACATCGACAACAGCCACCCTTGAAGCATCGTTACCCATCGCTCCACAAAAGCCGCGGCCCTTGCAGAGCAAGGGGAACAACTACTCCAAGTCTCAGAGTGAGTGACGTCACCGATTGAAACGCTATTAGCGCGCACCTCGCTAACTAGCTAGCCATTTCACATCGGTTACACCAGCCTAATCTCGGGAGTTAAACAGCTCAATGCTTGAAGCATTGCGAAGAGCTGCTGGCAAAACGCACGAAAGTGCTGTTTGAATGAATGCGTACGAGCCTGCTGCTGCCTACCAACGCTCAGTCAGACTGCTCTATCAAATATCAAATCATATACTTAATTATAACATAATAACACACAGAAATACGAGCCTTTGGTCATTAATATGGTCGAATCCGAAAACTATAATTTCGAAAACAAAACGTTTATTCTTTCAGTGAAATACGGAACCGTTCCGTATTCTATCTAACGGGCGGCATCCCTAAGTCTAAATATTGCTGTTACATTGTACAACCTTCAATGTTATGTCATAATTACGTAAAATTCTGGCAAATTAGTTTGCAACGAGCCAGGCGGCCCAAACTGTTGCATATACCCTGACTCTATGTGCAATGAATGCAAGAGAAGTGACACAATTTCACCTGGTTAATATTGCCTGCTAACCTGGATTTATTTTAGCTAAATATGCAGGTTTAAAAATATATACTTCTGTGTATTGATTTTAAGAAAGGCATTGATGTTTATGGTTAGATACAGTCGTGCAACGATTGTGCTTTTTTCGCAAATGCGCTTTTGTTAAATCATCCCCCGTTTGGCGAAGTTGGCTGTCTTTGTTAGGAAGAAATAGTCTTCACACAGTTCGCAACGAGCCAGGTTAGGTACACGTTGGAGCAACGACAGTCCTTTTTCGCGAATGCGCACCGCATCGATTATATGCAATGCAGGACACGCTATATAAACTAGTAATATCATCAACCATGTGTAGTTAACTAGTGATTATGATTGATTGATTGTTTTTTTTACAAGATAAGTTAAATGCTAGCTAGCAACTTACCTTGGCTTCTTACTGCATTCGCATAACAGGCAGGCTCCTCGTGGAGTGCAATGTAAGGCAGGTGGTTAGAGCGTTGGACTAGTTAACCGTAAGGTTGCAAGATTGAATCCCTGAGCTGACAATGTAAAAGTCTGTTGTTCTGCCCCTGAACAAGGCAGTTAACCCACCGTTCCTAGGCCGTCATTGAAAATAAGAATGTGTTCTTAACTGACTTGCCTAGTTAAATAAAGGTTACACACACTGACCAAAAAGTTATTTTGTTGGAATTTACGTATTTCCCTATTACCAGTAAAACATAATCAGAACCTATTTCATTCACTTACGTTCTGTGCTGTTTCGTTGTTAATTTGTTTAGTCTTTTTATTCTCAACCAGGATTTCATCATACATGTCAAGCAGTGAAGTTTCAGCTCTGTCTCTCCGTGGCCTCTCTTCCTCGGTGCGCACTAGAGGTCGACCGATTAATCGGAATGGCCGATTAATTAGGGCCGATTTCAAGTTTTCGTAACAATCTGAATTCGGTATTTTTGGACACCGATTTGGCCGATTTTTAAAAATGTATTTTTTAAACACCTTTATTTAACTAGGCAAGTCAGGATCTGTGTCCCTCCCTGCAGGACAGTTGAGCTAACGTAGGCTAATGTGATTAGCATGAGGTTGTAAGAAACCAAATAAAATCCCAGAACATAAACATATCTGATATGGGCAGAAAGCTTACATTCTTGTTAATCTAACTGCACTGTCCAATTTACAGTAGCTATTACAGTGAAAGAATACCATGCTATTGTTTGAGGACAGTGCACAATTATGTACTTAAAATGTATCAAAAAAACAATTAGGCACATTTGGGCTGTCTTGATACAACATGAACAGATATGCAATGGTTCATTGGATCAGTCTAAAACTTTGCATATTGCTTCCATCTCGTGGCCAAAGTCTAAATTGCACCTGGCTGGAATGATGCATTATGGCTTTACATTTCAAAGATGGTACAAAAAAAACGTTTTTTTCCTTAGCATTATCTTTTAACAGATCTAAGGTGTTATATTTTCCTACATTAATTTCACATTTCCAAAAACTTCAGTGTTTCCTTTCAAATGGTATCAATAATATGCATATCCTTGCATCAGCTCCTGAGCTACAGGCAGTTAGATTTGGGTATGTCATTTTAGGTGAACATTTAAAAAAGGGGGGGATCCCATTAGGAACAATGACGGCCTACATCTAAGCAGGATGTCTACGTATGGGTGGTCCCGAGAATCAAATCGACTACCCTGGCGTTACAAACACCATACTCTCCCACCAGTTCAAATTTTTGCGCCAAAAGTACATTCATCTTTTTCCTGCTAGCATGGTCGCCAAACCACTAAACTGTTAGTGGCACTGTCACAATGCAGAATCATAACATAGTAGGTGGGGTTGTAAACAACACAAATATTACTGACTAGTAGTAACGTTAGATATAAAATCTTCTTGACACGAGTGACAAGACATTGGCATCATAAGAGCTAGTTAGGTGGCTAATGCTAGCCGCAAGAACCTGTGAAGTGAGCAAACCGGTGTTCATTTACTCCCATCAACACAATTATATTATGACTCTTCCAATGGTGTGTAGCCACCATGCATTGGAATAGCAACATCATTCTGCCAAATAAACTTTCACAAGCAAATTACAACATTACCTGCCAATTTTCCTCGCTGTCAGTGGCAGCTGATCACAGCACAACTTTCCTAAGGACGCTGCCATCTTGTGAGTGTGTAGAACGCTCGTGTAAACAACCAATCGGAACTCGGTATTGAGGAAAGCTTCTTCGTCTTCGCAAGACAAATATTAATCCTAGCTGGAGTTCTTTGTCGCCACCTAATGGATTGTGATACTGTAACACTGTGTCTGATTGTGCCAAAGAGTATGGGAAAGATGTGTATAACTAACCCAAGATTGACCACAGCCTGTTGTTTCCTATAGGAGCAAATTAATCATAGTGGGCAGAACGAGCAAGAAGGTGGGCAGAGCCAAGCACGAGCTAGTGAGAGCCTATTGGGGCGTCCTAGCATGTATTTGCATATTTCCGTTAGGAAACGCATACTCTGTGAGGTGCGCGTGTGCCATTTCTTCATTCGCGCTTGCATTCCTTCTAAACAACGAAATTTTTAGAAACTTTGAAAAAAGGGTAAAATCTACAGAACTTAGTCCACTCTACTCGTAACGTCTTTTCGTTTTCGAAACATAAAACTATCCAGATCATATGTTTAATCGATGGGACAATTTGCAGAATGTCGGGCAAAATCCATCTCGCTCTATCTTCTCCCACTTCCAGTCACATCCGGATAAATATCTTGTCTCATTGTTCGAAATTTGAGTAGGGGTTGTGGCGAGATTTACCATTGAAATACCGCGAGAGTTTGGACTTCCCGGCGAATTCCGTCACATCCGGATAAATATCTTGTCTCATTGTTCGAAATTTGAGTAGGGGTTGTGGCGAGATTTACCATTGAAATACCGCGAGAGTTTGGACTTCCCGGCGAATTCCGTTGCTATGGAGCTATGGCTTCCTAGATTTAGGTCCTTTGGCGATGGTAGAAAATATACTTTTAACTATAGACTGTATATTGGTTTGCTCAGTCATCTGTTATGACAGTTAGTATTCATAAGGATACGTCATAAGGATGCAAGCTAAGGGTAAATTGATGCTTATTTATAAACCCCTCTTAGGCCTCACTCCCCCTTATCTGAGATACCTACTGCAGCCCTCATCCTCCACATACAACACCCGTTCTGCCAGTCACATTCTGTTATAGGTCCCCAAAGCACACACATCCCTCGGTCGCTCGTCTTTTCAGTTCGCTGCAGCTAGCGACTGGAATGAGCTGCAAAAAACACTCAAACTGTTTTGCCTCCGTCTCTTCATTCAAAGACTCAATCATGGACACTCTTACTGACAGTTGTGGCTGCTTCGCGTGATGTATTGGTGTCTCTTCCTTCTTGCATCTTTGAGCTGTTGTCTGTGCCCAATAATGTTTGTACTATGTTGTGTTGCTGCCATGCTATGTTGTCTTCTTAGGTCTCTCTTCATGTAGTGTTGTGGCGTCTCTCTTGTCGTGATGTGTGTTTTGCCCTATATTTTATTTTTAATCCCAGCCCCCGTCCCCGCAGGAGGCATTTTGCCTTCTGGTAGTTTGTCATTGTAAATAAGAATTAGTTCTTAATGGACTTGCCTAGTTAAATAAAAATAAATAAAAGGATGTCACCGTGACATGCCAATTAGCTAACATCACTGTCCTCGGGAAGCACGACAAGAAAGTGCACCATTGCGTTGGTGTTGTACTTGTACGGAGGTGCTTACCAACTTTAAGTGCGTCAACATGGCAGCTGTATTCACAGTTTGGCCAATGTTTTCTCTGCCATGATTTTATTTCAAGTAGTATAGTAACAATACGTTATTTATTGTGTAGGCTGTTAATATACTACTTGAAATAAACTACCACTCTAGATCTGTGATTCCCAAACCTTTATGCTCGGCCCCACTTCCAGCATTGGTGAATATCCCGATTTGGACATGAAGCGCGAACATGCAAATATATACTCAACATAAATGGAAACGTAAAGTGTTGGTCCCATGTTTCATTAGCTGAAATAAAAGATCAACATTTTCTATATGCACAAAAAAACTTTTTTCTCTCTCAAATGTTGTGCACAAATTTGTTTATATCCCTGTTAGTGAGCATTTCTCCTTTGCCAAAATAATCCATCCATCTGATAGGTGTGGCAAATCAAGAAACGGATTAAACAGCATGATCATTACACAGGAGCACCTTGTGCTGGGGACAATAAACGCCACTAAAATATGGATTTCACATGAATAGGCAGGGGCGTAGCCATGGATGAGCCTGGGAGGGCATAGGCCCATCCACTGGGGAGCCAGAACAGCCAGTCAGAATGAGTTTTCCCCCACAGAAGGGTGTTATTATAGACAGAAATACTCCTCAGTTTCATCAGCTGTCTGGGTGGCTGGTCTCAGACGATCCCGCAAGGGGAAGAAGCCGGATATGGAGGTCCTGGGCTGGCGTGGTTAAATGTGGTCTGCGGTTGTGAGGCCGGTTGGACGTACTGCCAAATTCTCTAAAATGACAGAGGCCGTTTATGCTAGAGAAATTAACATTCAATTATCTGGCAACAACTCTGGTGGACATTCCATCAGTCAGCATGCCAATTGCGCGCTCCCTCAAAACTTGAGACATCTGTGAAAAAACTGCATATATTAGGGTCTTATATGAACTATAACGGAGTAAAATTGTTGAAATTGTTGCGTTTATATTTTTGTTCAGTATAGGTACCATTGACTTACATTGGATTTGTGCCACACATGCTAAAAAGTTATAGTTTTTAGTTGTAAGAGGCCAGGTAAACAAAACCAAACCATGGATTGCTGTCATACCTTGTCCATAGACTGTTTACCCTATGTAACCGGTGTGAAATTGCTAGTTAGCGGGGTGCGCAACTTTTGTGGAGCGATGGGTAATGATGCTTCTAGGGTGGCTGTTGTCTATGTGTACAGAGGGTCCCTGGTTCGAGCCCTGGTATTGGCGAGGAGAGGGACGGAAGCTATACTGTTACACCTACATGGTCTCAGTTTCACTTCCAGATTTCTCAAAAGGAAAGATGGTTATTTCAGCCAAACAAGTAAATCAGTTTGCATATGCAACTAATTAAGAAATTACACAAATACACTATGAACACTATTTTATTCATAAAATGTATTACAATTAAAACGATTGACAATACTAATCTTTAGTGTTGGTCTGTGAGATGCATGTCTACGGTAAGAGCCCATCACTTTTAACATAGGATGAAATAAGGAATACATTTTTATTTTTTTTTAAGCAATGTAAAGTTTTAATTTTCAGACATGGGGGAATCCCAAAATGTGTTGTGTTTTCCACTACACACCAGTGTAAACTAAAGAATCCTGTTAAAGTCAAATTAAAAGAAAATATATATTTCACATCACTCACCAATAACTTTGTCACATTTTTCTACCAACTCAAGAGCAGAGGTCAGAGTGAGGAAGAGAAAGGGCACTAGAACACATCACAGGGTCTGGCTCTTTGGGAGTAAATATGTGCAGACTTCCGCCACACCAGCAAAGCTACTGGCAAATAGGTCCAGGGCAGTGGAGGAGTATATAAACAAAGATTGCAATCCGCATGAAGGCTCTCTTAGAAAGTAACCATACACTTACAAAAGAATACAAGAGAAAATAAATGACAAAATAAAAAAGTTTTTATAATGGCAGAACACTAGAAGTTATGGAGAAGTTTGAACAGTGGAATACTTGGGTGTTAAATGCAAACCCCATTAAATCAGTCAGGTAATGACACTTTTGAAAAATTATGCTGAACAATTCATGAAAGGATTATGTCAATGTGTGCTGATGCTGAGCTGAATGTTTCCACTTGATTCCGAACAAAGACCTATCTGATATGTAATGATGATTGACCACAGATAGACAAAGTATTCACTTCAAATGAGTGTTCCACAATAAATTGTCATGATTTAAAAATAATGCATGAGAATTATGGTAATGAATTGAACACTACAACTATTTAATTGCTGGCTCCTAGATAAGGATTTTGTTAAAGCAGAAACGTATCTCCACAGTCATTATTCAATGTAAAAATGAGATTGCAATAAGGACAGGCTGTTTGGTATGACAATGCTAGAAGTGTAAGCTGAAGTAGAAACAGATCGGGCAACCAAGCTAGGTCTTCCAATCTAAGGCAACAGAGTTCTTAATGGACCTATTTACAGGCCTGATTTAACTTTTACATGAAAGATTGCTGCACACACACAAAGAGAAGATGGGTAAATGCTGTTTTAAGACAGACCAGTTAGTGGATCCATATTTTGCTCAACATCATGTGGCATGGACTGATGTGGATTTTATGGATCACATGATTAAAAAATAATAATTAAATACAAAAAAAAAAACACAACATCTATAATATACATTTTGCAATATAATATACTAGGTAGGCGGTTTAGCAGCAATAGGAATTAGGAAAACATCTACAGGCCCGCAGCCCACACTTACTTATCCAAGCACAGGACCACTCAGTGCACATTACTTGTAATCCTCATGTTGTGAAGAAATGTTAGAAATGTTCAGCAGCTATTAGAAGATGAGGCCAGATCACAGCCAGACAATTGAATAACCCTAACCTGTGACCATCCAGCATTAGAATACTGGGAGACAGACACGGTCAATGGTGTCAAGAGTCCCTATTCAGAGGAGTTTGAAGTCTATGACAGTTTAAACAAAAAAGGGTCTGCCTACAAAAAAATCCAAACACAAAGATGTTGCATATTTCATATGTCCAAAGAAAAATGATGCACCAAAAAGGAAAACCAATCCACAGGAAGGAACCGCAAGAAGAAAAAAAAGAATCCAGTTTGTGATCAAAGATTAGGTACATTTCTACCAAATGACTATTTCCATGGATACCGAGTCCTTTACAGTGAGCCAAGGGACTTAAACCTTGAGGCATTTCGACCCAAAAGGTCCTCGTAGTACAACTGTGTAGCTAGGTCAGGGAAAGGCAAACTTTTTGGCTTCAGGGCCACATCGGGATTTCGAAATTCAATGGAGGGCCGCACAGATTTTTTGGGGATGGACGGGTTTGTTAAAATTAATTTGCGGGCCGGAAAAACTGCAGTTATTTGGAAATATATAGGCCCATTATAATTTCTACATACCATCATCTAGATTTAAACGATCAAGAGTGGCCTTGAGTATTTCATCTAACCCAAAATAATCATTTTTATTTTAAACTTGTATTACTCAAACCTCCCGTGGGCCAGATTGAATGGGCTCATCGTTTGCCCAGTCCTGATCTAGGTCCTCAACACTGAAGTAGAGATAATATACCATCTATAGGAAATACACATTTTCATCAAATCGTGTTCACACATCAGATGATGGACCGGATGATGCACATCAGGTGAAAAAGAAGACTGTTAATTATGGACTTTTCCTTTTCTTTCCAAATACTGCAAAATATACATATTGTTTCACTATGATTCAAGATGGGAAATCATCATCTAGATCCCAGTCGGGTTATCAGGGGGATGTACTGAACTGATGCCCCCACATGTAACATCTTTCCCAACAATGCATGAGGAGGTAGAGAGAGAGATGTGGCACCAATCCAAGTTGCTACTGGTGGTCAGTTACCTCCATTCCCAAGGCCAGGCTAGCAGTGAGGCTGTCATCAGGTGACTAAAGCTGCACATATACTGTTGACTGTCAGAAACGGTTGTGTCCTCACAAGGTCCCGTTCAAAACAACAATTTAATGAATGAGTTGATGAGAAATCTGAATGAGGTAAGAAGGAAAGTGCTCAGGTATGGGTTATCAAACTTGTTGTCCATGTGTTCACATGCGAAAGTTCCATATGTGTCTGCATGTGTGTGAACGAACACACACATCCAAGTATCAGCGCACAAAATTCTGTTATCACAGTTTCAATTATAGTTCCCAAGAACAAAAAAGTAATTGTTCAACCACTATTCATTATCTATCATAAAAATCCTCTCTTTGCTGGATTGAGTTTAAATTTCCATAAAGGCACACATTAAGTCGATTTGTTCTAGCACTTCAAAGTCTGCCAGTTCTAAAACAAATAATCTGAACGGGCATTTCAGGGGCTCAGAAGTAGCAAAACCTAACACGATCATAGAAATCTCTTTACATGCTCTAATCATTAAAATCCAGTTTCATAAGCCCAATCAATTTACAAAACAAGCTGCCCAAAAACTGAGAATGATGAACTGTGTGCAATGCATGTGTGTAGCATGTCACAATTGATAACTTGTTCACTCTATAATGTGCTACTTTGACCCGATGGGCTTGGGTCAAAAGTAGAGCACTATGATGAATAGGGTACCATTTGTGAGAGTCTGTATTTGGATGTGAAATAGGGGGTATTGTGGGACTGCTCAGTCCTCCAGGCCTTGGCGGGTGAAGAAGTCTTCCAGCTCGCTCAGCCGCTCGATGAGCATGACATCCAGGTCGGTATCGTCAGGCCTCCCCCGCCTCCCACGCCCCCTGGGGCCCTTTACGCGCAGGGGAGCCATGTTGGCCCGGACTTTGCGTTTGCGCGGCAGTGTGAAGTCGGGGAAGTCCAGTACACGCTTCCTCTTCTGGTGGCCAATGCAGACCAGCGATCCGTTCTTCTCCTTGGGCTCCTCAAAGATGGTCTCCAGGCTCCTGGTATGGGAAAACAATATGATAAACCATATACTAAACAATATGATAAACCATATACTAGTGCTGAGCGAATAGTGCTTTTTTGAGGTCGGTTCAGATTCGATTATTAAAAAATACATTACTGTTTTCGATTACGGTTATTTAAAAAAAAATAATAAAAAAAAAACATTAAATGCACTATGTGTGTTGAATGCTTTAACACAGAATAAAACAATTAATAAAGGTCCCATGATGGTAGTGACTGCCCATTACAGCTCATCACTTAAATCATAATATATTGACATTAGTTAAAACAAATATTTCAGGTGTGTATTATATTTGTTTTAGTTATTATTTCATTATAAGTCATCCCATCTCTATAGAGCTGCTGTCTTTGCTGTCTGACAAAATCACTATTTTAGAAGTTCTTCAAAGTAAATAAGGCATACTGTTATGATTGCTGAATACCAACTATCAATCACTAAGATCATGCATTTTCAGGTTGAGATACCTCGCTAAGCAACTGCTCTCCTCTTGATGACATTTTTCTGTCTCTTTTACAAAACATAAATAAAAGCTACACAGACCGGACAAGTAGGCACAATGGTTTATGGTCATTGTAGTTAATTACCATGTTTTCTGCACTAAACTACAAGCTCACAAAAAAAAGACCGAAATGGAATTCAAATAACAACCAACATTGGTCAATGAGTTGTTTAAAAAAAAATGTCAATAACAGAAATGTCAGTTAACTGCTCAGCAATACCATACACTAATCAAAATGATAAACCATATGATGAACAATATTAAAGGGGAAATTACTGAGATTAAGATTTTTCACATTAAAATGTATACCAAACAAAAACCTTTAAAATCAAAGTTTAATAAACCATACAACTACGTACAAGGAATACTTAACAATTTCCCCAGAAAATGTTACAAAAACAAATTTACAGGAAGAACTGTGCAGATACAAAGTTTGGTAACAGAATAAATATCAGGGAAATTTTACAGTAACTGTTACCAAACTTTGTATCTGCACAGTTTTTACAGTTAATGTTTTTTTTTATTTACTGTGTAAATTGGTAAAAGTAGTCATTGTGCATAGAGGTGTATGGTTTGTTACACTTTGAAATCAATGGTTTTTGTTTGGCATACATTTTAAAGTGCATAATCTGAGCCTCAGCGTAATTCCTTTACCTTGGAAATGCCCTATGCCTATTTTAAAAGCCTATTGACTAACAACAAGTGGTTTCAATATACTGTAAATTGTCATGTTCTCCAACTTGAGGTACAGTTTGAATAATAAAAAGGATGATGGCTGACCTGTTGGGAGTGGGTGATTTGTAATTCTTGTTGGTGTAAATCTCCTCCAAGCTGAACTCCTTCTTCTTCAGTCTGATGGGATGTACGCAAAATAAAACATGTAAAACACAGTTGGCACTCTGTGTGATCACATGAGCCGTGGTATTTCAATAATCCCATTGTTTTGTTAGTTACTGAGTTTAATTTACCTCTTTGGTTTGGGCAGGCCCATGGGCGTGAGGTTGTTGTCTGGTTTGGGAACAGTCTTCCGAATGCGGATCTGGGATACCCTCTTGGAGCGCTGGCATGGCTGGGTTCCCACACTCGCATCATACAGACCACCCTACAGAACAAAAGAAAGAAAAAGTGAGCAAGATCACAGAACCAGAAAGGAATTATATTTTAATAATATGGAAAAGAAGTCACAAGGGACAGGTACAACTAGCTGGATTGCAAGAGTTTGTGTTCAGACAATGGAAGAGGTTCTTCCTTGAAAAATCAATGATGCTCACAGGGAATAAAATGCAAAACTCACTCCGTGGATCAAATGAGCATCCTCAGTCAACACCAAAATGGTGTTCCCACTGTCACAACATTCATCAGCCCCCTTAGGTCCAGGACTAGACTGCAGAGACTGCAACTAAGAATTAGCTATATTGCTCAAATCTGGCGGAACGTTTGTTGTGCATGATCCCTATAAAATGTAAGGATTGTACAGAATCAGAGCCACACCTACAGGTAACTGCCAAAATAAAAGGAAACACTTGAGTAAATGAGGGATACAAAGTATATTGAAAGCAGGTGCTTCCACACAAGTGTGGTTCCTGAGTTAAGTAATCAACAACAAATTCTGGGCGGGCCATTATTTTGGCCCCCATATGTTGACAATGTCCCCATCCACAGAGCACGAGTGGTCATTGTTTTCATTCTTATCAAACCATTCAATGATAACCATATGCCATGGCTGTCTCAGTCAGCAGATTTCAACCCAAATGAACACTTATGGGAGATTCTGGAGTGGCGCCTGAGACAGTGTTTTCCACCACCATCAACAAAACACCAAATTCTGGAAGTTCTTGTGGAAGAATGGTGTCTAGGGATGTGCATCTCTTCTTTCATATGCATCTAGATATATGGGCTCCGATAGAAAACATTTTCATTTGGAACAATTCGGTGCGATTTGGTTTGATTAGGGGAATGAATTTATGTGATTTGGATCAATTCGATACAATTACATGCATTTTTTTGCATGAACACATTCATTTTCCATTTATATCTGCTGCTGATGGGAGCTCAGGCGCTGGGCCTCTGAGCTGGATCTGTCTGAGATGACTTCTCTAAGCGGAGTGGCCCTCAGTGTGTGTATGTTCCTCAATGGTGTGTGTAGGTACCTGACCTGAACCATAGGGCAGCTCAGGTACCTATGCTTTTTGTCCCCCTACTTTTTATCTGAAAAATCACCAATTTGTCATTTTTGCAGATAAAATGTTGAGTTGACACAATGACAATACTAATCTTTAGAAATTAGAATGGCATTTAGCCAATTAGTATACTGCAGCTTTGGATTTTACCCAGTCTCAAAAGCAAATAGTTTAGACCGATTGGAATTTTAAGGAGTGTTTCTTCCACTCCAACCAATGAATGTGACCATGCACAGCTCCAAAAAAGTATTGCTGTCATTTATGAAATTACCCTGTTCATGTAACAATGACCAAATACACTGACTGTTTAAAGAAAAAACTACCAAAACGATTTCTTATAGTGAACCTAAACAACTAAATCAAATATGAATGATTGAAAACCCCAATCAGCTGTTGGATGGGAGTTGCGTCCACTCCGGTAGGCTACACAACTCCAGTAAAACACAATTGGTAACATTTAGTTGAGTTACAATTAGTTGAGACATTCAAATTACATTAATTGTTTTATTTAACTAGGCAAGTCAGTTAAAACCTTTCTGAACCACCCATCCCGGATATTTGTCATCAGAAACACTGACTAGCATAGCGTAGCCTAGCACGAACGGTATATAATAAAATATAATTTCATGAAATCACAAGTGCAATATTGCAAAACACAGCTTAGCCTTTTGTTAATCCATCTGTCGTCTCAGATTTTGAAATTATGCTTTACAACGCAAGCAATACTTGCATTTGTGTAAATTTATCGATCGTTCGACAAAACAATAAGAACACTTAGCGTCAGGTAACTTGGTCACGAAAATCAGAAAAGCAATCATATTAATCGTTTACCTTTGATGATCTTCGGATGGTTTTACTCACGAGACTCTGTTAGACAGCAAATGTTCCTTTTGTTCCATAAAGATATTTTTTATATCCAAATACCTCGGTTTGTTTGCTGCGTTATGCCCAGGAATCCACCGGAAAAAGCGTTCGCGACAACGCCGGAAAAAAATCCTAATTATATCCATAATGTCCACAGAAACATGTCAAACGTTGTTTATGATCCAACTTCAGGGTGTTTTTCAAATATCTATTCGATAATATATCAACCGGGACAGTTGGCTTTTCACTAGGACCGAGAGAAACAATGGCTGCCTTTCACTTTTGCGCAAAAATCACTCGGAGAGCCCCCACCTATCCACTTACGCAATGTGCCCTTTCACGCTCATTCTTCAAAATAAAAGCCTGAAACTATGTCTAAAGGCTGTTGACACCTTAGGGAAGACATAGAAAAATACATCTGGTTGATATCCCTTTCAATTGGCAATAGGTATGCATGGGAACAGAGAGGTCTCAAAAACAGGGCCACTTCCTGGTTGGATTTTCCTCAGGTTTTAGCCTGCAATACCAGTTCTGTTTAACACAGACAAAATTCTTAGTTTTGGAAACTTCAGAGTGTTTTCTATCCTAATCTGACTATTATATGCATATTCTAGTTTCGGGGGCTGAGAAATAGGTCGTTTCAAATGGGTACGCCTTTTTAGCCAAAAGCGAAAACTGCGCCCCCTAGTCTTATTAAGAACAAATTATTATTTACAATGATGGCCTACACCGGCCAAACCTGGATGAAGCTGGGCCAATTGTGCGCCGCCCTATGGGACTCCCAATCACAGCCGGTTGTGATACAGCCTGGATTTGAACCAGGGTGTCTGTAGTGACGCCTCTAGCACTGAGTTGGTGCCTTATACCGCTGCGCAACTCAGATGCCCAAAACTGAACTGAAGGAAAGGAAGCACCAATTCAGTCACAACAGATGAGGTATTTTCAGAATAAAGTTTTTAAAAAACAGATTGGTAACTTTTGAATCGGTTTTCTGGCTGATGCATGCTTCATTTGGATCGGTTAGGTTTCATATCTTAAACATTTGAACTGAAGACCGTTGGGTATTGATGAATGGTGAATCGTTACATCCCTAACATGTGGGCTCCCAAGTGGCACAGCGGTCTAAGGCACTGCATCTCAGTGCAAGATGCATCACTACAGTCCCTGGTTCGAATCCAGACTGTATCACATCCGGCCGTGTTTGGGAGATCCATAGGGCGGCGCACAATTGGCCCAGTGTCGTCCGGGTTTGGCCAGGGCAGGCCGTCATTGTAAATAAGAATTTGTTCTTAACTGACTTTACTAAGGGTTGGTAACAGGCTGATTGGTCTGCTATTTGAGCCAGTAAATGGGACTTAGGTAGCGGAATGACTTTTGCTTCCCTCCAAGCCTGAGGTCACACACTTTCTAGTAGGCTTACATTTCAGATATGGCAAATAAGAGTGGAAATATCATCCGCAATTATTATTTTTAGTTAGTCTCCCTCAGATACCATTAAAAACTGCAAACATTTCTCCCCACCTTATGACAAAATGTGTAGAATTGCAGGAAATTGTCTGTAAAACAGCACATTTTCCTCTCCGCCCTATGGTAAAATGAGTAAAAGTTCAAACATATTTTTTTCTCTCTAGGGCTGCACGATTTGGACAAAATATATAATTGCGATTTTTGGGCCAGATATTGCAATTGCTATTATGAATTGCAACACGTGGGTGAAAACTTGGTAATTCCATCAGACATGGTTAAAACAACTGTCAGGGTAGAGAACATCACTTCTAATATGAGATCATGTGAATTAACACACTGTGCTAACTGAACACAAAACCAAATGAAACTCATCTTTCCCAACATTGTTATAGGCTACATATGATAACAGATAGGATTATAACCCCTACATATTAACAAGTCAAAATATATTATTGATTCATTCATGAATAACATTATGAGTTCCTATTTCCCAATACGAGTTCTTAAATAACCTAAGTTAATGATTTATTCAAGCAGCCATGGGCTGCAGATGGAATATGAAGCTTATGATTGTGTAATTATGTATAAATAGGCTGAATCATTATTATAAGTCAAAGTGCCTTAAAAAAATTGTAACACGTAGCCTACTGATTGCAAGGTGTAGTCTGTGTCCAAAACATTGGCGTCTGGTCCAGTCATTCAATGTGACATGTTTCAACTCCTCCCTTAATTTTGTTATACAGTGTTGGGATGGTGATTTGGGAGAAATATGTATACTTCTTATCCAGCTTGTTTATCATCTTCTTGAAGCCATCTTTGCTGACTGTGTAAATAAGAACCATGTCTTTGGCTATCTGATAGCCCCTGACTTCTATGCGGCTGCGGGATGTTTTTTTGTAGGGTGTTACACTTGAAAACGCATCAGCAACCAATGCGTGTTTCACGTAGGCGGCTGGTTGTGGCTGAGGGGCTTTGCTGCTCTCGGGTTCTTTTTTTACTATTCAATCATCGTAAAGTAGTGGATGGTTATTCTTCAAATTATTAAATCAATTGTCGAGACAACTCAAACAGTTTTTGAGGTTTGCCTGTAACGAAATACTGCCATAGCACTGAAGATGCGCCCTTCTTTGGCACCAAATTGACATTCTTGTTAGCATTAGCAGCACCGGACACACTGAGGTAAAGCCACACAATTGCTAAACCTCATACTGTACTGTCTTTGGTGAAGCCCTTTCTCTCCTCACCAGCATCTAAATGTGCGCTCTAACCTGGGACGCTTGTGATTGCATGGCATGCACATGCTGGCCAGAGTGTGAGAGTCACCCGTGAGCAAATGCGGCCCCTCATGAGTGTGGCCACCACACCCATCAAAGTTGCCCATCCCTGTCTAGTCAAAGTCCATTCTAAGACAGTTACTGTACATGCCAGGCTCACCTCTCTGGATGGGCTGCGGCCATGCAGACCAGGGTATTTGACGTTGGCAAAGCTGGGCACAGGCTCGGGCTGGTTATCCAGACGCATGATCTTGGGGCTGTGGCTATGACTGGTCTTGGGGCTGGAAAGGGCCCGTTCTGGGGGGAGTCTGACCCAACGTCGCCGTGTCGGTGAGAAGGTGAGAGACGTACTGCTGGGCGGAAAACAGGATGGAGACACACAGTTCGTGATGATATTCAATAATAGGCATAGGTTGTGCATCACTTATACATGCTGTTTATCCTTTGAGATGCCACTGACAACAGCAGTAACAGATGTAATGTAGCCAGCCCATATTCGTTTGCCAATCAATTATTACATTGCATTTGCATTTCATGGACATTCAATAGTGCCACGTCTAGACGTCTGCTCACCTTGCTGTGCTAGACATTCTGACAGAGGTAGCTTCTTGACTGCATGATTGAGCATAACTGCAATTACAAACCAACAAGCAAGAAAACAAGAAATCAGCAGAATATCTTCAAATGTTTACTACAATAAGTAAATCTTTATTCTCTCTATTAACATAGAGCCATCTTCATAAGCCATTAGCACATGAAAATGCCTATCAATACTGACCTGTGGTCATTGTCCAGGCCAGGAGGGCCTGTGTAGTCCTTGAGGGGGGGATACATGTACTTCTTCTGTGACTCTATAATCTGACACATCACCGTCTCCACCGCTGTGGCCGACAACCTCATGAGGGGCATGGGGCACTTATGTCTGAACCAGAGGCGGAAGGAGGCGGGGGAGGATGCAGCCAGCATGGTGCTCAGACCCGCCTTGGAAAACTTGGAGAAGCCCATCTGGCTGAAGAGGGACATGGGAAACTGGCCTGTGGCATGGAAGAGGCTGTGCTGCAGAGTAGAAACATCTCTGTCCAGGGCCTTGCTGCTACAGCAGAAGGAGGAGAAGGTCTGGGCTAGGGGCCCTAGCTGCAGGGGGGACAGAGGCAAGACTGGGCTGCCCAGAATCACCAGGGGCTGCCAGTGGTGCTGCAACGTCTCCTCCTCCAGCTCCGGCAGAGACATGGCTAGAGTGCCACTAGTGCTGCGAACACCTTTCAGGGGCCGCTTCTTACAGGAGGACCGGTCCTTATTCCAGTGGTTCTTGAGCTTGGAGTTGAAGAAGCACGGAATGCTCCCCCATCTGCTTTGACCACCATCCGGGGGTAAGGGGAGCTCCGGGGAAGGGCTGGAAGGTACAAGCTGGCTGGCTGTGTCCGACAGCTGGAGTAGGAGGGCCTGGCCTTGGGGGTGGATGGATCTAACACCAACCATGAGAGATTTAGAAGAGCCATTTCGGGGAGAGGAGAGCTTGGAGACCACAGAGGAGTCTAGAGAAGGGCTGGAAGAGTGGAAGGGCAGGAGGGATCGATCCGTGGCTTGTTTTCCCTTCTGAGGGTCCACGTAGCCAGACATGGGTGGGGAGGGCAGAGGGGACCAGGAAGAGGGTGCAAAGACTGAACCTGATAGTGACGATGCTCCGTCTGGAGACTTCAGCTGGGCGTGGGACAACGGATTGTGTTGCTGATGAGGAGGTATGGTAAAGTTCAGAGTCTGATTTTCTCGGCCACCATATGACACCCTCATACTCTCTACAAACTGCTTGTGTTGTTGACTCTGCTGCCTCTCCTCGGCTGCCTCCCTGCCCACACCAACCTGTGGTCGGTCTTGTATCTGAGCTGAGAAGCTACTCTTGACGGACATAGTGGCGGTAGAGTTAAACTCACCGACCGAGTGTGCCTTCGCTTCCCTCTTGTTCCGCTTCTTCCTCTCAGGCTTCCGGTCTTTCTCTGCCTCTTTGAAGGACTGAGTGTAGGCCGTGTGGTCAGTGCGAGGTGGGCTGGTGACCCTAAGTTGGACATTAGTTGAAGCAAGAGCTATTCTTCCCATGTGCTCGGACCTAGATGACTCTACAACTTTAACGGAATGTGGCGACAGAGAGCAAGCTCCTATAGGGCTCAACTGTAACCCCTCAGGAAATGCAGCCATAGTCCTACCCTTATCTGTAAGTGGACACTTATGGAACTCAGTGCTTTTGGACTGGCCTTGGGATTCAGTGGGGAAGTGTACATGAGGAGAGTGTGGATGTGTCTCCATACTCTCGCTCCTGTTCCCAGATTGTGCCTTCTGAGAAGGGGATGGAAGGGGCACTTCCTGGCTGTCACTAGACTCTGTGTCTGCCAGTGCAGAATTGACCAACCAGTTAAGAGCATCCTGCCCCTTCTTGGCCGCCAGCTCCATGTCCAGATCTTCAAAGTCCGACACAGGGGAGTAGTTTCCTTGTTTGCACCCCTCAGTGACCCCCTTAGAGGGAGCTTTTCCTATGGAGGATACGGACCGGCCTGACTCAGTTCTTTTCATTTTCCCACCTAACCCCTCTTTGCTCGGGGCCGGACTGTGGCTGGGGGAAAATGTTGTCGTCATCATCCATCGACATCCAGTGACGCTCCCCTTGTCTAAGTCTGTTCCCGAGGAGCCCATATTACGCGAAGGGTTAGGACTGTGTGGTAACAACTTTGTGAAGTCCTCTTCTTTCAGCACTCTTGGTTCCTTTCCTGTACAACACAAGAAACATTACTTACCAACAAAATAATCTTCAATCAAGTAGTTAAACACTGGCAGCCCGTGGCCCCCATGTTTGGGGTCACTTAGAAATGTCCTTGTTTTTGAAAGAAAAGCTAATTTTTTGTCCATTAAAAACACTGTGCAGACAGTCATTTACAACATTAACAATTGTAGCTGGAAACAGTGAATTTTTTAATGGAATACCTACAGAGGCCCATTTTCAGCAACCATCACTCCTGTTTGTCAATGGCATGTTGTGTTAGCTAATCCAAGTTTATCATTTTAAAAGGCTAATTGATCATCAGAAAAGTCGGAAGTTTACATACACCTTAGCCAAATATATTTAAAAACTCAGTTTTTCACAATTCCTGACATTTAATCCTAGTAAATATTTCCTGTCTTAGGTCAGTTAGGATCACCACTTTATTATAAGAATGTGAAATGTCAGAATAATAGTAGAGAATGATTTATTTCAGCTTTCTGCTGGAGGTCATTTTGCAGGGCGCTGGCAGTGCACCTCCTTGCACAAAGGCGGAGGTAGCGGTCCTGCTGCTGGGTTGTTGCTCTACTACGGCCTCCTCCACGTCTCCTGATGTACTGGCCTTTCTCCTGGTAGCGCCTGCATGCTCTGGACACTACGCTGACAGACACAGCATACCTTTTTGCCACAGTTCGCATTGATGTGCCATCCTGGATGAACTGCACTACCTGAGCCACTTGTGTGGGTTGTAGACTCCGTCGCATGCTACCACTAGAGTGAGAGCACCGCCAGCATTCAAAAGTGACCAAAACATCAGCCAGGAAGCATAGGAACTGAGAAGTGGTCTGTGGTCACCACCTGCAGAATCACTCCTGTTTTGGGGGGTGTCTTGCTAATTGCCTATAATTTCCACCTTTTGTCTATTCCATTTGCACAACAGCATGTGAAATTTATTGTCAATCAGTGTTGCTTCCTAAGTGGACAGTTTGATTTCACAGAACTGTGATTGACTTGGAGTTACATTGTGTTGTTTAAGTGTTCCCTTTATTTTTTTGAGCAGTGTAGTTGCGTGCTATTGCTTGTACAGATGAACGCGGTACCTTCAGGGGTTTGGAAATTGCTCCAAGGATGAACGAGTCTATAATTTATTTTCTGAGGTCTTGGCTCATTTCTTTTGAGTTTCCCATGATGTCAAGCAAAGAGGCACTGAGTTTGAAGGTAGGCCTTGAAATACATCCACAGGTACACCTCCAATTGACTCAAATTATGTCAATTAGCCTATCAGAAGCTTCTAAAGCCATGACATAATTTTTTTGAATTTTCCAAGCTGTTTAAAGGCACAGTCAACTTAATGTATGTAAACTTCTGACCCAATGGAATTGTGATACAGTGAATTATAAGTGAAATAATCTGTCTCTAAACAGTTGTTGGAAAAATTACTTGTGTCATGCACAATGTAGATGTCCTAACCGACTTGCCAAAACTATAGTTTGTTAACAAGAAATTTGTGGAGTGGTTGAAAAACAAGTTTCAATGACTCCAACCTATGTGTATGTAAACTTCTGACTTCAACTGTATATAATCCACACTCAGTCTTAAAAACATTAAACTTTTCTCCTTTTTTAAATGACTTGAAATGTAACAGGGAGGCATGCACACACACTTGTCAGCGTGGTGCCTTCTAATCTTTAGTGCGTCAACTTCAACTCACCCAGACCATGGAGAGGTGACAGGTCCTGTCTGGCGACAGCAGCAGTCATCCCTCTTGCCAGCTGGCCCACCTGGTTCCTGAGCAGAGCCAGGCTGTTGCCATGTGTGGTGCCCTGCTCACAGAGCTGCTCCATCCTCCTCTCCACCACCTCCAGACGCTGGCACAGGGAGCCGAGGGAGCCCGTCAGCAGCCGCTTCATCTCTGCCTGGTGGGCTTCCAGGCAGCGCTTCAGGGTCCCCAGCTGCTCTCCCGTGGGGCCAGCCAGTGGAGTAAAATCAGAGGGGCACACCGGAGGCGAAGGAGGGGAGGTAGGCTCTGTGCACAGAAAACAGTCACAGAGAGGGTGGGTTGGAACTGGGGAGGTTGATTGTCAGGTTTGGGTAGCTGAAGGACACGGTTTCATAATTTCCCCCGATCACTTCTCCTCACGTTTCAGTCTGATCATTTAGATTGCTGCTGCCTCCTGTTAGCCTACTACTATGATAAATCAAATGGTGAGAACGTTTGCTAGCAAGATATAGCCTATCTAACAAGCGGGGAAGGGGCAGGTAAATATAAAATCCCGAAACGCATAATATATATATATATTTTTACCCCTTTTTCTCCCAGATTTTGCGGTATCCAATTGGTAGTTACAGTCTTGTCTCATCGCTGCAACTCCCGTATGGACTCAGGAGAGGCGAAGGTCAAGAGCCTGCATCCTCCGAAACACAACCCAACCAAGCCGCACTGCTTATTGACACAATGCCCATTTAACCCGGAAGCCAGCCGCACCAACGTGTTGGAGGAAACAGCATGCACTGCACCCGGCCCACCATAGGAGGAGTCGTTAGTGAGCGATGGGACAAGGACATCCCTGCAGGCCAAACCTTCCCCTAACCCGGACGACGCTGGGCCAATTGTGCGCCGCCTCATGGGTCTCCCGGTCGCGGCCGGGTGCAACAGAGCCTGGACTCGAACAAAGAATCTCAACTGGCATAGCTAGAACTGCAATGCTGTGCCTCAGACCACTGTGCCACTCGGGAGGCCCCGAGGCGCATTCTTACTGAGTGACTGCAAATTTGTCTGCCTGCTGCAAGTTAAGGACAGACAGACACACACCTTCGAGCGCTACACCTAATATGAAGCTTTTTTGGTCTACAAACTTGTAGACAGATAAGTAAATGTTGACAAAATACCTAGGCATATTACAACACTTCCGTGTTTTCTGAACATGAGTGTCTTCCAATCCAATTCGGCTATCAACTGTCAATTTACAGATACGATCACGAGTATGGCCAGGTTGGCACCCCCTTAGTTTCTATGCACAACAAACTGATAACAACAATTGTACATTACCTAGTTGTTTTGGATGAACCGAGACATTGCCTTTGTTGCCGGGTCTTTGAGTGCCTTGGACCTGAAAATTACCACGCACAAGTTTACACACGATCCAATACACAGACATTGGATACACATGCAGAAACATACTCTAAGACAGGGTTCCAACCGGCAGCCCAAGTTTTATTTGGCCCTTCACGTTTTTTGGGGGTATTTTTATTGTTGGACATAAGCCTGTAAAAACACCAGGAAATCAGCTCCAAGTGACTTCAATTTAATAAATATGTTGCCAAGTATTCCCACGCATAATAGAGACACACGTGATCATACACAAATGTAAACAAGGTTTGAAATTATTATGTTTTAGTCAAACATATGTGATAGGTCCAACAGATTATTTGTAATTATGTTACGGCCGCTCCCACTCAAGAAAAATAATAATACAATAGTTCTACAGCTGAATCTAGTTGATGATCGCTGCACTAACACCACCACACACATTCCCCACCTGGTCTGACACTTGTGTCTCTGTTCTTCTGAAATTGGAAGAGCCTACAGTCCCATAGACAGGACCTCTCAAACTGGAGACTGAGCCCAAATCCCTCTGCCTGTGCTCTGCCAGGGTCTGTCTCTCTCTCACACCAGAGTCCACCCCAAGACTACCATCTCTAGCTCTGCTCTCTGCTGGTCTGTGAGACATAGTCACAGTCACCAGAGGTCCCCCACCCTCCGCAGCATTCCTCTGGTCCTTGCTAGTCTCTCTGCACCCCGTGGCCAGTTGTTCATGGTACAGCTGGGAGAGAGAAGGGCATGGACCCAACGACATGGAGCCGGGCAGCTGCTGACCACCTCTTAGATCAGCCGAAACAGATGAGAACATCACACATGGGCTGAAGGGCCTGCGGAGCAGAGAGAGGGGACAAGAGGGGTTCCTGGGTCAGATTCCAGTTCAGATAATTGTATTGCCAATACAACATGATTTAAATTTAGTGATTTAATAAGATCTTATGATAGCTGGATAATCAACTACATTTAATACACAAATCTACATTTTTAAAAATGTCTAAAATAAACATATTTCAATCTAATTCTTGCATGCAACCTTGAGGCGAATACCAAATCATTTCTCTATTATTACCCAGCAGTGTGATACATTTAGTTAATCTAGCCATCGTTACCTAACCCCACGCATAATCCCCGACTGCTACAACAAGTAAACTGGCTCGCTATCTTCTGTGGTTTGACAGATCGAATCAACTACTAGCATGACAAAAATAGACACCAAACATAATAGCGAGTCTATTGCAGAGTCAATTGTGAAAACACTGATCAAGCGTAAATCCCTCACTCACTGCCTGCCTGGATTCCCAAATACTCTCTACAATATCACGACTGTCTACATCTTTTATACTATAGCTATAATGTTGCTAGCCACTGCGATCAAAACGTCGAAGGGCCCGTGCTACACGACTCGCGCTTTGTTGAAGCATTTTAGCCGGTAGGTTTTGACAATTGTGATAACATACCTCAACCAGAACTCTGCGCCCACTGTGGATATGTGGCTTTACCAAACTTTCCCCAAGACGTGCCCCACAAACTCCTAGATGAAATTCCAGTTTGCTATTCCACCCAGACGTCCCGTACTAATGATTTCTATTTCAACTGCGCTTCCGGTGGAAAGCGGCGCTTGAAGGAAAGGCGAAAAGGCAGTTTAGCATTACATTTTAGAACCTACCCACTTTGTAAGCCAGTATACAGAGATGGCAAGGTGTCTCTTCAATATCTAGCTAACCGTATATTTGCAAAATAGTTATATACTAACATGGCATTGTTTTTTTTTGCAAGAAATACAGATTTGTTTACGAACAAATAACTAAATGAATCTCGCTCTCGGATCAGGGCGAGACAATTGGCCAGATTGGATCGTAGCCTACTTCCTTTTGAAGGACTCAGCCATTGGCGCAGACCAGCCGGCTCGAGCACTCTTCTCCTCCCATTGGTGCATCGATGAGAAACGGCATTATGGGTTACCATAATAATGTACAGTATAGGCCTTGTTTGCATGACGTAATATTTACAACATATACGTTTTAGACAAATCTCACACACAAAACCAGTCTTTTTTTTTTATTTCGTCAGTAGTGCTGTCATATTGGGGTCCATATCAATAAGATTATAAAATATTTTTATTTGGTCCCCAACAAAAAACAAAAAAATGTAGGCCTGGCAAAAGGACAGGGTTCCGGTCTTGATGCATGGTTTCGAATACTCCTACAGTTTTGCTTCGGTACTGCACTTTAACTGACGCACGGCCCAGAAATGCAATTTGCAATGGTAATGGAGGCTCCTCAGAGGAGGAATGAAATAAAAATGGTAAAATATTGAAAAAGTTATCCTTTTCAGATAAAACTATACTAAATATATTAATGTCACCAAATAACTGATTAAAACACACTGTTTTGCAATGTAGGTCTACCGTAGCCTCAACAGCACTCTGTAGGTAGCACCATGGTGTAACCGGAGGACAGACAGTTTTCATCCTCCTCTGGGTACATTGACTTCAATCCAAAATCTAGGAGGCTCATGGTTCTCACCCCCTTCCATAGACGTACACAGTAATTACGGCAACTTCCGGAGGACGTCCTCCAACCTATCAGAGCTCTTGCAGCATGAACTGACATGTTGTCCACTCAATCAAAGTATCAGAGAATGAATCTAGTACAGAAAGTATTAACTACAGCTAGCTTACTCTGCAGTGCATAACATGTGGTGAGTAGTTGACTCAAAGAGAGAGAAAGAAAATAGTTGAAAAGTTTTGAACAAATGAATTTCTTCAAATATTATGGCAAAGCAAGAGAGAGAGAAAGCTAGCTATATTTCCTTGTATTTTTTTAAACTTTCACTTACATAGCTAGCGAATGCAGCTAGCTAACGTTAGTTTAGCCTACTCAAACACCCGGCTCAAACAGAGAGGGATAGTATGTTAGCTAGCTGACTGTGGCTATCCAACACTGGAACTCTTCCAAGTCAAGGTATTCATTTATTTCCACCGGGGCCCGCCGGTGTAACTGCTAAAACTGCTTGCTGACTGTACACTGTACTGCATGATTGTAGAGGGTTTACAAATGTGTTAGTTCTATTAGCTATGTTTACTATGATGTTAGCTAATATGGTGACAACGATGTAGGCTATGTGTAGAGGTTAAATGGAGTGGTATTGAACGCATAAAACACATGGTTTCCATGTCTTTGATGCTGGATTGACGCACATTCAACAAATCTGATACAATAAAGTGGATATTTGTCAAATCTGTCATGATTGATGTATTGTAACAGGCCCACAATGTGGTTAATAAAATCTGATTTTGATATTTGGCTGTTTTTGCTGCATAACATTTAGAAGTTGTCCCTTTTCAGGTTTAGAAAAAGTGACTGCCAAATGCTAACTCCTGTTCGTATACGCTGGTAGCATAGCTAGCATACAGACATCGGTGGTGGTAGTCAAAGTAGTTTCAATTGTAATGCAGTTGATTGATGATGATGACATTAATATGTATTTGGTTGACATCCATACAAGCATTATACTCCGAATTTTAGCTCAACATAGTGTGAAATACACATATAAACAATAGCCTAAATGTGGGAAAAGTTTTGCTGGGGGGCAAAGGGGAGATTCGGGATAGAGATTGAGGTTGGAAAATGGTGTAGCATTTTTAATTTATGTTATTTTGGCTGAGCTACTAAGTCAAGCACCGGGAAACGGACTCCAACATTTTAGAAGAGGTAAGGTCTTGTCTTTCGTTTAGCCAGTTGCTTGTAATTACCTGGATGGCTATAGCGATTAACCCTGAATCACTACGAGTGGTGCGGTACAGTCCAATTTATTGGATGCAGTATGACAGCTCCTCAAAGCACAAGAAGTATGAGAAATGCTGACTTCTGCAGAGAGGCATTGCAGTAAATGCTTTACAGCCACTGCAGATGTCGGATTGACCATGAAGAGTCTTTGAGGCGCACGGCATCGCCTTACAGAGGCATCGATTTAGCATCCGCAAGCCCCCAGAGGCTCCGCAATTGTCTCACACCATCCACATGGAGCCTCCGGACCCCATTTTTCGGATCAAGCATAAATTGCTTTTTTATCCTCCTTCTGCTATCCCTAGTCAATCCTATACATATAATGTCTTGTGCTGCAAAAGTGAGTATAATTTCCTAAATAAATGTACTCCGCTGTACAAAAGTTTTGTATCCCTACTTGAGTTGTGTTGGTGGTTCTACCACAGGGTAAGTAGTGCGTCAAGTGCAGTTGCCAAGGGCCACAGCTTGAACCTAGATGTAGGAAGACTTCCCCTGACAGTAGCCTCTCCACTACCAAGACCCTTGCAGTGCCTCCTCATGGCAAAACATATGGTAATTAGCTAACTTACGACTTAGGCTAAACTGCTTGCGATCTTGCAGCAGCAGTGGGCCATAGAGGAGTAAGTGCATGCCCACTGGCATGTGGACACGCCCAACCACTGCCCCAACTATGGGTTAATAGCCAGTTAAAGAGCTCCAAGCATCAAAGGGTGGAGTAGGACCTTGAGCTAAAACGGCCAATAACAAACGTCAGGAGGATCTGTTCCCCCTGATCTACTCTGATGCTCCAGGACATGGAGAGATTGAGGCAAAAAAGATGGTAACTGTTGACAAATAGTTTTCCAATTGTAGAAAATATCAATTTGATTCTTTATTTGTGTTCGTATATCCATTGATATGTCTGGTTTCTATCAGTTATTCATAGAAATGCACCTGAGTCATGTAGGTAATTAGTCCAGACTCATCAAAGAGTAGGGTTATTGTAAGTACACATGTTGTATAAGGAAATTATTTATCTGCAAATTAACATAAAACTATGGTCAATAAATACAATGTCATTAAAGGTCGAGACTGGATTGTATCAACACTAATATGTTATGGTGTGGATAAGGCAATGGAACTTAGATGTAAGAAGCATGGGTTGAGCTGTCACATTCCTGACCTGTTTTCTTTTGTCTTGTATTTATTTAGTTGGTCAGGGCGTGAGTTGGGTGGGTTTGTCTATGTGTGATTTTCTATGTTGGGATTTTGTGTTCGGCCTGGTATGATTCTCAATCAGAGGCTGCTGTCAATCGTTGTCCCTGATTGAGAATCATACTAAGGCAGCCGGGGTTTCACGTGGGTGTTTGTTCCTGTGTCAGTGTTTGTGCCACACAGGACTGTTTCGGTTTTGTCACGTTTGTTGGTTGTTTTGTATTTTGAAGTGTTTTGTTGACTTTCAATAAATAATGAACACTAACCACTCTGCGTTTTGGTCCTCTCCTTCTGTCAGCGAGGACAGCCGTTACATTAGCAAGAAATTGGGTTTAGGTGCAAGTTTGCTGCCAAGCTGATGTGTGGCAGTAAATGACTGTTTTGTTAATTTACAAGGACATGATATTCAGAAGATGTTACCCTGCATCTCAATTTTTGTTTTAATCTATTTTAAGCCATTACTTCTTCAGGATTGGTGGGTCCCCCAAAGACGGTTGAGCGAACGTAGCCTAATGCGATTAGAATGAGGTTGTACGTAAGTAACAAGAACATTTCCCAGGACAAAGACATATCTGATATCTAACTCCACTGTCCAATTTACAGTAGCTATTACAGTGAAAGAATACCATGCTATTGTTTGAGGAGAGTGCACAGTTTTGAACTTGAAAAGTTATTAATAAACAAATTAGGCACATTTGTGCAGTATTGATACAACATTTTGAACAGAAATACAATGGTTCATTGGATCAGTCTAAAACTTTGCAGATACCCTGCTGCCATCTAGTGGCCAAAATCTAAATTGCAACTGGGCTGGAATAATACATTATGGCCTTTCTCTTGAATTTCAAAGATTTTTTTTAAACAGTTGGTTTTTCTTTGTCTTTTGCCAGATCTAATGTGTTATATTCTCCTACGTTCCTTTCACATTTCCACAAACATCAAAGTGTTTCCTTTCAAATGGTATCAAGAATATGTATATCATTGCTTCAGGGCCTGAGCTACAGGCAGTTAGATTTGGGTATGTCATTTTGGGCGAAAATGGAAAAAAAGGGTCTAATCCTTCCACACGGAAGAATACACCTTTTCCCTCAAGAGGGTTTATAACAAGATAGAGGAAGTGTTTTTTGCAGCTGTCTAGCTTCCTGCAGTAGTGGCCTATGTCCAGGCTCCACCAGCAAATCTTTCAGCAGCAGGTTCTGAAGGACATGTTTTCCTGCACTGTATGCAGAGGTGAGTGATGGCTGACCTCAATGACTGCCATAATGAAAGCAGTGTGTAGGTTACACTATAGTCTTTTGGAATATGCGTTTAATTTAGGTGATAGTCCTTGCTCATCCAACAGGATGTGTTACACACAGGTTTTTCAGCATTAGAGACAAGGACTATAGAAAGTACAGTACTTTGCCCTCTGGGGAGCATAAGGCAGCAACAAGCACTTGCCATGCCTAATGGTCCTTGGCAACATTTTCAGCTTCCCCCCAGACAGGCTCTTGGTCTTCATTCCTTTGTGATTGAATCAGAACTAGGGGTTAAGGTTAATAATGACATCAAAAACATGTTGTCCTGTCTAATTTGGTAGGGACAAATCATTCACTAAACGCTAAACCTGAACAAAATATTGTAATAATTAAGGTGGAAAATGAGCAAGTTGAGGAGACTAAACTGCTTGGAGTAACCCTGGATTGTAAACTGTAATGGTCAAAACATGATAAAACAGTAGCTAAAATGAGGAGAGGTCTGTCCATAATAAAGCACGGTTCTGCCTTAACGCTATCAACAAGGCAGGTCCTACAAGCCCTAGTTTTGTCGCACCTGGACTACTGTTCAGTCGTGTGGTCAAAGAGGGACATTGGAAAATTACAATTGGCCCTTAAATGTACACGGAGAGCTAACAATAATATACATGTCAATCTACCCTGGCTTAAAGTAGAGATTGACTTCATTACTACTTGTATTTGTGAGAAATATTGACATGTTGAATGCATCGAGTGGTCGGTTTAAACTACTAGCACACAGCTCAGACACCCATGCATAAGACATGCCACCAGAGGTCTCTTCACAGTCCACATCCAGAACAGACTATGGAAGTCACACAGTACTACATAGAGCCATGACTACATGGAACTCTATTCCACATCAAGTAACTGATGCAAGCAGTAAAGTTAGACTTAAAAGTCAATAAAAAATACACCTTATGGAACAGCGGGGACTGTGAACAGACACACACAATAACATACGCACTATACACACATGGATTTTATGTTGTAGATATGTGGTAGTAGAGTAGTGGCCTGAGGAAACACAGTGTGTTGTGAAATCTGTTCATTGTTTATAACTTCCTTCATTTTGCTGGACCTGAGAAAGAGTAGCTGCTGCCTTTGCAGCAGCTAATGGGGAGTCATAATAAATACAAAAAAGCCAGTTGAAAGTAGACTCAGCAAAGTATTCCACTCAGAAACCAGATCATAGACATAGCATTACTTTCATTTATAATTTTATTCATACAAATTTGTAGAGTGATAAGAGCCAAAGCAAAGTAGCTGTTAATGAAATAATGAATAAAAGAAAAGCATGGAAAATATACAAGACATGAAATTGTATTTTAGTCACACCAACTGACAATTGTTGCAATCGCCATATCAACACAGTTGATAGAAATTAGTTTTAATGCAGCCAATACAAACAAGACAGTAAAAACAGTGTCACAAAATAAGACAAAACCTCCATAAAAGCGTTCATATTTGATGATCGAGGGCCTCTGTACATACTAGTGAAACCAGAACAGTATTGTCCTCACTAAAGTGACAGAGGAAGCTACTAACTCGACTATTGAGATTCAGCCAGTGTGTGTCGTCAAGGTGAGGAGCTGTTGAAGGTGCCCCTTGGGGGTTGGCGGGAGGCGAAGGGAGATACGTCTTCGTGGGTGAACATGAAGGCGTCGCTCGGTTTTTGAAGTAAGTAAGTCAGCCATCATACCGTAGATCACCGGGTGCGTCGCAGGTTTGAGGCATGCTCCGCCTTCAACTCCTCCTGTAACACACAGGTCATGTTGGAAACTTAGGGGTTAGTGGTTTAAGTTTAAGGGGCTAGGTGAGAGTAGGAGGTAATGGTTGTCCTCCCACACCAGACACCTCTTCTCAAACACTGGCTTATCCTCCCTCACCTCTGACACACCACAATGTAAAAAGGGGGAACATTCCTAATTGTGTGTATGTATGTATTTGGGACACGAGAGCTCACCTGGACTTGGCCAGGTGCCTAAACAGGATATGTCATCACACGGGGAGAAAAATGGCAGGAGCAGTGTGTCCCAGGTTCCCCTTGTGCAGGCCAGGTTACTGTAAAAACACTTTGTGACAACTGCTGAAGTAAAAAAAAAAAAGGTCAAATATAGACTTTTGATTGACTGATTGTATAAGTAGATGTCCACTTACCTGTCATGTGGGAAGTAGCAGTGCCGACACTGCCAAGTGGCTGGGATGTCCTCCACTGACCTGGCTACCCCAAACACCTCCACCATCTACACCCAGCTCCCCATGACCACAGTTTGACGCATTGGCCCACCAGACTCATCACACAGTTGGGTGGAAGTGTCTAGGAATTAAATCAAAACTGAGAACACATAGAACAGTGTAAAACACTTACCTTGCACAAAAAATATGAGTAGGGCAGTGACTAAAACAACTGACTTGAGATGTGTGTGTCCTGGTGAGAGGAAGGTCATGTTCTTCGAGACGTTCTTCCTCAGAGGGAGCAGCAACAGAAGCAGCAGGCTAGAGCCTTCACACACTAACCCCTTCAGAGAGGACAGAGGGTACAACAGTCTGCCTCCTCAGTTCCTACACACACATACAGGTTAGAGCCTTCAGATACATACCCTCTAACAGAGCACATCAGGAAACACTTCCACCTTAACTCACCACACAGACACATGCACACACAAAGAAACCCCCTAAGATTCTCAGTGCAGACTTTAAACCTTTCTATGCAGAAATGATTACCATGTGTGTGCTCGTTACCTGTAGGAAGTTGTCTATCTGCTGCAGCAGCTCCTTGTCTATGGATGTTCTTCTCTCCTGAACATGTGCAGGATAGGAGTATAATTCTGCATCCAACATCTCTATGGAGAACGAAGATTCTACACAGTTAAATACAGAGTGAATTTAGTTAAATCGCACATTACACACAGTCCCCGTCTAAAAATATGTCATTATACTCTAGTATAGGGGTAATCAACTCTTACTCTCCAGCAGCGTTTTCCAAACTCAGTACTTGGGACACCAAGGGATGGACGTTTTGTTTTGTTCCCTAACACTACACAGCTGAGAATTCTTCTTCGGTATCATGGCGTTCACACATTTTGTCTGTGCATGCCACCACCTACAGTGCGGTAGTGTTTGTTCAATTGCAGTACATTTGAGATACAAAAATAAAAAGGGGGGGTGGGATTTTTTTATTTTATTGCACCACCAGCCTACCCTACACCTATATACCACTACTTCATCCAAAATCTCTAAAACATCTTATAAGTCTTCTGCAGTAAAATATTTTACACCCAGGTACTTCTCTGCAGCTGCCACCTACACTCTAAAAACCCACTACCCCAGTCCACTACTTTGACCCTATTGACCCTGCTCCTGCACCATGCCAACAGCACACAGCCGATTCAAATTATCAAAGCTTGATGATTAGTTGTTTATCAGCTTTGTAGTGTTAGGGCAAAAACAAAATGTGCACTGAGTTTGGGTAACTCTGCCCTATGAGGTCCAGAGCCTATTGGATTTCTGTTCTACCAGAATGAATTGCACCCACCTGGTGTCCCAGCTCTAAATCAGTCCCTGATTAGAGGGGAAGAAAGAAAAAGGGTAGTGGAACTGGCTTTGAGGTTCAGAGTTGAGTTTGAGTGCTCTAGTACAGTGGTTCCCAAACTTTTTATAGTCCCATACCCCTTCAAACATTCAACCTCCAGCTGCATACCCCCTCTAGCACCAGGGTCAGCACACTCTCAAATTATGTTTTTTGCCATCATTGTAAGCCTGCCACACACACTATACAATACATGTATTAAACATAAGAATGAGTGTGAGTTTGTGTCACAACCCAGCTCGTGGGAAGTGACAAAGAGCTCTTATAGGACCAGGGCACAAATAATAATCAATAATTTTGCTCTTTATTTAGCCATCTTACATATAAAACCTTATTTGTTCATCAAAAATTGTGAATAACTACCTACAGATTAATGAGAAGGGTGTGCTTGAAAGGATGCAGATAACTTTGCAATGTTGTGTTGTATTGGAGAGAGTCTCAGTCTTAAATAATTTCCCACAGTCTGTGCCTGTATTTAGTTTTCATGCTAGTGAGGGCCGAAAATCCCCTCTTACATAGGTACGTGGTTGCAAAGGGCATCAGTGTCTTCACAGCACGATTTGCCAAGGCAGGATACTCTGAGCGCAGCCCAATCCAGAAATCTGTCAGTTGCTCCTGATTGAATTAAATTTTCACTGAACAGCTTGTTGCAATTTCGATGGGGCTCTCTTGTTCAGATATCATTAAGTGGACTGGAGGCAGAGCATGAAAGGGATAACGAATCCAGTTGTTTGTGTCATCCGTTTTGGGAAAGTTCCTGCATAACTGCGCATCCACCTCAGATGCTTCGCTATATCACATTTGACATTGTCCGTAAGCTTGAGTTCATTTGCACACAAAAAAATCATACAATGATGGAAAGACCTGTGTGTTCTTATTAATGCAGACAGAGAAGAGCACCAACTTCTTAATCATAGCCTCAATTTTGTCCCTACATTGAATATAGTTGCGGAGAGTCCCTGTAATCCTAGATTCAGATCATTCAGGCGAGAAAAAATAAATCACCCAGATAGGCCAGTCGTGCGTGATGACGAGTTTCTCACAAGCAGTCAGACAAGTGAAAATTATGGTCAGTACAGAAAACTTTCAGCTCATCTCTCAAAAAAACCATCAATAATTTGTCCCTTGATAACCAGCACACTCCTTTCTGTACATTGTAAAAGCATTACTCGGTCGCTGCCCATATCATTGCATAGTGCAGAAAATACACAAGAGTTCAGGGGCCTTGCTTTAACAAAGTGAACTATTTTCACTGTAGTGTCCAAAACGTCTTTCAAGCTAGCAGACATTCCCTTGGCAGCAAGAGCCTCTCGGTGGATGAAGCAATGTACCCAAGTGGCATCGGGAGCACCTGCTTGCACATGCGTTACCACTCCACTATGTCTCCATGTAAAAGCTTTTGCGCCATTAGTTCAAATACCAACATGAGCAGCAGCTATGTTGGCTACATTTGGACCGTTAGTGGAATTCCTGCGAGAGTAATGGTTAATGTGATTGGATGTTAATTATTTGACTAGGCTACCTGTATTTGACATTGTGTTATTTCACTGAACACCAGCAGGTATTTCTCACTGGTCATCCCCAAAGCCAACACCTCCTTTGGCTGCCTTTCCTTCCAGTTCTCTGCTGCCAATGACTGGAACGAATTGCAAAAATAGCTGAAGCTGGAGACTTATATTTCCCTCACTAACTTTAAACATCAGCTATCTGAGCAACTAACCCATCGCTGCAGCTGTACATAGGCCATCTGTAAATAGCCCATCCAATCTACCTACCTCACCACCATATTGTTTTTATTTACTTTTCTGCTCTTTGCCCACCAGTATTTCTACTTTCACATCATCATCTGCACATCTATCACTCCAGTGTTAATTTGCTAAATTGTAATTACACAACTACTATGGCCTACTATTGCCTTACCTCCTCACGCCATTTGCACACACCGTATATAGACTATTTTTTTATATTGTGTTGTTGACTGTATGCTTGTTTATTCCATGTGTAACTCTGTGTTGTTGTTTGTGTCGCACTGCTTTGCTTTCTTTATCTTGGCCAGGTTGCAGTTGTAAATGAGAACTTGTTCTCAACTAGCCTACCTGGTTAAATAAAGGTGAAATAAAAATAAAAAAAATAAAAAGATGGTTTACTTTTATTATGGGCAGTGAAACGAGGCTACTCAGGCGAGAAAAAAACATCACCCAAATGTATAACCCTGTTAGAAAATATAAAGGGACTGTTTGAAAACGTGAAGCAAAAAAGTCACACAAAAAAAGTATATTTTTTATTTGGGCACCCCTGTTTGGGAATACCTACTCTAGTATATACGAAGCCATACCATGCAAGGCAAGGAATGGCAGTGCCTGCCTGTACATGTGTAGTGTCACCTTCAACCAAACCAGCTTCAATCTCATGCAGTGGTGTAGTAGTGGCCATATGCAGTATGCCCACCTATTTCTCTACAGATATACTCACGAACTACCATTGAGAATGATTGAACGATCCATTTTACTTCCTTAAATCTCTGCCATTATTAGGTGGAGGGAATTACCACCTACATACACCATACAGAGTAGAAAATTGTTGATCATTAACTAATACTCACCTGATGGCAGAGAAAGGGTCATGGTCAAAACTCGGTATGTCAAGCCGTGTTAGCTGGGGCTGGATAGTCTTGAACGATCCTTGTAACCTACCATAGACAGACATACATACATGCATACATACGCACGCACACTCACCTGTTTGGTATGATAGCTAGCTAGTTTTAGCTCAATGCTTGGTGGCTTATAATATAATCTCCCTGTCTTGTCTGTAAAGCCACCAATAATTGAAGGCAGCTAACTAACTAACGTTACTTATTGGTGACTTTAATTTATAACTAACCTGCGAAAGCTAACTAGCTGGATATGTTCAGGTAATATCAGTAACACAGCTTTTACTTTGAAAACAGCTAGCGACGTAATCATGTTGCAGCCCCTCCTCTCTATGCCCACACCATCTCTGTTCAGTCTTGTGGACAACATAAAAAAAAATGAATTAATGCAGTCGAAATGATTATCCGTCTTGGTTGTATATATTCGGAAATTGATTGAACGAACAGTACACAGATGACATTTGAACAAACAAATATAAAACGATCATGTTGTAGTTCCCTCCAGTAACCACAAGAACAAGCGTTCCTTGATTTTAACTGGCGGCTTTATTCTGTAGATTTAGTCAGAATTATCACCTTCCTTGAGAACTATAAAGCAAATGAAAATACAGTTAAGTACACTCTTACAACCTCCTTATTTTACGAGTGACTTATTAGCTTGGTATAACTCTGAAGTGCTTACATACATAAACAGTTTAGCCGGCGCTATAACAGTATCAGATTAAACACATGAATAAAGAAAAAATACGTCATTGGCTGCTTATTACAGAAGGGAGGAAATCAAACTTCACACTTATTATTCCTGGCATGAATTCACACTTCATTCTTAATTATTCTAACTTTACCATCCTAACATACATGCTTCAACCTTTACGCAATACACCCGATGACATGAAAACTTAGCTAATGGGATTGCCTTCCCTCCAAAAGTGTGTTGCTACAATAAGGATCCCCGGTACAACAGTTATTAGCTACGTAGTTCCGCTTGTCTTATCATTTCCCCCGCACAGCGAACACGTAAACAATTCAAACAAAAAACAACGACATAACCTGTAAGTCTAACTAACACATGTGAATATATCATGGGTAGCCATGGAAAAAGTCCCTTATCAATAAACCTTGCCATTTACACTATAAAGTGTAAACTATATGCTTTAACGTGAGTAGAATAACTATCATAGATTAGAATATAATAACTTCCCTGAGATTCTTTCAAGCTGCAATAGAACATTTATGCAAAGTCAACCAGGGAGGAAGGTTACCCTCCTCTTCCTTCTACGATATGGCAGGCTGCAGAAAGAATGTTGTAATAATAATGTGCAGAGCAGTTCACTATCACGAACGAGGCGGAGTTAGTAATTGCACATTCACATGCTAGTCCTCCTTAATAGGTAACTCGGAAATGTCAAAATGACTAGATGGTTGAAGTACACGTGCCGTCAACCAGTTAGCAAGTCAGACATTTCCGAGTTCCAACTAGCACTTGAACGCGGCATAAATTCCAAAAGTCTTCACGCTGTCTCCCAACTAGAATAGTTTCTACTGGATTTTTCACCGACTCGGATAAATTATTTATTCTCGGGATAACAATAAGATCGTGCAGAAACATGGTAAGCTAATAATCCAAAGTAAATCAATAAAAGGGAATTGTTTTGTGTGACATTCAAAAACTATTTATTATCATTTGGAATTTAACTTCAGATGCATGGGCTACTTCCACTTTCTTTTTGCCTTTGTTGACGGAATAATGTTCTATGACATTACTTTTGAGACTAGGGAGGATTCATATAGAGCCTAGTCTATATGTTATTATAATACAGAATATTTTGTAAACACCAGTTACAAGTGGTTAATTAAATGCGTGTTTGAAACGCTGCTTTGTTTGAGCATTCACCTTGGGTGCATCTCAATAGCCAAAGGTGGGTTCCTCTGCTCGTCCCTCTCCATTCGCCTGTAGTCTAGTGATTTCAAAGAACATGACAAACAGGTAAGATTAGATTTCACATGCTATGTCGGGATTTATTTTACAGTTTAGTTTTCAGACATTGCACAGATGAGGAGACGGAGAGAGGAAGACAGTATACTTTGAGACATATCCCAGCATATCCTTGCCTAGTTGGAGGACGTTGACACATTTTATTGCACCTACAGGATAACAATTTAACATATAGGCCTATTCATATTTCAGAGGTGTACCATAAGATTGACTTACTGTAAATCAAAACAGACAACATATTGTAAAATAGATAATATTAATTTGAGTTTTCAGAACACAGTTCAATCAAATGTGGAATTGATTTGACAAATACATTATATTTGAAAGGGTATCATTTATCTTCATATTTTGTTGAATAAAAACATAAAATCAAAATCAAATTTATTTAAATAGCCCTTCGGCCATCAGCTGATATCTCAAAGTGCTGTACAGAAACCCAGCCTAAAACCCCAAACAGCAAGCAATGCAGGTGTAGAAGCACGGTGGCTAGGAAAAACTCCCTAGAAAGGCCAAAACCTAGGAAGAAACCTAGAGAGGAACCAGGCTATGAGGGGTGGCCAGTCCTCTTCTGGCTGTGCCGGGTGGAGATTATAACAGAACATGGCCAAGATGTTCAAATGTTCATAAATGACCAGCATGGTCAAATAATAATAATCACAGTAGTTATCGAGGGTGCAGCAAGTCAGCACCTCAGGAGTAAATGTCAGTTGGCTTTTTTAGCACGTCCGGTGAACAGGTCAGGGTTCCATAGCCGCAGGCAGAAAAGTTGAAACTGGAGCAGCAGCAAGGCCAGGTGGACTAGGGACAGCAAGGAGTCATCATGCCAGGTAGTCCTGACGCATGGTCCTAGGGCTCAGGTCCTCCGAGAGAGAGAAAGAAAGAGAGAGAAGGAGAGAATTAGAGAGAGCATACTTAAATTCACACAGGACACCGGATAAGACAGGAGAAGTCCTCCAGATATAACAAACTGACCCTAGCCCCCCCGACACATTAACTAATGCAGCATAAATACTGGAGGCTGAGACATTCATGAATACAACCCCATGCATTATTTAGCTGTAGCCAACAATTACAAAAATACATTCCTTGACAGCTGCTTGGTTTACAGTTCTTCCTGTTTTAGAGTGCTACATTTCAGCCTTGAACTCAGGGTGAAGTTGCCCCTATAAATGCTGATCTGGGGCCAGTTTAATGGTTAAGGTTAGGATTGGGGGAGGGGGAACTGATCCTAGATCTGTACCTAGGGGAAACTTCACCCTGTAGCGAAACACATTCTACCTCTTCCTCTGGCTAAAGAAGAGAATCTCTTAAATCTCAAGGGAGTTTTGTTTCATTGTTTATATTATATTTATTGTTAGATATTCTGTTCCAGGTGGTTACAGGTTGAGTGACATCTTCAACTTTTCTGAGGATGATATCAATATCTTGATTCAATTATGAGATCTTCCTGAAAAGGGGTGACAGTTACAAGCAGGAGGCTCATTATATTTTCAATAAACATGGTGTGGTGCTGTATAATATGCAGTATCCAGTTCATATGAGTTTATCAACATTCCAGCGCTTTGACAGAACTGTAGGAAAATATTTTTATTTAATTCACGTGTCATCTCTCTCAGCCTGACAAGAACAGTCGGCTGCGTCAGGCTCAGGAAGAGGCGGAGGTGGTGAAGGTCATCATGATGGACAACATGGAGAAGACAGAGGAACGCAAGGAGAAACTGCAGGACCTTGACGAAAGGGCTGAGAAACTGAAGTCAAAAGTGAGACTGGGATTGCTTTTTAATTATTATTATTTACACACACACACTTGCACTGATACCATTTTTATCCTGATCTGATCCAATACAGATATTTTCTTCAGATGCATCACTTTTTAATATTAAAGCTGTTCAGACCTCACTCTGGCCAAGCCTTCCACAACCGGAGGGCCTTTTTGGTGTTCAAGAAAGACAGTGGTGTTTTGTCAGAACGGTGAATTGACTTTAGTGCTTGATTGGTTTGTTTGTTTGTTTAGAGCGAGTCCTTCAGCAAGACCTCAAAGAAGTTGAAGCAGCAGAAGAAATTTGACAACATCAAGGCCAAATGGAAGCTCATTGCTGTTGTTGCAGCCTCAGCCATAATTGTCATTCTAGTAGCCACCTTCATGTTGGTCAACAGATCTAGCCCTGAAAACACACATGATATAGGCAGTATCCCAATGAACGAAGGAGGCATTACACCAACAACCATTGGGCCTGGGAAGTAGGCTATAGCCTAGAATCAATAGGGTTGAAAAGGAAACAAATAGTGGACACTACTTGAAGGATACTACTATCGGTCAAAAGTATTTTCTAGCTTCTGTTGTTGATACTTTACTTGTCTCTAATGGGTGTACAAGGACTTCTACAGATCCATCAGGGAAGATAAATAACTTATTAGGTGCAAAACTTGTTAAAGAATTCCATTATTCAGAATCTTGTTGGGATTACCAATTATCTGTAAACTATTACATCTGATAATATTGAAATCAGAAAAGGTAAGACATTAGGGGTGATGACGAAATAGATCAAATCTTTTTCCTTTCAACAGCATTTATAATGCATTACTGTACATCTTGGGATACATAACTAAGGTTAACCTGAACATAAACTAGTTGTATTTTGTAGTTTAATTGAAAATACCCTCTTTTCAAATACTCGTGGCAATCATTTCCTTTGATATTCAAATACAGGTCTCAGAAAAATATATATATTTTGAATTCGTCTTTCAGAAAATACTGCAGAGAAATACCTATTTTTTTTTAAACAAAATATTTTATGGTTGCCAAATATTTTATGAAAAACCAAAAACTACAATAGTTGAGTTGAAATATAATGACCATAAGCACATGGTTTGGAGGGCTCCTATATATGAATCGTAATATAGATACATGAAGGACATGGAATCCCCTCAACAGCTTAAAAATGACAAACAAATATACAGTATTTATAATGATTGAGACAAGGTAATATAGTAACAGTTGACATCAAGTTCTTATACATGTGTAGTAATTTTGTGACATTGTTGTTACATAGGACTTTGGAAATTGCTTTATAATTGTACAAAGGAGTTATTACACAAGTGGAATAAGGACAGTCATTATCGTGTACAGTAGTTACAAAAATTCAACTCATTGCTATGCAATTAAAATGCAATTACCAATTATGTAACATGCTAATAAAATGTTGCTTCAAAAGTAATTACAGTTTTATTACACAGGCACAAGAACAGTTGTTAAGTGGAATGCTAATGGTTACAAAATATAGCTATTAAGTGTCAAGGAGACTAATTCTCAAAACTGAAATAACTATAGCCAAGGTAGGTGGAAAATAATGTTAGTTCGTATTCAGAGTAAACTGTCTCTTTAAATATGTTATAGTGTGTGTTTGAAACAACACTTACCCACAGATGGACAAAGAGGTTCCAAGTTGGTTTTGCTAAGCATCCAACTTGCTGTTTGCAGATGGCTTTGAATTTCTCTGCAGTAATTTCAGGTATCATAAAATTAATTGCAACTTTCTACCTTTTCGGTGGCATGTTGAAAGAGTCATACTGTAGTTGGCCGTCAACTGATTTATACTTATCTTTACAAAATATCATTGGTTTGACTTGATTATGTACACCTATGGCAATGGACATTTACAGAATGTTCAGATATAAATGTATTGTATATATCAAATATGACTGTCAAATAGATTGGAAAGTATAGGAGATTGTGTGTGCTCTATTAATTATTTTTCTATCTTCAACATGCAGTTGCAGATAAAGTTTGTTAGTTGAAGGCAGACAATCCAATAGTTTCTTAAAAGTAGTCACTTCCTGAGATCGGTATTGAAATATAAAAAAAGGTACTTGCTTTATCAGTTGCGTATTTAAATGGTTTTAGAAAGTAGTAATTTTTTGGGATCTGTATTCAAATACTTTTAGTCACCTCCAAAGTAACTATTTGTTCCCCCTTAAAAAAATGGTTACCTTCCACAAAGCATAGTTAAAACTATAGTTATCCCAGGTCTGAACCTGAATAACTTCACATTTTCAATGACACCATTCATTTCCCAAAGAGATATATCCAAACAAAAATGTGTGTTTATATTTTACTGAAGGTACACCACCATTTACTCTGCCATTCTTGAAGGCCTAGTTGATAGACATCACGTGTTGACAAAACAAGGCATTCCCTTGTCAAGATCAGGATTTAACTGACAATATTATTCCCTTTAAAATTGGTCTGAGAGATGTTGTATTTCAACATGCAACACAATTTTTAGAAAGGAGTGTAATGTCCCTCAATGCTGAACAACTGATTGATAGTCACATTAAATAATAGGCAATAACAAAAATGCCCTTGATTGCTAAATAACTGACGTATGTAGTGTAAACACTAGATGGGATTATGTTGTTGACAATGACACCTGTTCAACCCTTTTATAAACAGTCAACAGGAACTCCTCAATAGACAGCTGTGTCTAGTTCATTGACCAGTTGAATGGACATTGAGTCAAAAATATGTTTTGTTATCGTGCAGTTGCATTATTGATTTATTTTATCCAGTTGATTAAAAAAAAAAGTACATTAACCCTGATTGCTCATTATTTCGACATGATTGGCTAGCAATTACCAATAGGCTATTTTGTCTTTAAGTGATTTGAATGTATCAACCTTACTGCATTCCAAATGGGAAATAATCTCCTTTCCCTCATCACAACTCTGCCAGATAGTTTAGAATGTTTAAATTCCCTTAAAACATGCTTTGACTCTGCACTTTCAACCTATCCAATCATTTGGAAAAAGTCATCAAGGACAAGCTAAATATAACGTTTTTAAATGGAATTCAGCCTAGGGCACATATCATTTGTTTTGCATGCCAGTTTACCCCGGTGAAGGGATTTTGCACTTGATCCAAAAACCTGCATCTCCATGAGGGACATCGAAAGAGTATGTTCCACCCAATGATATGTATTAACCATAAATGACTGAACGGTGTGCTCGTTTGAAGAAACTGCGCATCCAGGGGCGTAATATCAGCAAAACAATTAAGCTAATTTATTTACTGCATTTCTACACAATTTAGAAAAACTAAAACACAAAGACATTATCACCTTGTTTCTGTAGTTTCATCCACATCAATAGGGGACTTGCCTAAGCATCAGTGTAATGGTGCGTGTCGGTGGCAGGGAAGTCAGGCGCAGGAAAACGAACTTGGTATAAATGGAGTCGTTTAATAAGTGCTCATAAAACTCCAAAAACCAAAATATACAAAAAATAATATAAGTGGGTACAAAACCCGTCGCACACCGACACATGACTTGCACATAACATACAATAAAACAATCTCCAACAAGGACATGAAGGGAAACAGAGGCTTAAATACACAACATGTAATTGATGGGATTGGAACCAGGTGTGAAGGAAGACAAGACAAAACCAATGGAAAATGAAAAATGGATCAGTGATTGCTAGAAAGTCGGTGACGTCGACCGCCGAACACCGCCCGAATAAGGAGAGGGACCGACTTCGGCGGAAGTCGTGACAATCAGACTGTTACCATGGTTACCGTATGATGTGCTATTCAGTCTGAAATAAGTATGCCTAAAATAGAAGCAAGAGTCTCTACAAGCCAGAATGTTGAATAAAATTATATTTACAAGTACTTTACCGGTTGTCTGTGCCGTTGGTCCTTTTGACCGTAGGAGGTGGAAATAGGGTATCCACAGGAAAGTGTTGTTTCACCGACTTTTTGCTGCCCCAGTAAATTCTGTCTCTTGTATTTTCAATCTCCCAAGGCATTGCAGGTGATGCACAACATGTTAACAGTAGCATAATGTAAAGGTATGTAATCAGCTGGAAGTGTTTGTGAAATCTACCTGCTGATTGTATGGGCCAACTTTCAGTCTGTGGTTCGGTAGGCTCAGCTATTTGTGCAAGTGTTTGTCACAGTGCGAATTGCAAACCAATAAACAGACCATCGTACTGAAGGTCGGGTTGATAACACTTCCCTGTGGATATTTTGTCAGCTGACAACATGTAAAGTAAATTGAAATCAAGTTTGTTCAACATTCTGACTGTTCGGCAATGCTGCGCTACATGTTAGAGAGGTGAGTAAGTATTTCACTCTCTGGGTTCTAAAATAGGCTAATAGGGGACTTAATATTCTACAAACTCATGTCATTCAATAATTAACTGCTACGCCTTAGCTCAGCAGCGGGATTAAAACGGTTTTATTTGACTAAACTAGCAGTTACCCTACCTATCCAAAGCCATCTACTACATCCATTTTACCTCTGCACTGCTTGGAGAAAAAGTAATGCTGTTCCATGCAGCTGTTTCGATGAGATATCCATAAAGCCAGTCCACCCGCCGGCATACAAACAGCCTTCCCTCCCGCTCCCAGGCATCTACATGGTCCTAAAGTCAGCACACTTTTATCGCTAAACTGCATTTGCCTTCGGGATTGGAATTATTTTATAATAAACGAAACATGCAACAATTTCAACGGTTCTACTGAGTTACAGTTCATATAAGGAAATCAATCAATTGAAATTAATTAATTAGCCCTAATCTATGGATTTCATATGACTGGGCACAGCCACAGGCCCAGCCAATCAAATTGAGTTTTCTCTACAAAAAGAGAGAAATAATATTCTACAATGTAGAAAATATAAAAAAATAAAGAAAAACCCTTGTTCCAAACTTCTTCCATTTAAGAATGATGGAGGCCACTGTGTTCTTGGGGACCTTCAATGCTGAAAAAAATGCTTTGATACCTTCCCCAGATCTGTGTTTCGACACAATCCTGTCTTGGAGCTCTACCGACAATTCCTATGACCTCATGGCTTAGTTTTGGCTCTGACATGCACTGTCAACTATAGACAGGTTTGTGCGTTTCCAAAGCATGTTCAATCAATTGAATTTACCACAGGTGGACACCAATCAAGTTGTAGAAACATGTCAAGGATGATCAATGGAAACAGGATGGACCTGAGCTCAATTTCGAGTCTCAAAAGCAAAGGGTCTGAATACTTATGTAAATGAGGTATTTCTGTTTTTAATTTTTTTATACACTACAGTTGAAAAGTTTGGGGGCACTTAGAAATGTCCTTGTTTTTGAAAGAAAAACAATTTTTTTGTCCATTAAAATTACACCAAATTTATCAGAAGTACAGTGACAACATTGTTAATGTTGTAAATTACTATTGTATTTGGAAACGGGCTGATTTTTTATGGAATATCTACAGTACATTTACCAAATTATATTTTGAAAGAGGAAGCAAAATATTTTAAGTATATGTTTTCTTTTCAGTCTCCTCTATTTCTCCTATTTCTTTTCAGTCTCCTATTTCTACTGAATGTAATTCAGGATTTCTTCCCTAATAATAATAATAATAAGGGAAATTTAACAAATGTTCAGAAAGATCAGTGTGAAGGCCAACTTACAGAAGAGGAACTTTTTGAGAAAATAAAATATTTTCATTCTTTAAAAACACCAGGACTTGATGGTATACCAGTAGAGGTATATCAGACCTTTTTTTGATATACTCAAATATCCATTATTAGCATGTTTTAATTACTCCTTTAAAAATGGTAGACTTTCAGGTACTCAACAATAAGGTCTAATTGCATTACTACTTAAACAGAACCCAGGTGGTAAGTATAAAGATCCAGTCCATTTAAAAAACTGGAGGCCTCTTACACTTCAATGTTGTGATTTGAAAATCCTGGTGAAATGCATAGCACATAGAATAAAAAAGGCTTTACCAGATATTGTTCATCCTGATCAGACAGGTTTTTTACATGGACGATATATTGGAGATAATATACGACAATTACTTGAAACAATTGAACATTGTGAAGCATCAAAGATACCAGGCCTGGTCTTCATAGTGTCACGTTCTGATCTTAGTTTCTTTTTTATGTCTTTGTGTTAGGTTGGTCAGGGCGTGAGTTGGGGTGGGCAGTCTATGTTATTTTTCCTAGGTTGTTTGTTTTCTATGTGTTTGGCCTGGTGTGGTTCCCAATCAGAGGCAGCTGTTTTTCGTTGTCTCTGATTGAGAGCCATATTTAGGTAGCCTGTTTTCAATTGTGTGTTGTGGGTGGTTATTTTCCGTTTCAGTGTTTGCACCATACGGGACGGTTTCGGTTGTTTGTTTGTGTCATGGCTGTCGTCCTCTTCTTCCTCTGAAGAGGTGTAGCAAAGATCGGACCAATACGCAGCGTGGTAGGTGTCCATGTTTTAATAGGGAAAACTGAACATGAACACAAATACAAAAACAATAAACGTGAACAAACCGAAACAGTCCCGTGTGGCACAAACACTGACACAGGAAACAATCACCCACAAAATACCCAAAGAACATGGCTGCCTAAATATGGTTCCCAATCAGAGACAACGATAAACACCTGCCTGTAATTGAGAACCAATCTAGGCAACCATAGACTTACATAAACACCTAGAATGAACACAACCCCATAAATCTACAAAATAACCCTAGACAGTACAAACACCCTAGACGAGACAAAAACACACAAACCACCCTCGTCACATCCTGACCTAACCAAAATATTTAAAGAAAACAAAGAATACTCAGGTCAGGGCGTGACAGTACCCCCCCCACAAAGGTGCGGACTCCGGCCGCAAAAACCTAATCTAAAGGGGAGGGTCCGGGTGGGCCTCATTCATGGCGGCGGTTCAGGTGCGGGACGTAGACCCCACTCTACCATAGTCATTTCCCTCTTCAAGGGCCTCTACAGAGGGACGACCCTCGCCTCCGACCTAGGGTCTAAGATCCTAATTAAAGGCCCCACTGGACTGAGGGGCGGCTCCTGACTGAGGGGCAGCTCCTGACTGGCGGGCGGCTCTGGCAGCTCCTGACTGGCGAGTGGCTCTGGCAGCTCCTGACTGGCGGGCGGCTCTGGCAGCTCCTGACTGGCGGGCGGCTCTGGCAGCTCCTGACTGATGGACGGCTCTAGCGGCTCCTGACAGACGGGCGGCTCTAGCGGCGCAGGGCAGACGGGCAACGCAGGCGGCGCTTGGCAGACGGACAGCTCAGATGGCGCTGGGCAGACGGGCAGCGCAGGCGGCGCTGGGCAGACGGGCACACCTGTAGGGAGGAGACGGAAAGACAGCCTGGTGCGTGGGACTGCCACAGGACCCACCAGGCTGGGGAGACCTACAGGAGGCTTGGTGTTAGGAGGTCAGCTGAAGGACCGGGCTGTGGGGGAGCACTGGAGTTCTGGTGCGCAGCCTTGGCACCACTCCCCCAGGCTGGAATACTACTCTAGCCCGGACTCTCCAGAGTGCAGGCACAGGTTGAACCGGGCTGTGGGTGAGCACTGGAGATCTAGTGCCTACTACATGCACCTCTCCCTTAGGCTCCACTCCCACATTTGCCCGGCTCGAGCGGAGCGCAGGCATAGGACGCACTGCACCCTCCCAGCGCCCCGGAGACGCAGCACGCAGAGCCGGCGCAGGTTAACCTGGACCGAAACGGCGTACCGGAGACCAGACATGCTGAGCAGGCACAATACGCCCTGGCTGGATGCCCACACTCGCATGACACTTTCGGGGGGCTGCCCTATAGCGCACCAGACTATGGACACGTACTGGCGACACCGTGCGCTTAACCGCATAACATGGTGCCTGACCAGTAACGCGCTGCTTATAATAAGCACGAGGAGTGAGCTCAGGTCTGCTACCTGGCTTACCACACTCCCGTGTGCCCCCCCAAAAACATTTTTTGGGGTTGCCTCTCGTACCTGTCGCGCTGCCGTGCTGCCTCCTCATATCGCCGCCGCTCAGCTTTCGCTGCCTCCAGCTCTGCTTTGGGACGGCGATATTCCCCAGCCTGCGACCAGGGTCCTTTTCCATCCAGAATCTCCTCCCAGGTCCAGGAGTCCTGCGATCGCTGCTGCCCGATACCACGCTGCTTGGTCCTTGGTTGGTGGGTGATTCTGTCATGGCTGTCGTCCTCTTCTTCCTCTGAAGAGGTGTAGCAAGGATCGGACCAATACGCAGCGTGGTAGGTGTCCATGTTTTAATAGGGAAAACTGAACATGAACACAAATACAAAAACAATAAACGTGAACAAACCGAAACAGTCCCGTGTGGCACAAACACTGACACAGGAAACAATCACTCACAAAATACCCAAAGAACATGGCTGCCTAAATATGGTTCCCAATCAGAGACAACGATAAACACCTGCCTCTAATTGAGAACCAATCTAGGCACCATAGACTTACATAAACACCTAGAATGAACACAACCTCATAAGTCTACAAAAAAACCCTAGACAGTACAAACACCCTAGACTAGACAAAAACACACAAACCACCCTCGTCACACCCTGACCTAACCAAAATATTTAAAGAAAACAAAGAATACTCAGGTCAGGGCGTGACAGTTTGTACTTTTGTTATTTTGTTCAGTGTTCTGTTGATTTATTAACTATCTCATTATGGACACTTACCACGCTGCACATTCGTCCGATCCTTGCTACTCCTCCTCAGACGAAGAGGAAATCCATTACACATAGCAGATTTTGAGAAGGTGTTTGATAAAGTATTTATATTTAAATGCTTGGATTACTTTAATTTCGGTGAATCTCTTATACAATGGCTTAAAGTTATGTACAGCAACCTCAGATGTAATATTGTAAATGATGGTTACTTTTCAGAAAGTATTGAGCTTTTAAGAGGAGTTAAACAAGGCTGTCCATTGTCTCTATATCTGTTTATTATGGCCATTGAAATGCTAGCTATTAAAATTAGATCCAACATGAGCATCAAGGGGTTAGAAATCCAGGGGATAAAAACAAAAGTGCCAATGACTCTGGATCCCTGCACAGTCTCATTGAAGATCTTGATCACTTTTCTAGCCTCTCTGGACTAAAACCTAATAATGACATATTAATTATGACATATTACGTATTGGATTGTTAAAAGACACAGTGTTTACACTACCTGGTAGTTTACCAAGAAAATGGGCGAATTGTGAAGTAGACAACTTGGTATTCAGATCTCAAATCATATAAATGAAGTTACCACAATCAATTTCAATAGAAAGTTTGCAAAAATAGATAAGATTCTGCAACCATGGAGAGGTAAATACATGTCTATTTTTGGAAAAATCACATTGATTAACTCTTTGATCGTATAACAGTTTACTTACTTACTAATGGCCCGCCTACTCCAGAGGACTCGTTTTTTAAATCATATGAGCAAAAAATTATTTGTTTTATTTGGAATGCTAAGCCAGACAAAATTAAATGTGCCTATTTATATTATGAATATGAGTTTGTGGGGATAAAATTATTAAATATTAAAGCTTTAAACCTCTCACTAAAAGCATCACTCATACATAAATTATATGTAAAGACTGTCGTCTGGAGAAGGAGAAGAGGACCAAAATGCAGCGTGGTAAGTGTTCATGATAATAACTTAATCAAAACTGAACACTACACAAAATAACAACGAGGAAAAAACGAAAACGAAACAGTTCTGCAAGGTGACATACACTAAACAGAAAACAACCACCCACAAACAAAAGTGGGAAAACAGGCTACCTAAGTATGGCTCCCAATCAGAGACAATGATAGACAGCTGCCTCTGATTGGGAACCACACCAGGCCAAACACACAGAAACAGAAAACCTAGACCTACAACATAGAATACCCACCCACATCACACCCTGACCAAACCAAAAATAGAAACATACAAAGCAATCTACGATCAGGGCGTGACATTATATTTAAACCCAAAATGGTTCACCAGTAGATTATTAAGAAAGGGTCATCCATTGTTCAAAAATGGCCTTTTTGCCTTTATACAGATTACAACTTCTCATTTCCAACTAATTGAAAATTTTATTTTGTTGACAGTATCTTCCTTTCTTCAACAAGCCATATAAAGCTGCTTACAATTTCAGTTTTATCCTCCAGAAATGATAGAACAAATATTACAACAAATGTTATGGTTAAACTCAAATATACTGATTAATAAAAAAACATTCTTTATGGATTTATTTTTATTGTATTATATTTATTAATGATATTATGAATACAAACGGAGAAGTTATGTCACATGTGCAGCTATCAAAAATATATGGGAACGTTTGCTCAATAAAAAAATTATAACCAACTGATTGCAGCATGAACACAATAATGGAGGAGGCAAGTGAAAAAGGGAGAAGGTAGGGAACTTATTTGCCTTCCATATATTAACGATACAAATTGGCTGAATTTTTTAATTTTTTAATTATTTTAATTATTATTTTTTAATTTTATCCCCTTTTCTCCCCAATTTTCGTGGTATCCAATCGCTAGTAATTACTATCTTGTCTCATCGCTACAACTCCCGTACGGGCTCGGGAGAGACGAAGGTCGAAAGCCATGCGTCCTCCGAGGCACAACCCAACCAAGCCGCACTGCTTCTTTAACACAGCGCGCCTCCAACCCGGAAGCCAGCCGCACCAATGTGTCGGAGGAAACACCGTGCACCTGGCCCCCTTGGTTAGCGCGCACTGCGCCCAGCCCGCCACAGGAGTCGCTGGAGCGCGATGAGACAAGGAAATCCCTACCGGCCAAACCCTCCCTAACCCGGACGACGCTAGCCCAATTGTGCGTCGCGGCCGGCTGCGACAGAGCCTGGGGGCGAACCCAGAGACTCTGGTGGCGCAGTTAGCACTGCGATGCAGTGCCCTAGACCACTGCGCCACCCGGGAGGCCCTCAAATTTTATTTTATTTTATTTGAGGACAGAAATGTTGACAGCTGCGCCATACAGGTTGCAAAATAAATGGGAAGAGATTTTCGATGTACCGATTCCATGGCACATGGTTTATGAACTGGTCCAAAAAACAACACTTGATTCAACACTTAGAGTTTTTTCATTTAAATGATTATACAAAATTCTTGCCAGCAACAGAATGCTATACAGTGGGGCAAAAAAGTATTTAGTCAGCCACCAATTGTGCAAGTTCTCCCACTTAAAAAGATGAGAGAGGTCTGTAATTTTCATCATAGGTACACTTCAACTATGACAGACAAAATGAGAAAATGAAATCCAGAAAATCACATTGTAGGATTTTTAATGAAATGATTTGCAAATTATGGTGGAAAATAAGTATTTGGTCAATAACAAAAGTTTATCTCAATACTTTGTTATATACCCTTTGTTGGCAATGGCAGAGGTCAAATGTTTTCTGTAAGTATTCACAAGGTTTTCACACACTGTTGCTGGTATTTTGGCCCATTCCTCCATGCAGATCTCCTCTAGAGCAGTGATGTTTTGGGGCTGTTGCTGGACAACACAGACTTTCAACTCCCTCCAAAGATTTTCTATGGGGTTGAGATCTGGAGACTGGCTAGGCCACTCCAGGACCTTGAAATGCTTCTTACGAAGCCACTCCTTCGTTGCCCGGGCGGTGTGTTTGGGATCATTGTCATGCTGAAAGACCCAGCCACGTTTCATCTTCAATGCCCTTGCTGATGGAAGGAGGTTTTCACTCAAAATCTCACGATACATGGCCCCATTCATGCTTTCCTTTACACGGATCAGTCATCCTGGTCCCTTTGCAGAAAAACAGTCCCAAAGCATGATGTTTCCACTCCCATGCTTCACAGTAGGTATGGTGTTCTTTGGATGCAACTCAGCATTCTTTGTCCTCCAAACACGACGAGTTGAGTTTTTACCAGAAAGTTCTATTTTGGTTTCATCTGACCATATGACATTCTCCCAATCTTCTTCTGGATCATCCAAATGCTCTCTAGCAAACTTCAGACGGGCCTGGACATGTACTGGCTTAAGCAGGGGGACACGTCTGGCACTGCAGGATTTGAGTCCCTGGCGGCGTAGTGTGTTACTGATGGTAGGCTTTGTTACTTTGGTCCGAGCTCTCTGCAGGTCATTCACTAGGTCCCCCGTGTGTTTCGGGGTGTTTTTCTCACCGTTCTTGTGATCATTTTGACCTCACGGGGTGAGATCTTGCGTGGAGCCCCAGATCGAGGGAGATTATCAGTGGTCTTGTATGTCTTCCATTTCCTAATAATTGCTCCCACAGTTGATTTCTTCAAACCAAGCTGCTTACCTATTACAGATTCAGTCTTCCCAGCCTGGTGCAGGTCTACAATTTTGTTTCTGGTGTCCTTTGACAGCTCTTTGGTCTTGGCCATAGTGGAGTTTGGAGTGTGACTGTTTGAGGTTGTGGACATGTGTCTTTTATACTGATAACAAGTTCAAACAGGTGCCATTAATACAGGTAACGAGTGGAGGAGAGGAGCCTCTTAAAGAAGACGTTACAGGTCTGTGAGAGACAGAAATCTTGCTTGTTTTGTAAGTGACCAAATACTTATTTTCCACCATAATTTGCAAATAAATTCATAAAAAATCCTACAATGTGATTTTCTGGATTTTTTTTCTCATTTTGTCTGTCATAGTTGAAGTGTACCTATGATGAAAATTACAGGCCTCTCTCATCTTTTTAAGGGGAGAACTTGCACAATTGGTGGCTGACTAAATACTTTTTTGCCCCACTGTATATATGGGGCATACAACAATCTCAGCTCTGTAGATTTTTCTGCGAAGAGACAGAATCACTAGATCATTTATTCTGGCATTGCCCCTGTGTAGTTTTTTTCTGGTCACAGGTTCAGGAATGGTAAAAAAAATCACAACATTAATTTAAAATGTACCTTACTGTCACGCCCTGGCCTTAGTATTCTTTGTTTTCTTTATTATTTTAGTTAGGTCAGGGTGTGACATGGGGAATGTTTGTGTTTTGTCGTTTTGGGTGGTTAGATGGTAAAGGGGGTGTTGGGTGTAGTGTATGAGTTTGTGTTGAGTGAATGTTTCTAGGTATGTCTATGGTTGAGTGAATGTGTTTAGGTATGTCTATGGTTGCCTGAGTGGTTCTCAATCAGAGACAGATGTCTTTCATTTGTCTCTGATTGGGAGCCATATTTAAGGCAGCCATGGGCATCATGCATTTGTGGGTAATTGTCTATGCCTAAGTGTTTAGTGTCAGCACTTATGTTTGAATAGCTTCACGGTTGTCTGTTTTGTTGTTTTGTTTAGTTTGTATAGTGTTCGTTTCGTTTTCGTCTTCTTTCTTAAATAAAGAAGATGTACTTTCCACACGCTGCATTTTGGTCCTCACTCTCTCCCATTGACGATCGTGACACTTACAAATAGCAGTGTTGGGCGATTTGGAAAGCCATAGTCAGTCAATAAATAATATAATTATACTCATAGGAAAGGTTTTCATCTTTAGCTCTCAATCTGTGGATACTATACGATTAGAAAGGTAAAAAATATAACAGCACAATTAAAAAATATATGGCACATGGAAAACAAACGAGGGTGGTCTATGGTGATAGATGGGAAGGGCTGAGAGTGGCTGAGGGGTGAGATTAAAGAGTTTATGTTATGTATTATTGTTATATGATTGCTTTATATAAAAGTACCATGAATGATGTGTATGCAAAATGTGTATGTAAAATGTATATGTAAAATGTATATGTATATATAAAATATATGTATATGTAGCAGAAAAGCTGTAAAGGCAGTCCTCCTCCTCTTCATCTGAAGAGGAGGAGTATTGAGGGAACCAAGGCGCAGCGTAGTGAAATGACATATTTTATTAACGAAAACACGAACTTGACTAAACTAACAAAAACAACAAACGGTGTAGACAGACCTAAACGACGAACTTACATAAAACAAGAAGAACGCACGAATAGGAAACATAGACTACACAAACCGAACAAACCGTAAACAGTCCCGCCGTGGTGTACAGACACAGACACGGAAGACAATCACCCACAACGAACACTGTGACAACGCCTACCTAAATATGACTCTTAATTAGAGGAACGCCAAACACCTGCCTCTAATTAAGAGCCATACCAGGCAACCCAAAACCAACACAGAAACAGAAAACATAGAATGCCCACCCAACCTCACGTCCTGACCAACTAACACACATAACAAACTAACATAAATAGGTCAGGAACGTGACAAAAGCTGTAAAAAACAAACAAGATATGTGTCCTCCGAAGAGGGGTGGTGGTGCATGGGTTAATAATACAATTTTTTTTTTTTACAAAAAAAGAATGTTTGGCAAATCCTCTCCTTGGTGCAATCCAGAATCCTTGCAACTAAACCCTAAACCTTAACTCTTACCCTTTCCCTAACCATGACCATAAACCGTACCTAACCCTGACCTTAATCCTAACCTTAACCCTTACCTTAACCATTTTCAATTTCAACTTCATTGGGTAGGGATGTCCCACAGATAGCATGGACCATTGGCCAATACATAGCATCAGCAATCCAGGGTTTATACAGATCCCTGGTTCCACCTGTGCCGTTTAACACATTAGCTTTCAAAAGGAGCGCACCTATTCATGCAGGTTCATATAAACTCTCCACACTCGCCTACTACTCCCACTCGATGGTCCGATATACAGTAAAGCATCTGACCAATAGGAACACGGAACATACCAAACACAGGAAACGACTACACTTCTGATTGGGTGATAGAGGAGCCCTCGCATACAGGGACAAAATTTTCGCTCACTGTTTGCAGATGTGTCTACTATAAATACATGAAAACTGAACCACTATCGTAAATTGCAACACCATTCAAAGGTAAGGACTATTCGGTCAAATACCTTATGTGAGCTGAGCGATAACTGTCTGATTTAACTGTGCGGTATTGGGGTGTCAGATTTCACCAAAAGGAACTGGCTTTTTAAGGTCGGGCAAACTGTGCCGCTGTTTTCTCTTTTGAATTGAGCATATCAGCTTTAAAAAGAGTACAATATTCTGGTAATTGAGCTGTGCTAAATAAGCCATGAATATAGATTTGCTCATAATTGCTATAGGCCTATGTTTCATAATATACAATGCGGATTGATGTTTGAAGTTGTTTTGAATAGGATCAAAATGGGAAGCTTGCAAGAACCCAGTGCTTTGACAGCCAGACTGCAGAACACTCTCATGTCTTACCATAGCCTGGATGAGAATGAGTGGAGGGTAGCCAAGAAATCGGTGGGTGATAGAGTATTTTCACAGTCTATTTAATCACCTCCTATACTGTAGGCTCAAAAGTTAATTGATTGGAAACGATGTATACCACACACCATATGCTATCTTCAACCACTTACACTTTCAATTCCTCCTAAGCTCATTTTGTTTGTGCAAAACTGCGCTGGCACCAGACTGTTTCTTCTGCTTCTATGGGGTTTCCACTATCTTGATGTTTTTTGTAATCTTACATTGTAGAAAGATGTCACGGTATGGAGAAAGTCATCAGAGGAGTTTCATGGCTATCTGTAAGTATGGGCCTTCTTTCAGCAATGACCCTGGGCATGAAATCACAAATATCATGCCTATATTCTGTGTTTTAGCCATATTGCAGTCAATTCATTCCCTTTTATTGATGGAAAAGAAAAAGGAACCCACTGGCCACATACATATATTAAACGTCTATTCCACGTTGGTTCAACATAATTTAATTGAAATGACGTGGAAACAACGTTGATTCAACCAATGTGTACCCAGTGGGAAGGTTTATTTGTCTGATCTGATGTGTGATGGTTTTATCTTGCAGGTATAAAGCCCAGGGTATGGTCGACGATAACCCCAATAGAATAGTGGATTACATACGCCCTGGGCCTTATCGATTAGACTGGGATAGTTTGATGACAGCAATGGACATAATAGAGACCCTTGATCAGGTAAACCCATCATCCCTTAAGTTTTCTTTGATAAGTTGATCAAATGGCAAAAGTATCTTATTTCTCTCATGAAGATACATGTAGACTGCACACAGTTTTTTATTTGTGTAATTCTTATTTTACCACACTTAAGTACTGCCCACACTGCCCTAAATATTACTCAATTTGTCAGAATAATGATTTTCCATCTTCTTATTAGGTGATATAAGAGGGCTTTGTCACAGTTAGCATGTTATCCCAAATGAATCCCAAATGAATCAATGTTTATCTCTGTCTGTCTGCAGGGCTGTTGTGTGATGAGGTACACTACTGCAGGCCAGCTGTGGAACATCATAGCTCCCAGAGAGTTTATTGATTTCTCCTACACCACAGACTACCAGGATGGACTATTGTCCTGCGGTGAGTAGCAATGTGCAGTTATGGAACCACAAGGGAAGGTAGCATAATGAATACAAAAGTGTTGTGTGTAAGGAGTCTGGTGTTCACTACTTTCTTCTAACTACAGTATTAGTATCTAACTAAAATGCTGAATCCCAAACAGCCTCACAGGTTTGATATTTAAAGACTGTGATCCAGGAAATGTTTTCTGTGTAATAGCTCTGTGTCTGTGTAATAGCCCGTGTCTGTGTAATAGTTATGTGTCTGTGTAATAGTTCTGTGTCTGTGTAATAGCTCTATGTCTGTGTAATAGCTCGTGTCTGTGTAATAGTTATGTGTCTGTGTAATAGTTCTGTGTCTGTGTAATAGCTCTGTGTCTGTGTAATAGCTCTGTGTCTGTGTAATAGTTCTGCATCTGTGTAATAGCTCTGTGTCTGTGTAATAGTTCTACGTTTGTGTAATAACTCTGTGTATATGTAATAGCTCTGTGTCTGTGTAATAGTTCTGAGTCTGTGTAATAACTCTGTGTCTGTGTAATAGCTCTGTGTCTGTGTAATAGCTCTGTGTATGTGTGTAATAGCTCTGTGTCTGTGTAATAGTTATGTGCCTGTGTAATAGCTCTGTGTCTGTGTAATAGTTATGTGTCTGTGTAATAGCTCTGTGTAGGTGTGTAATAGCTCTGTGACTGTGTAATAACTCTGTGTCTGTGTAATAGCTCTGTGTCTGTGTAATAGCTCTGTGTAGGTGAAATAGTTCTGTGTCTGTGTAATAGTTATGTGTCTGTGTAATAGCTCTGTGTCTGTGTAATAGCTCGTGTCTGTGTAATAGTTATGTTTCTGTGTAATAGCTCTGTGTCTGTGTAATAGTTCTGTGTCTGTGTAATAGCTCCGTGTCTGTGTAATAGTTATGTGTCTGTGTAATAGTTCTGTGTCTGTGTAATAGCTCTGTGTCTGTGTAATAGCTCTGTGTCTGTGTAATAGTTCTGCATCTGTGTAATAGCTCTGTGTCTGTGTAATAGCTCAGTGTCTGTGTAATAGCTCTGTGTCTGTGTAATAGCTCTGCATCTGTGTAATAGCTCTGTGTCTGTGTAATAGTTATGTGTCTGTGTAACAGTTCTACGTTTGTGTAATAGCTCTGTGTATATGTAATAGCTCTGTGTCTGTGTAATAGTTCTGAGTCTGTGTAATAACTCTGTGTCTGTGTAATAGCTCTGTGTCTGTGTAATAGTTCTGCGTTTGTGTAATAGTTCTGCATCTGTGTAATAGCTCTGTGTCTGTGTAATAGTTATGTATCTGTGTAATAACTCTGTGTCTGTGTAATAACTCTGTGTAGGTGTGTAATAGCTCTGTGTCTGTGTGTAATAGCTCTGTGTCTGTGTAATAGCTCTGTGTCTGTGTGTAATAGCTCTGTGTTTGTGTGTAATAGTTCTGAGTCTGTGTAATAACTCTGTGTCTGTGTAATAGCTCTGTGTCTGTGTAATAGCTCTGTGTCTGTGTAATAGCTCTGTGTATATGTAATAGCTCTGTGTCTGTGTAATAGTTCTGAGTCTGTGTAATAACTCTGTGTCTGTGTAATAGCTCTGTGTCTGTGTAATAGTTCTGCGTTTGTGTAATAGTTCTGCGTCTGTGTAATAGTTATGCATCTGTGTAATAGTTATGTGTCTGTGTAATAGCTCCGTGTCTGTGTAATAGCTCCGTGTCTGTGTAATAGCTCTGTGTCTGTGTAATAGCTCTGTGTCTGTGTAATAGTTCTGCATCTGTGTAATAGCTCTGTGTCTGTGTAATAGTTCTACGTTTGTGTAATAGCTCTGTGTATATGTAATAGCTCTGTGTCTGTCTAATAGTTCTGAGTGTGTAATAACTCTGTGTCTGTGTAATAGCTCTGTGTCTGTGTAATAGTTCTGTGTAGGTGTGTAATAGCTCTGTGTCTGTGTGTAATAGCTCTGTGTCTGTGTAATAGTTATGTATCTGTGTAATAACTCTGTGTCTGTGTAATAACTCTGTGTCTGTGTAATAGCTCTGTGTCTGTGTAATAGCTCTGTGTAGGTGTGTAATAGCTCTGTGTCTGTGTGTAATAGCTATGTGTCTGTGTAATAGCTCTGTGTAGGTGTGTAATAGCTCTGTGTCTGTGTGTAATAGCTCTGTGTAGGTGTGTAATAGCTCTGTGTCTGTGTGTAATAGCTATGTGTCTGTGTAATAGCTCTGTGTAGGTGTGTAATAGCTCTGTGTCTGTGTGTAATAGCTCTGTGTAGGTGTGTAATAGCTCTGTGTCTGTGTGTAATAGCTCTGTGTCTGTGTAATAGCTCTGTGTAGGTGTGTAATAGCTCTGTGTAGGTGTGTAATAGCTCTGTGTCTGTGTGTAATAGCTCTGTGTCTGTGTGTAATAGCTCTGTGTCTGTGTAATAGCTCTGTGTCTGTGTGTAATAGCTCTGTGTAGGTGTGTAATAGCTCTGTGTAGGTGTGTAATAGCACTGTGTCTGTGTGTAATAGCTCTGTGTAGGTGTGTAATAGCTCTGTGTAGGTGTGTAATAGCTCTGTGTCTGTGTGTAATAGCTCTGTGTCTGTGTGTAATAGCTCTGTGTAGGTGTGTAATAGCTATGTGTCTGTGTAATAGCTCTTTGTAGGTGTGTAATAGCTCTGTGTCTGTGTAATATTTATGTGTCTGTGTGTAATAGCTCTGTGTAGGTGTGTAATAGCTCTGTGTCTGTGTAATAGCTCTGTGTAATAGCTCTGTGTCTGTGTGTAATAGCTCTGTGTCTGTGTGTAATAGCTCTGTGTAATAGCTCTGTGTCTGTGTGTAATAGCTCTGTGTCTGTGTAGGTGTTTCTCTTTCTGTTCAATTTCCAAAAGTTGTGTTTAACTGAAACATTAAAATTGTTCTAAACTTTAGGGAGTACATTTTTTATCTTTCCTTTCCACAAGGTCTATATGCAGGGTCAACTTATTTTAGCGAGACCCGGAATGCCACTCCAGGAAGTTGTCTGACCACTTCTTTCTCCACCAGGTATCAGTGTGGAGCATGAGGAGCAGCACCAGAGTTATGTTCGGGGCTTCAACCACCCATGTGGCTGGTTCTGTGTGCCCACCCCAGACAGCACCACCACCGCAGCCCAGAGCCTCCTGACAGGGTACATTCAGACAGACCTCCGGGGTATGATCCCCCAGTCTGCCGTGGACACAGCCATGGCCAGCACCCTCATCAACTTCTACACTGACCTGCGCAGGGCTCTGAAGAAGGCCTAACCAGTACCAGCCCGGTTGCCAGATTGGTTTATGCTTTAGCCAACTCTGTCGTATTTGTTGTTATACTGAATGTATGGGATGGCAAGGGAAGTAAGAGGGGTTGGCTAAAACACGTTCAAATCTGGCGACTAGGCTAAACCAGTACATACTAATAGCTCTCCTTTTCAATACACCAGTCGATTGATCAGTCAGTCTACACTCCACCCTCATAGAGGGCTATAGAGATCCAACTCCAATTCACACCAACTCAGGGCAGGATCCAGTTTAGGTTGAAACAGGGTAGGAGTTAAAGGACGTGGTCTGACCTGGTCTGCTGCTCACTGGACTTTGGAGTTGTGACTTGTTATTTGTCTGCTCTTTAAATCATTATATAATACTGAAAATTGCTACGAGATTAAGGTAGTACACAAACACTGAAGCACTTGATCAAAGTCGGTTTGCCTTTTTTGTTGATCTTTTTTGCTGATTTCGGACAAACATCGAACGTACCCAACAAAAGAAATCGTTGGGGGTAGATAGATAAAAAATATAGGTAGACAGACAGCCAATACAATCAATGCAATGTTGCTTTCAGTTGGAAGTTACAAGTGAAAGTGTTTGCAGGACTATACATTGGAATTTGACTGGTGTGTCATGCCCTGATCTGTTTCACCTGTCCTTGTGCTTGTCTCCACCCCCCTCCAGGTGTCACCCATCTTCCCTATTATCCCCTGTGTATTTATACCTGTGTTCTCTGTCTGTTTGTTGCCAGTTGGTCTTGTTAGTTCAAGCTTACCAGCGTTTTTCCTGGCAGCGCCTATCGTTTCCCAGCCTCTCTTTCCTCGTCCTCCTGGTTTTTGACCTTTGCCTGTCCTGACCCTGTACCTGCCCACCTGACCTCTCTGCCTGATCCTGAGTCCGCCTGCCGTCTTGTACCTTTGCTCCACCTCTGGATTACTGAACCCTGCCTGCCCCTGACCCTGAGTCCGCCTGCCGTCCTGTACCTTTGCCTTACCCTGGATCTTCGACCCCTGCCTGCCTTGACCTGTCTTTGCCTGCCCCTTTTGCTACAATAAACATTGTTACTTCTACAGTCTGCATCTTGGTCTTACCTTGAACCCGAGATATGGTGCTAATATAAATTGGTGATGTCCATCAAATGTCTTCAACGATAGCTACCGATAACAGTTTCCAGCCAGACGTGCATCTATCTGTTTACGTTTTTATAATAATGATTAACTGTAACTCTTTGGACTATAATAGTAAATATCAGACACTGATTTGACATTCGTCCCAAATAGTCCTCGGTGAGGCAATAACAAATGTCACTGCCAGACAAAATCCATGATAAAAAGAACTACAACAATAGGAGTAGGAAAGCATGGTACTGTACACTAAAAGCCTCATGTAAAAGAGTTTGCAAAACCTTTTTGAATTATTTTCACATCTGATGGATAACCAGCTCAATATCAAGTACAGCATATTATGTACACTGTAGATTGATGCATTCTTTTAAATTTCATGTGTAGTTTTATTTGTATCCCTTCTTGCCTTCCTTAAATTATCGTTCTGTAATGTAACAGAAGGAAGAAATTGGATGCCACACGTACCTTTTTTGAACCTTTACACTTCTCCCTATTGTTCCTTGCCTTAGGACTAAATGAACATGAGAAGACTACTTAACAATTCTATTCTGAACAAAAATATAAAAGCAACATACAACAATTTCAAAGATTTTACTGAGTTACAGTTCATATAAGGAAATTAGTCAATTGAAATAAATTCATTAGGCCCTAATCTATGGATGTTTTACTGTTGTTTTATTTCTTTACTTACCTATTGTTCACCTAATACCTTTTTTGCACTTTTGGTTAGAACCTGTAAGTAAGCATTTCACTGTAAGGTGACCTTACCTGTTGTAAGGTCTGGGCCTGTACACCTGTTGTATTCGGGGCACGTGACAAATAAACCTGGATTTGATTTGATTTGATGGGCCATGGGTGAGCCTGGGAGAGCATAGGCCCACCCACTTGGGAGTCAGGCTCACCCACTGGGGAATCAGAATGAGTTTTTCCCCACAAAAGGGCTTTATTACAGACACAGTTTCATCAGCTGTCTGGGTGGCTGGTCTCAGACAATCCTGCAGGTGGAGAAGCCAGATGTGGAAGTCCTGGGCTGGCGAGGTTACACTTGGTCTGCGGTTGTGAGGCCAGTTGGACGTACTGCCAAATTCTCTAAAATTATGTTGGAGGCGGTTTATGGTAGAGAAATTAACATTTCATTCTCTGGCAACAGCTCTGGTGGACATTCCTGCATTCAGCATGTAAGAGACATCTGTGGCATTGTGTTGTGTGACAAAACTTCACATTTTTGAGTGGCCTTTTATTGTCCCCAGCATAAGGTGCACCTGTGTAATGATCATGCTGTTTAATCAGCTTCTTCATATGCCACACTTGTCATGTGGATGTATTATATTGGCCAAGGAGAAATGCTCACTAAGGGATTTAAACAAATTTTGACACAAGATTTGAGAGCAATAAGCTTTTGTGTGTCTGTAAAATTTCGGGGATCTTTTATTTCAGCTCATGAAACATGCACCAACACTTTACATGTTGCGTTTATATTTTTGTTCAGTATATTTTCTAGGTTTGATAAACAAACAAAAAACTAAAATGAAAGATATTCTTTATAGGACAAGCAGCCCCAAGGCAGATATTAGTATATTAGTGTTATTTATTTTAAGTTATTGTTAGAGTTTGTTAAGTTATTGTATGCTACTATAAAATCTGTAATATTTAATCACATTAGGGATGTATTGGATCCCTTGTAGTATTTGTTTTATAGTACAATACTAAAAAACATGCTCTGCTTTCCCCCTCTTATCATTTTGGAATTCTTCATACATTTTCTCATGTGATTCAAGTTGTCTATTGTTATGTATATTAAAGTTAATTAAAGTACGGTCTTCATGTCTCACCCCATCGCCTTTTCTTGGTCTAATGTTGGGTATGAATCTATGTCATTAAAGGTACACTACTTTTACTTTTGTTTCCACCACTGTAATAATTTGTTTGTAAAATGGTAAACACAAACGTTATCAGTCAAATCAAATGTATTTTATTTAGCAGTTGTGCTTTACAGATACCTAGCTTTAAATCCCAAAGAGCAAGCAATGCAGATGCAGAAGCACAGTGGCTAAGAAAAACTCCCTAGAAGGCAGAAACCTAAGAAGCAGTGGAGGCTGCTGAGGGGAGAATGGCTCATAATAATGGCTGAAACGGAGCAAATGGAATGGCATCAAACAATGTAAATAAAATCAAACAATGTGTTTGATATAATCACGGGGCAACTTTGGTTTTAGAAGTGGGGGAGATAACTTTTTTATTTAAGCACATCATTGCCTCGGGGGCAAAAATGCAATTTCAGATTGTGGGGGGACATGTTGCGCCCCTGGATATAATTGATACCATTCCACTAATTTCGCTCCAGTTATTACCATGAACCCATTCTCCCAAATTAAGGTGCCACCAACCTGCTGTGCTAAGAAGAAACCTAGAGAGGAACCAGGCGCCTAGGGGTGGTCAGTCCTCTTCTGGCTGAACCAGTTGGAGATTTAAGAGTACATGAGGTCATTAATGCCAGATTGTTTTTCAAGATGTGTAAATGTTTATAGATGACCAGCAGGGTAAAATAATAACCATGATGGCTGTAGATGGTGCAACAGTTCAACACTTCAGGAATGTATTTATTTTTTATTTCACCTTTATTTAACCAGGCAAACTAGTTTAGAACAAGTTCTAATTTACAACTGCGACCTGGCCAAGATAAGCAAAGCAGAAAAAAAAAAGTCTATATACAGTGTGTGCAAATGGCGTGAGGAGGTAGGCAATAAATAGGCCATAGTAGCGAAGTAATTACAATTTAGCAGATTAACACTGGAGTGAAAAATGAGCAGATGATGGTGTGCAAGTAGAGATACTGGTGTACAAAAGAGCAGAAAGTAAATAAAAACAATATGGGGATGAGGTAGGTAGATTGAGTGGGCTATTCACAGATTAACTATGTACAGCTGCAGCGATGGGTTAGCTGCTCAGATAGCTGATGTTTAAAGTTAGTGAGGGAAATATAAGTCTCCAGCTTCAGCGTTTTTTGCAATTTGTTCCAGTCACTGGCAGCAGAGAACTGGAAGGAAAGGCGGCCAAAGGTGGTGTTGGCTTTGGGGATGACCAGTGAGATATACCTGCTGGAGCGCGTGTTACGGGCTGGTGTTGTTATCGTGACCAGTGAGCTGAGATAAGGCGGAGCTTTACCTAGCATAGACTTATAGATGACCTGGAGCCAGTGGGTCTGGTGACGAATATGTAGCGAGGGCCAGCCGACTAGAGCATACAGGTCGTAGTGGTGGGTGGTATAAGGGGCTTTGGTAACAAAACGGATGGCACTGTGATAGACTGCATCCAGTTTGCTGAGTAGAGTATTGGAAGCTATTTTGTAAACGACATCGCCGAAGTCGAGGATTGGTAGGATAGTCAGATTTACTAGGGTAAGTTTTGCGGCATGAGTGAAGGAGGCTTTGTTGCAAAGTAGAAAGCCAATTCTAGATTTGATTTTGGATTGGAGATGTTTAATATGAGTCTGGAAGGAGAGTTTAAAGTCTAGCCAGACACCTAGGTATTTGTAGTTGTCCACATATTCTAGGTCAGAACCGTCCAGGGTAGTGATGCTAGTCGGGCGGGTGGGTGCGGGCAGCTAATGGTTGAAGAGCATGCGTTTGGTTTAACTAGCGTTTAAGAGCAGTTGGAGGCCACGGAAGGAGTGTTGTATGGCATTGAAGCTTGTTTGGAGGTTAGTTAACACAGTGTCCAAAGAAGGGCCAGATGTGTACAGAATGGTGTTGTCTGCGTAGAGGTGGATCAGGGAATCACCCGCAGCAAGGGCATCATTGATACATCATTGATATATACAGAGAAAAGAGTCGGCCCGAGAATTGAACCCTGTGGTACCACCATAGAGACTGCCAGAGGTCTGGACAACAGGCACACTGAATTGACACACTGAACTCTATCTGAGAAGTAGTTGGTGAATCAGGCGAGGCAGTCATTTGAGAAACCAAGACCTATTGAGTCTGCCAATAAGAATAGACAGAGTCTTGAAAGATTGACAGAATCGAAAGCCTTGGCCGGGTCAATGAAGACGGCTGCACAGTACTGTTTTTGTATCGATGGCAGTTCTGATATTGTTTAGTACCTTGAGCGTGGCTGAGGTGCACCCGTGACGAGCTCGGAAATCGGATTGCACAGCGGAGAAGGTACGGTGAGATTCGAAATTGTCAGTGAGCTGTTTATTAACTTGGCTTTCGAAGACTTTAGAGAGGCAGGGCAGGATGGATATAGGTCTATAACAGTTTGGGTCTAGAGTGTCACCCCCTTTGAAGAGGGGGATGACCGTGGCAGTTTTCCAATCTTTAGGGATCTCGTACAATACGAAAGAGAGGTTGAACAGACTGGTAATAGGAGTTGCAACAATGGCGGCAGATAGTTTTAGAAAGAGAGGGTCCAGATTGTCTAGCACTGCTGATTTGTACGGGTCCAGGTTTTGCAGTTCTTTCAGAACATCTGCTATCTGGATTTGGGTGAAGGAGAAGGAGAAGCTGGGGAGGCTCGGGCAAGAAGCTGCGGGGGGCGGGGGGGCGGAGTTGTTGGCCGGGGTTGGGGTAGCCTGGAGGAAAGCATGGCCAGCCGTAGAGAAATGCTTATTGAAATTTTCGATTATCATGGATTTATCGGTGGTGACCGTGTTACCTAGCATCAGAGCAGTGGGCAGTTGGGAGGAGGTGCTCTTGTTCTGCATGGACTTTACAGTGCCCCAAAACTTTTTGGAGGTAGAGCTACAGGATGCAAATTTCTGTTAAAAAGCTAGCCTTTGCTTTCCTGACTGACTGCGTGTATTGGTACCTGACTTCCCTGAACAGCTGCATATCGTGGGGACTATTCGATGCAATTGCAGTCCGCCACAAGATGTTTTTGTGCTGGTCAAGGGCAGTCAGGTCTGGAGTGAACCAAGGGCTATATCTGTTCTTAGTTCTAAATTTTTTGAAAGGGGCATACTTATTTAAGATGGTGAGGAAATTACTTTTCAAGAACGACCAGGCATCCTCGACTGACGGGATGAGGTCAATATCCTTCCAGGATACCCGGGCCAGGTAGATTAGAAAGGCCTGCTCGCAGAATTGTTTTAGGGAGCGTTTGACGGTGATGAGGGGTGGTCATTTGACCGCGGACCCATAGCAGATGCAGGCAATGAGGCAGTGATCGCTGAGATCCTGATTGAAAACAGCAGAGGTGTATTTGGAGGTTAAATTGGTCAGGATAATATCTATGAGGGTGCCCATGTTTACGGATTTAGGGTTGTACCTGGTGGGTTCCTTGATTATTTGTGTGAGATTGAGGGCATCTAGCTTAGATTGTAGGACTGCCGGGGTGTTAAGCATATCCCAGTTTAGGTCACCTAACAGAACGAACTCTGAAGATAGATGAGGGGCAATCAATTCACATATGGTGTCCAGGGCACAGCTGGGAGTTGAGGGGGGTCTATAACAGGCTATCTCTGCAGTAGATTGCAACTCATCCCCCTTTGGCAGTTCTATCTTGACGGAAAATGTTTTAGTTGGGTATGGGCTCACTGTGGGTGAAAAGATGCATTTATATGACATGACTGTTCTAGTCATGTGTGTCAGATTAGCCTGAGAAAATGCTCGTTACTCTCAATATTCACATATTTAAAATGCTCTATAATGTACAACCTCTTATTGTTTTGTACTGCATGTCTGCCCCCTGGTGGTCATCTAATGGATGTTCTGCACTTTTCAATTGTGTAAATTCTGTACTTGTTAAATCTCTGCTACTCCATCTGCAATGAATACCTGCAGGTGCGCTTGACTTAATGTATTTGATGTGTGGATGATAGCAATGAAATCGGTAAGTGATACAGTATTTTCACAACCACGACACAGATGCATAATGATGTTGTGATCCCTGTGACCACTGTCAGGAGGTCCTTTAACATCAGTGAGGTGAAGGTTTTTTTCAGTGTTTGATAGCCACGTGCACAGGGTTGCAGGTGTGATTGCAGGGTACAGTGAACCTCTTGTGTGTGTGTGTGTGTGTGTGTGTGTGTGTGTGTGTGTGTGTGTGTGTGTGTGTGTGTGTGTGTGTGTGTGTGTGTGTGTGTGTGTGTGTGTGTGTGTGTGTGTGTGAGGCAGACAGGCTCCTTCAGACAACCTGTTGCTGTTTAACGGCCTATCCCTGCTGCAACCTGGTTCTTATGAATTGCACATAACACCATTGGTCTGGGTGCCGGTCTTTTTCTGCTTTAGCCAATTTGCTGTTGTCTTTCCAAACTTGCTAAACATAAGGCAAGACAACATTGTGATGTTTTACTGTTGAGTTTAGAAACAATCGGATACCCAGACTATCGCATCAGGGATTATGTTTAATCAGTAACAGATCTTCTACTGGGTTGTGTTGTACTCTGCTGTATTCATTATAAAGTGTCCTTTGTCAGTTTATTTGACCGTAGGGAATCACAACATCCCTGCAGAGAGAGAGAGAGGAAGAGAGAGAGAGACTGTGAGAATTAAAGGAAAGAAAAAAGAGAGAGATAAACAGTGATAGGCTACCTCTAGGCTGTGTGCCTACACTTTCGATATCCAGTCATAAATTAGTCATCAGTATCACTTCCCTAGTGTGATCTTATTTCCACACAGTCCTCTAGTCTAATTGCAGGTGCGCTCGATTTGGCTGATCTGACCTGGCCAGTGGGAGGACAGTGCACTTTAGGACTAATAAATGGGTCAAGCGGTGTGCCTGGACAGCTAAATCGGGCTCACTTCTTGGCGCGATGCTACAGGTAGATCGTACTTTTTCGACTGACGTCACTCCCAGGGATGGGCTTGTCACGTGGTTAAAGTCTGCGCTATCTCGTGGAAAACAACCTCTGAGCTGCAAGGGAAAAAACTGGGAGAAAAACTACTGGAGAAAACAAGCTAATTTAGCAGGGGCAAAGGTAAGCCCAAACTATTTCAACAACGCACTCTAATAATCACAATTTTTGTAAATGACCACGTAGACAGAAGACTATAGCTTTACCATAACATATTCAGAAGCTACTTTTCACTCCAGTGTTGCCGGAGAATGGTGCCAAGTTTCTAATTCGTCGCGACTGCATTCGGATAGCCTATTGCCGATAGCCTTACCAAATGCACAATCCACTATTACGTCCAAGTAGGTTATAAACTTGTCTTTATTATTAAATGCGACAAAACTAAATCCACCATTCACAGACACTGAAAAGGTAGACTGAAGTGCCATGACAGCGAACGTGTCCTTTGAAACAACTGAGTCAGGGGTGCTGGATACAATATAACGTTAACGTTACTGTATTAAGTTATATTTTGTTTCAAGTCAAGTGATAGTGTAATAAGCAATACTATAAGGATTCGCATGGTAGGCCTAATTATTCCTGTCTTTCAATGGTTGTTTTACTTCACCTGTGAAATACTCTTATGTGTTTGTTAATAGTGTTATAGATATTTTTGAATGGTTTGCTTTAACAAATTGCAGGGCAATTCAAAATGTATTTTGAACAATTAAAATGCATTGTTTTATTTGTTTTATCAGTAGGCTATAATGATATAGTGCTTTAGCCCCGGGCTACTCTTTTCTTTTACCACCTATATGATTTTGGAGACTTGCATTTTTAGTCAATTACATTGTAGAATGTGTATCCATTTAATGTGTGTATAAACCCAAAGACTCATCTTTGTGTCTGCAGGTGATTCCTGGATGTATGTATGATCTGTATGTCCAGACAAGGTTTGCACTCTGACCTGCAAGCCAATGTAAGTCGTGCTGAGTGACTGCGTGTGAAAGAGGTATTCCAACACAGTATGTTCATTTATCATCATCTAATAACATAATTTATCCTCTCCAATTGAAGATGGCATGCTGGCTGATGATCATCAATAATATATTTTTGTGTCACTACTGCTAGTAATTAAAGCAACACTTCGCTGACTATCCAACCCTTACAAAAAAAGATTGCAGTTTTGAAACTGCAGTAAAAGTGCAGTAACTGCAGTCGACGACTGTGGTATTTTGGACGCAGTATTTGCAGCAGTTGTACTGCACTCTAACTCAAATCAAATGTTATTTGTCACCTGTGCCAAATACAACAGGTGTAGACCTTACTGTGAAATGCTTACTTACAAGCCCTTAACCAACAATGCAGTTCAAGAAATAGAGTTAAGAAAATATTAACTAAATAATGCAAAGTAAAAAAATTATATAAAATCAAAAAGTAACAGAAGAAAATTACATAACAATAACGAGGCTATATACAGGGTGTACTGCTACCAAGTCAATGTGCAGGGGTACAGGTTAGTTGAGGTAATTTGTAACGGGACTATGCATAGATAATAAACAGCGAGTAGCAGCAGTGTAAAAAAAAACTACAGTTCTACTGCACTCTGACTGCAATCTTTTTTTCGTAAGGGAAATGACTCCAGTACTCAATAGTCCAATGTAGGCTAGCCTATTTGCCCACCTCCTTATTTAGTTGTGGCACAAAAATGTGTTCCTGACTCAACTTACACTCATTCATTGGTACTTTTAGGGTGTTTTCACATATTGTTCTCTTTAAAAGAACTGATCGCAGTCCTCTTTAAAGTGCTAAATAACTCAGTTCACTTCAACTATTTTGTCCTCTCTGCATGTTTAGAAAGGAACCAAGATATTTCTCCAACATCTGGATCTGGCACTCTGGATTTTTTACAAAGAGCAGGACAAGCCATCTTTTTTGGGGGGGGGAACCTGAACATCATCATATTCTCTCTTTTGTGGGACCAATGTGAGGGTTTAGGGCAGGGGAAACGGTGTTGCAGTAGCGTGTGGTGCGGGAATAATGACACATGAACCTGGGGAGTGTTGCGTTCACATTGTCCTGAAAATGGGAACTGGACGACGGAATTCAAGCAAACCGAACTCAGATCACCTCTTAAGAATGGTCTCAGTTCGGTTCGCTTCTGGGGATCTTTTAAGGGGTCTGAGTTTTCTTTGGAGTGTTCACACTGCTTAAAAAATTAAGCAAACCGCAAAAGAAAAAGGCTGAAAGGGACCAAGTGTGAAAACACCCTAAGTGCAGGTACTCCAGTTCTCTACCATTCTTGATGACCTATGGTTTAGTGTTAGTTTTCTATGGTGCTTGGGTCAGCATATAGATTTGGGCTGGTATCTATGGTTTGGTTTACCATTACATTGTGCATGTTTGGTTGACGTTATCAGTGGTGTGCCTGTTTTTTAAGTTTGGGATCTGGGATTTCTGATTGTTTTGACACATTTCCTGCTTCTGCTTTCCTCATTTATTGTGCTCTTGTAATCTCTTCTTGCTGTACTTATTTCATCATCATGCCAATCCTAAAAGATTTTTAATACTTTTGTGAAATATAAAAAGTTTTGATATTTAGCTGTTTTAAAAAGGGCACTATAACTTTTGTGTGTGTACTCGTGTGTGCAGGGCTCATCTCTTTCCCCATGACCTCTGGAGGAGGTCCCTGCGGCCGCACTGAGCGTGTCCGTCATGAACCCCATTACGACCAGGTCCCGCCAGGCTCCCTATGCCGAAACGACCCCTTTGACCTTCAACCCCTGAGGTACCAGCGGAGCACCGAACTAGCCCTGAGCTCTGATCCCCTTCCGCCCCCTCCCCTGCCCGACCAGCCCCCTGTGGGGCCCGAGTATGACCCCAGCGTCAGTGAGGACAACCCAGACACTGACCCAGATCCACACCTCGAACTAGACCCTGCCCTCGACATCAAACCGGTCCACCGTTTCATCCCTGACTCGTGGAAGAGCTTCTTCCGAGGGACCAGTCTCCGCAGCAGCAAGCCCTGCCCCATGCCTGCCTCCTCCTCCTCCTCTAACAACAACAACAGCACCAGTGGCGGGGTGCGCTGCTCGCCCCCACACTCGCCCTCCCTGCCCAGATCCTACCGGGACCCCTATGGGGGGTCAGGGGGAAGCAGCTACAACTCCCGCAAGGAGCTCCTGGGAGTGGGCGACCACCAAGAGTCAATTTCGGGACGCACACTCCACACGGCGCTCACCTACAGCGAGCGGGTGGAAGAGTACCACGAGCGCTACGGCTACATGAAGTCCTGGGCAGGCCTGCTGAGGATTCTGGGATGCGTGGAGCTGCTGCTGGGTGCAGCGGTGTTCGCCTGCGTGTGCGCCTATGTGCACAAGGACAACGAGTGGTTCAACATGTTTGGCTACTCCTCGCCTGGAAGTGCATATGGAGGCTACGGAGGGGGGATGTACGGAGCGGGCACCGGAGGGTCCTACTACTCGGGTCCTCAGACTCCGTTTGTGTTAGTTGTGGCGGGGCTGGCCTGGATAGTGACTGTGATATTGTTGGTGATCGGGATGACTATGTACTACCGCACCATCCTACTGGATTCCTCCTGGTGGCCACTGACAGAGTTTACTATAAACCTTGCCATGGCTGTGCTCTACATGGCTGCAGGTGGGTGGGACGTGAACTACACACTTTAGAGAGAGAATGCAATGCTATGTCAATGCAAACTATGATGATGGTTACTATTATTTGTGGTTCTTCCAACTGCTTAGCTGGTTATAGCATGATACTTGTAACACCAGTGTTGTGGTTGACTCCAGCATGGGCCATACATTTTATAATAATATACAGTAACTGTGTTGACACGTTGGATAAAAGTATTTACTAAATGACCATACTACTATCATTATTAGCTGTAGTCTACGTCAGAGACACCACGCGGGGCGGTCTCTGCTCCCTTCCCATCTTCAACAATGGCATCAACGGGGCTTTTTGCCGCACCGAGGCCGGACAGACAGCCGCCATCATCTTTCTGTTTGTCACCATGGTGATCTACCTGATCGGGGCCATTGTGTGTCTGAAGTTGTGGAGGCACGAGCAGGCACGCATGTACCGGGAAAAGTACGGCCTGGAGGTGAGATTGGGTGTGTGCCTGAGGCACGGGGTTGGGTTAAAAGTTAGGACTGAGAAGAAAGTTACACATCCTCACAGAAATGTAAGTTGCAGGTAAGTAACACAAATAATGTACTCTGTGAATACATATTATTTGCTTTCATTGGTGTCTGAATCAGAAAATCCAACAGTTGATGCAAGCTTGGCAATGAAAATAAAGCTGTGTGAACCACTACACTAATGAGAAAGGGTGAGAGGGGTGTGCATGTGCACGTTCACACTGCGTGATGGTCCATTGAGAGAACATTGTTCATTAGTGGATGGGGGTTGCCATGGTAGCTTGCTATGTTCTATGTTAATTGCTAGGCAGCTCAGGTACCACTTGTTCTATCGCTTTCATTCAGTTCTCATGTGAGGAAGAAAATCTGTTGTAGTTATGAAAAGATTGGAGCAATAGTTTTTGTTAACATTTTATTTGGATAGTCCATCTGTAGATGCTCTACAGACTCAGTAACATTTAAACTATCTTCTAATCTTAACCCTAACCCTTATTCTAGAACTAACCTGAAACCTTATTTTAGAACTAAACTTAACCTTGCTTAGCAACAGATAGTTTGACCATCTGTACAGCATCTACAGATGGACTTTCCAAATCAAGTGTGACCTTGTCTTTCTGTATGCTGTATACATTGAGTGTACAAAATATTAAGAACGCCTGATCTTTCCACGACAAACTGACTAGGTGAATGCAGGTGAAAGCTATGATCCCTTATGGACGTGACTTGTTAAATCCACTTTAGTCAGTCTAGATGAAGGGGAGGAGGCATGTTAAAGAAGGATTGTTAAGCTTTGAGACAATGAAGACATGGATTGTGTATGTGTGCCATTCAGAGGGTGAATGACCAAGACAAAAGATTTAAGGGCCTTTGAACAGGGCATGGTAGTAGCTGCCAGGCGCACTGGTTGAATCAAGAACTGCAACGCTGCTGGGTTTTTCATGCTCAACAGTTTCCCATGTACATCAAGAATGGTCCACCACCCAAAGGACATCCAGCCAAAGGACAGAACTGTGGGAAGCATTGGAGTCAACCTGGCCCAGCATCTCTGTGGAATGCAAAAGGGGGGTGCAACTCAATATTAGGAATGTGTTCATAATGATTTGTACACTCAGTGTATATGCAGTCTTATATTACAAAAATATAAGCTATATTTCTTTTTGCAGAAGTGTCATTTTAGACTTGCACAACTTCTGTTTTGTTATTACGCAGATGCATACGACAGATTTCCCTGCGGCGAGGTCTTTGGTAAGCATTTACCGCTGAGCTTAATGTTTTTATTTATGGCTTAATGCCAAGAAAGAAATCTATGGTGTTGATCAGCTCCTTACAGTGTTACACATACTCCAGGTACAACCATGGTCTATATTTCATATTTCTATGGTTCTGTCTTTGTTCTTCTTTCTCCCAGATGCCGGTTCCAGAGCCAATTCAGGGTTCTACTGTGGTTCCCATCCAGGCTGCGGTACCCAAGGCAGGGCCACCGAAGGTTCTACAGGGAGCTATCCCTTCTGGTCACATCCCCAAACCAGTCATCATGCCTGACTATATAGCGTGAGTGGCACCTTCACACACAGGGCAGTGGGAGAGTAGTTGATACAGGGGTTTTATTGATAGAATTCAAGCACCATGTTCAAATCTGAATTGAGTTTATTTGAAAGCTTTCAGGGAATGCACAGAGATTTCATTGGTGCATGGAATTATGCTCAGGATGTAAAATTATTAGGACAAATATCTGCCCTGTAATGTTAAGCGGGTGTAAAAAAGGACAGTCAATCTAGCACAAAGGTAGAATGTGTTATGTGCAACGCTTACTGAGTCCTCTGGCGGTATTGTAAGTAGAATGTCATGTGGGCTGATTATACTTCCCACTAAACAAAAACCATGAGCCATATGCAAATTCAAGCTCTGCCTAACCAGTCTAGACAGGAATTGTAATTTTATTTCTCTGGACATTTTGGGGGCAAATCCTAACTTCTTTAGAGGCAAATCCTAAGCGTTCAGGAGAAAAATTGCTTCTTTGCTGTTTTTGATCCCACACATTTTCGCCACTCGTAGTGAGCACAATGTTGAAATTTCGGCCTTCCTGATGTAAATATCCTTTGTTGTTTTTATCACTCCCATAACAATGACCCTGTTAGTTTTTTTTATCCCTCCTATAATCATTAAGCCTGTTTAAGTTTAACACTTTACATTGAATTGCCCTAATGCCTTGCAACTATTTTAGTACTCAGAATGTAATTCCCCAGTTCTGCATGGTATGTACATATTAGGTTACATTGAATAGTAATAAGACAGGGAAATTGTGGGTGTAGTAACTGTATTTACATTGACAACAATAACTGTATACCTTAATAAATATACATTTTGTAAAGTAAATATATTAATACCTTGCAGTAATACATTTCATTTATGTAAAGTGTGACTGATCTGTTTCACTGTAGTAAGTAGGCTACCTTGTGCTCTTTCTAGACCTGTTGTTGGAAGTAAAGTTACACTGTCTGCCATGGAGGAAGCCCCCTTTTCTTTCTGCCTCTCGTGTTGTAATAATGAATCTGTTCCTCCGCTGCCTACTCTCTTCCCCCCTGCAGTAAGTACCCAACCATCCGTACGGTCGATGAGCGGGACCAGTACCGGGCTGTGTTCAATGACCAGTACTCTGAGTACAAGGAGCTCCACGCTGACGTGCAGGCCACCACCAGGAAGTTTGACGAGCTGGACGCCATGATGCGTGCCCTACCCCAGCACCCCAACAGTCAGATGGTGATTGGCTATGTCCTGCTGTTACGCAACCACACATTCACTTCCTGTTTATTGTTTTTGTTCTTTTCTCATTGCTTGCATCTATTTGGTCTAAGAGTCTTCCTCTCTCTTTGTCTGCTGGAATTAACACTGATATTAAAAGAACTGGATAGGTGACAGGAAATAGCATTATAAACGTCAGCCATATTGCTTACGCCTAGCATGTTTTCAGATCAGTGCCAATGGAGACAATGAGAGGAAGCCATATTGAGAATATCAACACTAAATAGTTGTTTGTTCTGCTCTCATTGTGGTGCTCTGCCTCACCCCCCCCCCCCCCCCCCCCCCCCCCCCGTCCTCAGACTTTCTTGAATCCTCCCCCTCCATTTCCTCTCTCCTGTACTTCTCCCCCCTCCACTTCCTCTCAAAGTCATCAAACTGTACTTTTGATTCCTGAAGTTTCCTGATTTTTGAACTCATTACAGTCTTGCATGATCTTTTTTTCACCAGGAGTATGACCGTGTAAACAAAATCCTTCAGGAGTACCAGAGGAAGAAAAATGTGAGTTTGTCCCCTGCCTTTCTCTCAATCATTCAGCTGCCCATTCACTAATTCAGTTGCCCATATTGTAACAGTTGCCAACTCCAATTGGCCCTATATTCAGATTAAAAGACCTAGCCTATCCTTGTAAATGAAGCACCATTAGCAGACAGGGTGTAGTAAGTCACCTGGGTGCCAGTGGTTGTTAATCTATACTGCCACTGTGGGAAAGATGAATCAAGCATGAGTGGTCAGAGAGAGGAAGTGTGTGTGTGTGTGTGTGTGTGTGTGTGTGTGTTGGTTCTTCTATCCTTGTGGGTCCTTAAAATCACAAAGTCCCCACAAGGATAATAAAACAAGGAAACTTCTCCTTCGTGGGGACATTGGTTATTTTAAATTCAGGGGTTCGGGTTACAATTAGGGTTAGATTAGGATTAGGGAAAATCTTATATATTTTTTTTAAGGAAATTTATTTTAGGTCCCGACAAGGATAGAAGAACATAATGTGTGTGCTTCTGTTCCGGCATGAGGGAGTATTGAATTTCCTTGCAAACCTTCTCACATGAATGGGCTCATTGTGTTTTCTCGAAACCTAGAGTTAGAGGAAACGGCATCACTTCATATTCAGCACAGTGCTGATAGTCTCTATCCTTCTTTATTTAAAAGGAGTGGGGTCAGGGAAAACACAAGCTGAACTTGTATAAAGAAGTAGTACTAAGCTTCTTCTTCCTGGCACACTCTAACTCACAAAGCTGTTTAATATCAGAATTATCCACGCTTGAATGCCAGAGTTCTACATGTGGCATGTTATTGGCCTTACATGGTCTTTTTGACATTTGACACAGAGCTAATTCATATGCATTATGCTTAGCCCATAAGAGGTTTTCTGCCATGCAATGACGCATATACCAGTAACTCTTTAAACTGGATTTTGATTTGCCAGAACATTGCAGGATAACTGATTGGTTTGGTTGGTTTGAAAATTCAAGAAATCTGAAGCTACTCTTCTCTCTCTCGCTGTTAGGATCCTACGTTCCAGGAGAAGAGGGAGCGCTGTGAATACCTGAAGAACAAACTGGCCCACATTAAACAGAAGATCCACGAGTACGACAAGGTCATGGAGTGGAACGATGGCTACGGCTAAACCAGCATGGCCTATCTGTCTGGGGAGACCACTGGGAATCAGTAGGAGACCAGTTAAAACTAGTAGGGACCAGTTTAAAATAATGGAAAACATATGGGGACCAGTGCAAACAGATGGGAGCCATTTTTAGTTTAAATTTGATTGAATGAAACCGGTTCAGACTGGTTGGAACGGTGGTTTAAAATGGTGTCCTTTTCCTTTCAGAGACTGCACTTCTTTTTGAACCGGAACAAGCTGGTTACACACCTGTACATTTTCTTAATTAAACCACAAAAGAAACTGGAGTGTGTGTGTGCGCATGATGTAGATTTGACCAAAGGGGCATCTGTGGCAATGCTTTACTTTTTTACTGAAAATGACCTTGATATGCAAGCAAAGACAAGTATGGTACTGTAACTGAACATACCACTGTATATAAGGCCTTCTAATCCATTTCACTATACTCACGCAACACCAGCTGCCCATGGATCATGGAAATTGTTGCATGCGTTTACACATTACATGCTTTTATCAATCACGTTTTTATACTCCCTCCATTCCTTGACTCCTAGCTCACTGAATCATCGGAACACTAGAGTAATGCGATTGTCATGTTGCAATCCATTTTTGTTTTTACTCAATCACTGTGCAAACTTTACAACCACTGTTCAACCACTATCCAAAGTTAACTTATGAGGTAACCTTGATACTATGGTTTACTACCTGAACTCTTCAACTGCTGTATCTCAAGACTGTCTGTGTTATACACTGACCATCTGGAGGATTTGTGAATTTCCAAATCATCATATTGTGAGAATCAGGTAAAATACAGGTGTCCCTCCTGAGTGATGATTGTGCTTTTTGGAAAGTTTTTATGATCACACACAATTTCTGATATATTTAATGACCACACTAATTTCTGTGTAGTTTTAGTACCATGTTCTACCGTTTCATTAAACAACACTACTTATTTCCTCCACTTGTGTTAGACTAGCAGTTTGTAGTAGTGAATAACCTTTGCATGTGCCTTGGTGTGTTAATGTAAATAAATGTCTGTTATATTTATTTCTGTCTTCTATCATTTTGTGACTATGAACAAACATATTACTTGTTGTATTGCATTTAAATGTTGTCTTCCTGTATTAGACCAAGGTGATATTTAGAAATGTTTTTGGGGGTTCTTTCGAAAGTCAGCCATGATGAATTGGTGCTTGCTGTCTTTGAGACTACACCTCTGCTATTGCATGTCTGTTTTTGTATTATTTAGTAGTAGGTCCTACAAGCAGAGCTGTCAGTTTGCCACTCTCCTTAAAAACATAGTAAAATATGTCTGAAATTGAAAAACAAGCAGTTGTTGTTGATAGCTCACAAGCTGAAATAACAGGGTCTGCATACACTTGGCAGTTTACTTTTGTCATTGTTATAGTAAAGCATTTTTGCTGATGGAAATTCCATCGATTACAGTCTGCTTTATGCAAACTTGTGTGATATAGGCCTACTGCATCTGCAGGTATTCAATAACACTTGTAACAAACTAGATGTCTTCCATTATATGTGTACCACAGGGATGTATATAAATATGTTTGTAGTTTCTGGCTTTTGACACTTGCTTACCACCGAACTGAATGGAAGACATACAGGGGAAAGAAAAAGGCTAGCCTAGGCTACTCCCAGAGAAAGCCTCTTGTAGGCCTAACAAGCAGCCAAAATAAAACGTATTAGTGCACGTGCATTTGACTTGGATTATTTTCGTTTTGTTTCACTTCTCTAGACATTGTTTCGCTTCAAATTTTTCGTTGTAACAACTCTTCATTGTGGTACTAGCCTGCCTGATGGAGATGAGAGGAGGAGACCCGACACCCTACACATTCGGGGGCGGGGAAATGTGGGTGTGTGGTGTGTGGTGAAGGGGCGGGTCATATTTTGATGATTCCACACCTGAACAAGGTGTGGCCTGTTATTGAGAATCGGACGGAATTTCACCAGAAACCACTGGTGTTAGACGCGCTGACTATTTTCCAACAGGTGAGTGGTTTGGCTATATTTTGTGGAACATTTGTTTCATTGTGAAATCGTGTTTATGGTAAGATCACATGATCTTTTTTCGCAATGTTATCTTAATTTTTTTAATAGGAATTAAAATGTGTTGGAAACGCAACAAAAGTTTTTTTTTTTGTATCAACATTTGTTCAGCCTAGTTCAAACGCTTTACTGATATTATTTTATTGGTTATGAGTAGCCTATGATTTAATACCGGGATCATCAACTAGATTCATGCAAGGGCAGATTTTTTACCCCCTTTGAAGCGGATAGTCGGGGAGGAGCTGAAAATAATTACAAATAGTTTGTCGATTGAAAATTTACTTCATTAATCTATATTATGTTTGCCTTAAACATAATCATTTCAAACCATGCTTATATTTGTTTTTACAGTCTTTTATGTCCAACAATGACATTTGTTTTTGTTCATAAAACTTGGGGGGCCAAATAAATCCACCCGTAGGTCAAATTCGTCCTGTGGCAGCCAGTTGGGGAACCCTCATTTAAGAAATCAGTAAAACATGTCAGTTACTGTGTCATTATTCAGGTTCAAAATGTTGCAGATATACATTTAACCTGGTTGACAAGCCATATGGATTATGTGGATTAGAGAATACTGCAGATAATTGTCCTCTCATTTTTTAAAAGCTGAATACCCCACTGAAAACACCTTTGAACTTTTTTTTTTTGTCACACTTGTTCTCACTGTTTCCCTTGGGGAGGAAGCCTTGTGTCATTATTCCCTGTGTTTTGTAACCCTCCTGTGGACACTGATGCAGTGAGCTGTATGTTTCTTTGCTTTGTTCTAATGTTTTTCTCTCCAACAGAGCTCAAACAGTTTTAAAGAGAGAGACCCTTCGGGCCCCTGTGGATTCAGGAATGTCTTCCAAGCCCAACGGGAGTCCGCCTCCCTATGAGTCAGATGGATAGTGAGGCTTAACTTTTACTTTACCCCTACTATATCTTTGTCAAAAGGTTTATGACCTTCCTGACCTATACATATTTGATATACTTGTTTTGGTGGAAAAGGCATGAACTTGTACCTAAAGGTTTGATCTTGTATTATGTTTATTGAAAACCATAGTAGTGCGAATAGTCATACTATACGAGGTGTTTGCTCAATAGAGATTGTAGATTGTGTTGTTGACCCAAGGCAGTTTATATCTCTCCTCTGTATGTGTCTCACACACAATTGTCTTTGCTAACTCGCTCATCCTACAATTTATGTTCCTACACTTGACACCCACACTCTGTTACAATCCACGTTTAATCGGTTGTCTGTCTCCCTCTGCAGTCATGAGCCACCCCAGCCGGCGTATTCCTACTACCCCGACGATGAGTTCCAGCACTTCTACAAATGGACGTCTCCCCCGGGCATCATCAAGCTGATGTCCATCATCGTCATCGTCCTCTGTGTGGCCATATTCGCCTGTGTGGCCTCTACGCTGGCCTGGGACAGCCAGGGGGCCATGTCTGGCTTCGGTGGTTACGGGGGCAGCTCGTACGGGGGCAGCTCGTACGGAGGCGGTGGTTACTCGGGTAGCTTCGGTGGTGCTGCCTATGGCGCCGGTAACAACTATGGCTACGGCGGACTCGGAGGGAACTACAATGACCCTCGCACGGGCAAAGGATTCATCATTGCCATGGCAGCATTCAGCTTCATCACGGCCCTTGTCATTTTCATCATTGTGGTGTCGAGGCAGGGCCTGTCGGAGTCTAGAAGGTTCTACCTAGCTGTGGTGATCATCTGTGCTATCCTGGCTCTGCTGATGCTCATAGCGACTATAGTGTACCTGGTGGCGGTGAACCCCATGGCTCAATCTACAGGGTCGATCTATGGGAGCCAGCTGGCAGGCCTGTGTGCCCAGTACCAGGGCCCCCAGGTTTCAGGAATGTTGGTCAACCAGTATCTCTACCATTACTGTGTGGTGGAGCCTCAGGAGGTGAGTGTACTTTGTGTGTTTGTGAGAGAGGGGATGTATGTGTGCCTCTTTTCACCGCATACTTCCTCTCATCTCTGTGGTGGTGTCTTGGTCTGCGTGTCTCACCCAACTTCCCCATCCCGACCCAGGCCATAGCGATAGTGTTTGGCTTCCTGGTGATGGCGGCTCTGATCATCATGATGGTGTTTGCCTTAAAGACGCGCCAGAAGATCAGGAACTATGGCAAGTCCAACGTCCTGTGGAGGAAGGTGAAGATCATCAACGAGGAGGCCCCGCCCCAGGACGTGGAGGCATGGGTGAGTTAGGGAGTGGATGGGCACACATGGGGGATGAATGTCAAATATATTTTTTAAATTCCTTGTGTCCTCTCCTGTCTTTCACTTGCATCCCACACAAAACCTCAGAGGGGAGGAAATGTGGAAACAATGATCAAAGGAAACACACTTGTAAGAAATGAGACAATACGGTGTCATATTGATCTCAACTGTTAGGCGCTAACAGATCAGTGATCATGAAGGATAGGACAGAAACGATTGAAGACATTTTACACTATTGAAATGCTCTCAGATTCTATTCAAAGGTAATACTTCCTCTAAACATGTACAGCTACAGTGCTAGAGGTAGGAAATCGTATCTGCAGAGTTTGTCTGACCCTATAGTTTCTATCCCTTTCTGAAGGCTGTATGAAGAAGGAAGAAAGGAGGGGACATTTTTTTTTTAGACCGTTCCAGTTGTTATGACTGACAACCTACACAGAATTGTAGCACTTCGTTGCCTGTTGACTGTTTTGTTCTACAGCAGTAGTCTGATAGGTAAAGTAGTAAGACCTGTTCTCCCAGAGGCAGCAGCATTGGAGGTATGAGAAGAGAGCTCTCTCACACTCAGTTTCTGGGTGTGGTTTGTGTATGGTGGTTTCACTCTCAGTCAGTAAAATGGCGGGTGGAATAAGGCCCTCAAAAACAAAAATGGCATTTGGGAGGTATATTATTTCAAGAGGTTGTCTCTGTTGAATGAGGACAGTAAGCAGTTAAGGAAAAACATGGTCAATGCTCAAAAGTAAAAAGATGAGTCAACGATGAATCATGGTTTCTGAAACTGTTCTTAGAACACCCGCTTTCCACATACCTAAATCATGATAATGAAGTGTGACTTCAGTCAAGATAGTTAAGGTAAGTTTCAGTATGGCCCAACAAAATGATTTAATATTTACACACTGCAGCTTTTTTCACCAAACTCACAGCTGGTATTTGAGTTTTGCACTAGAGGACAATGTGAAAGAGGAAGAGCTGGTCTAACTAGTATTTAAACCCATGCTGACCAATACAAGCAAAGTAGACACATGCACAACATTACAGAACAGCAACATGACCCTGAGAAACTGAAGAGGCTGTGTGGCTCGTGAAAACCTTTCTGAAATTGCTGAGGCAGTGTTATTGCATGGATGAGTGTTTCTTCCCTGGTCTACTGATTACTCTGATGGGAAAATTCTGTCTGTCTACAAATGACACCTACTTAGTACCTACCCCTTATGCACTTGTGGAGATCTGAGAGGAGTGGATAGGTGTAAACCATACTGTGAACATTCCACTTAGCCTGTCAGAGGTACTACCATATTGCTAGCCTTATACCTATGCAATTAGCTATTTCAGATTTGAACAAAGTCCCAACACCGACGCTCCAAGCATTACTGTAGTGGCTGGCTTTGCTCTGGGAAGTATTTCTGCTTGTTTTTTTGGACTGAAGGAAATCCCAAGTCTCAACCTGTCAGTGTAAATGTGTCTTACTATCAAGTTGGTACAACGTCATCAAATACAGTATGTCATTGTTTTGATGAGGATTCACTCACTCTAAGCATGATGTGGCATTTCACTCCCCAGAGGAGGTATACTTCTATTACTGTACATCTGCATTTCAATGCCCCCCTCTACACATATAGGCCTACCTGTTCAGATGACACTTTTTCAATTTGTATCTCAAGGTGGTTCCGTTGCCACAGTACAAATAGTATGATTATCTTGCCTGTTGTGGCTCTCTCAGCTGTTGTGAGTTAGGTCACTGAAGTATATGTTGTGTCCCCTCTGCAGGTGAACAATGTGTCAGGTTTTCCTGATGAAGGTATGGTGCTGACCGACTACCCAGAGAAGTTTGGAGGATCCAGGAGTCACCTGGACGACACCAGCACCAACTACGACAAACCTCCCTACAATGACAGCCCAGCGTGAGTACAGACAATACAGTACAGTTACAAACAGGCTTACACTGCAACTACAGCCCACTTTAGTACAGACTAGATTAGATGTGGAATTTATCAAAGAACAATTACCTTATAATGTCTTCTCATAATGTTATACTGGGAATTAAACAAAGAGATTTTAACTACCAACGGGAAGGAAAGCTATCTACATGGGTGCATGGAACATTAGCTCATGAAACAAGATGGTGGTGGCCTATTTAAGTCATTAAGTTTGCAGCCGACACAACAATGGTAGGCCTGATCAACGGCGAGACAGCCTATAGGGAGGAGGTTAGAGACCTGGCCGGGTGGTGCCAGAATAACAACCTATCCCTGAACGTAACCAAGACTAAGGAGATGATTGTGGACTACAGTAAAAGGAGGACCGAGCACACCCCATTCTCATCGACGGGGCTGTAGTGGAGCAGGTTGAGTTCCTTGGTGTCCACATCAACAACAAACTAGAATGGTCCAAACACACCAAGACAGTTGTGAAGAGGACACGACGAAGCCTATTCCCCCTCAGGAAACTAAAAAGATTTGGCATGGGTCCTGAGATGCTCAAAAGGTTCTACAGCTGCAACATCGAGAGCATCCTGACTGGTTGCATCATTGCCTGGTACGGCAATTGCTCGGCCTCTGACCGCAAGGCACAACAGAGGGTAGTGAGTACGGCCCAGTACATCACTTGGGCTAAGCTGCCTGCCATCCAGGACCTCTACACCAGGCGGTGTCAGAGGAAGGCCCTAAACGTTGCCAAAGACCCCAGACACCACAGTCATAGACTGTTCTCTCTACTACCGCATGGCAAGCGGTACCGGAGTGCCAAGTCTAGGACAAAAAGGCTTAACAGTTTTTACCCCCAAGCTATAAGACTCCTGAACAGGTAATCAAATGGTTACCCGGACTATTTGCATTACGCTGCTGCTACTCTCTGTTTATCATATGCATAGTCACTTTAACGATACATTCACGTACATACTACCTCAATTGGGCCGATCAACCAGTGCTCCCGCACATTGGCTAACCCGGGCTATCTGCATTGTGTCCCACCACCCACCAACCCCTCCCTTATGCTACTGCTACTCTGTTCATCATATATGCATAGTCACTTTAACCATATGTACATACTACCTCAATCAACCTGACTAACCGGTGTCTGTATGTAGCCTCAATACTTTTATAGCCACGCTACTTTATATAGCCTGTCTTTTAACTGTTTTATTTCTTTACTTACCTATTGTTCACCTAATACCTTTTTTGCACTATTGGTTAGTAAGCATTTCACTGTATGGTGTATTTAGCGCTTGTGACAAACTTTGATTTGAGAAGATTGTTCTGTTTTTCTACATATGTCAGTGCAGACCAGTGTAGTGCTTCCACAGAAATGGCAGGTTTGAGGTTGATCCGAATCTTATGGTGTTATTCTACACAGCTGGGAGGGGACGATAGCAAGTTAGGGCTTGCTGCTGTACTGAGATGACTGGGTGTGTTTGTGCAGGGGTTGTGGGCATATGTGATTTTCTGTGCAGAAGACAGAGAATGTGGAAATGGGTAAAATCTTCCGTCCATTTAAAGTCCATTTACTGTAAGACACTGCTATGAAAGGACAATGGGAATGGTAGGTGAGGGCTGTAGTGAAGGAAGTGTGACATTCCTTATTTCCCCTCCATCTTACTATGACATCATCACATTGAACAAGTCTGTATTTCCATTGTTGGAGAGGAGAAACTGTTGTCTTGTGCAACATATTGAAAGTCAGGCATAAACATGCTTGGCATTTCACCAAGATTGGATTTGTTTTTGAATCAAATTCTTCAAAAAAGATGTCACCAGAGCCCTTGTAAAAATAGGCTATCATCCCATGATCAGTTATGTACATTACCTAGTCCCAAATAAAAGTCCAGAGTGGTTGTACTATATTTGTAAAAAGTGTTTATCGCACAACCTGGATATCAGACAGTGGTTTTTAAGGAACAATAGTGACCGTGTGTATCTCTGGGATGATTATCTTAGATGTAGGAACTTAGAAAGAAATACCACCCCTGGACTCTGGAATGCAAGACATGTGGTGCGTGTGTGTGATCACACAAATAGCTGGAGAGAGTGGTTTCATGTCAGAATCATCCTTTTATTATCATTATTTGGCATGAGGAAATCTTTCTGGCAGAACCAAATGTTCATGTTTCCTGTAGTGCAATCATCAGTCTTGGATGGTACTGTAGGTCAACTCACGGCTTAACTCACCCCAGAAAGTCAAGCAAAACGACATACCTTAAGTTTGTAACCTTTACGCAACTCAACCACCAGTATGACTGGTATACACTAATGCACCTTGTCATGCTTTTTTGAAGCAGAAATGTTTTGCTTGTATTTTTAATTCACCATTACACAACATTAGTGTAAATGTTTTCCGCCCTGTCAGCAAAGTAAAAATGGGCAGTGCAAATATGGCACTTTTTTAAATGTATTTATATTTTTTAAACATTTGCTTGTGGTAGTAGCTGTAATGGCCTACAACAGCAATCCAACACTAACTTGAAGTATTAGCAGGTAGACCGTAGCATTGATCACTGCTTAGGAGAGGTGAAGCATTAACTGATCTGGGTCATTTTGGTTCGTCAATGGTTCATAATACTAATTTGATCAGTTTGTATAGGGGCAACTCCATTTCGTAAAGTACTAAATCAAGACTCCCATCTTTCCTTGTCTGTCTCCAGTCCTCCAGTAGTTTGTGACTTCCCTGTGCACAGTAGCGCCCCCTACAGCAGCGGCTCAGAGATGGCCAGCTCAGCAGCAGGGAAGCCCAAAAAGAGACGGGCCGGTCGTCCTCGCCGTACTGACGGACAGGATACAGACTACGCTTCCTCTGGGGACGAGCTGGACGACGACAATGACTTCGACAGGTACAGAGAGAGTAACAGAATTACGGTTGTAGTGATAATGGTTGTATGTATTTTAGTTGACAGCTACTATTAATACTACAAGATTGAAGTTGCTGTTCTGTGCCACAAAGTCTGAAAACATATTGCCGTCTAGGTTTCCACAATAACATTTTCAAGTGTATTCTGACACACCCTCTCTCCCCCCTTTCTGTCTCTCTCCTCAGTGAGTTCCCCACCATTGCCAATGAGCAGGAACGTGTGGACTACAAGCGTGAGTTTGACCGGGATCACCAGGAGTACAAGGACCTGCAGGGAGAGCTGGACATCATCAACAAGAGCCTGTCAGAGGTGGACAGAGAGCTGGATGAGCTGCAGGAGGGAAGCCCCCAGTTCCTGGTGAGTTTGAGGGAATCAGTTTGGTGAGGAATGGGCTAATCTTGATCACATAATGACTAGATATTTGGGAAGCAAGGTGATTTGTTGATCAGTGATTCTGTGCAGTTTGAATGTAGTCAATCTCAAATGTGCACTTTAACTAACTAGCTAGGGTCCTCTAAAGGTTTCCTGGTCAGGTCATGTGGCCAGTAAAAACTCTGGTCCCTATTTATAACATTGAGATAATGTCCATGATATGTTGCATCGTTTCCTAATCCCATGCTAACTTTAGGTTGTGGAAGAAAGGGGTCATGAGAGGGATAGTTGTTTGAGAAGTAGATTTGTTTGCATTTTCAATAATCTTTCTCTGCCCTACAGGATGCTATGGAAAAGTACAACAGGCTAAAGGACATAAAGAAGGTACGTATCCACAACATTTAAGCAACGCCTCTTTGTTTGATCTACTTCCTTATGTACTCCCTCTTGTGTCTCTTCTGAGTACTACACCCCAGTCCCACATTGTCAGGAAGTTTAAAAAAGTACATGTGGTTATCATGTCCCTTGTGAACTGATTTAGAACCAGCTTTCTATACACTTGTACTTACCACACTTACTATAGTCATAAAACAAAACTGATATCAGACCAGCTACAGAAGACAATGTACCTTCATTGGCCCATTCTTCCTGGTCTACAGTCAGCAGATTACCAGTTGAAGAAGCGCAGGTGTAAATACCTGAAGGCCAAACTGTCCCACATCAAGAGGATGGTCGCTGACTACGATCGCAGGGCCTGAACTTCCTGTCACCTGACGTCAGCCAGGATACTTCTTCCGGTTCAGAGTTGATGCCAGATGTAACACTGGGGGTTTGAGTCAGATTCTACTTATTTCTTTGGCTCTGCTCTAGTAACACTAGCATATCACTTAGAATTAAGCAATGTATTGAGCATTTATTATAAGTGGTATGCTTGTGTAGATATAAGAACGTAACCTTTGTAATTTAGGTTTGTGGTTGCAGTATACTAAGCATCTTCACTGAGAAGTGTCTGCCCAAGGATCTCTACTGTGATTGGATGGATGTGCTAGGGATCAGCCAATCCACAGTATACTACAAAGCTGTTAAACATGAAGTATCTCACACATACTTCCTGAGACAATGGCTGTAGAAATATGTGGGTTTTGTGACTTTTTAAAAATGGGTCATTTGAATGTGCAGAAATAATATATTTATATGACTGCATTAAGTTTAGTGTTCAAAGGCTTGTGTTCATTCTTGTTTCGTATAATGAATGGTACTTAGAGTGCAGTTTATCTTCACTCTGTTGTCTGTTGGTAGCCATTTTAAGGGATGGGACAAAATGACAACCTCAAACTGTGATGTTGTGAGATGGATTTCACTCTGATACATTAGACATTTTTTACAGCTTCCTCTTTTAGATGAGATGTTAACTTTTTATTCTTTCACTTTCTATTTTCTCTTAACCTCATTGTCAGGTTTTGATACTTATGAAAGGTTTGCCATTTGTAAATATGTGAATATACTTGTCTCTTTATGTACTAATGCTTTGTCCCCTCCTGTAATTTTTTTGTCAGTTGCTAAAGACTTTGAAACTGTTGTAAATCATTATGCATTTGTTTCATGTTCTGTTTTACTTTTTTGACCTAAATGTAATATATTCAAGGACACTTTATTAAAACTGAAAATTCAATAAAGATTTGCGTAACAGTTGAAATCAACCCAATCTATTTTTTTCTATAAGGTCTCTTAAAGACATTCTCAGGTTTTTCAATGTGTGAATGTACTGTTATATACTTAGTTATATTGATGTAATATGGTCTGCGGTCTTTTGTCAGTTGCTAAGGACTTTGACATTTTTTTTTAATCAAGATGCCTTAAGGTCTTTTTAAATAAAATAATTAAACAGCACTTTTTTTGCAATAACTTATTTTTAATACCAGTACTTTTCATTGTCAGTCTACTGCGAACACTATTAATCATAGCTAACCAGCAATTAACACTTTTATAACGTGGTCAAACCATTACTTCTCTTCAGGTCGGAAAGTCGGCGCTCTAGAAAGATGCCAGAGTTTCCGACTTGGCGGTTTTGAAGTGTCTGTCATATCAAGGAGCTACTGCATAAGAATGCTCAGAAAATATAATTTTGTTTTTGGACACATTTAACCCCATATTTTTGTTGGCACAAAGATACCTTGAGTCTTTTTTCACCTAACTTTTAATCTAATTCCGATGACAGGCAATTTTTTGGGGTTGATTTCATGTTGATTTCATGTTAGTTGACAACAATCAAATTTGGCCTAAATCAAAACTAGATGTTGAACTGAAAGCTGTGCCCAGTTGGAAAATAAAGATGGCACTTCTAAAAGCATATTTCACACCATAGCCTGCTGAATTTGTAAGAACTTTTTTGATTTTGGCACAAATGAAAATGTGGCACTGACTCGCTCATAGACTTATGTTTCAGCATTGTCTCAATGAAGAGTTTGGCATTCGACTAGTGCTAGACATGTGCGACATCATGCACGCGCAGTTACAAGCCTGCTGAGTTAGCAGCAGGCAGACGAGCAATATCCACCTTCGTAGTATGGATGAAGCCTAAACTGCAATGTGAAACTAACTGAAGCTGGTTATCTTTAGAAAACCCTGAGTAGATCTAGATTGCAGACACCAATCCGGTGAGTCTTTTGCATTAATATTTGTGTAATTGTCCTGCTGAAAAATAAAACTATCCCAGGGTTAGGGCTTCAGAAGACTGAGGTGGGTTTTCCTCTAACTTTTTACCTGGACTTTGCGCTTTTCATATTTTTTTTGATCCTGACATAGTGCCTTCAGAAAGTATTCATAACCTTGACTTATTCCACTTTTGTTGTGTTACAGCCTGAACTCAAAATAGATTTTTTTCCTTCATCCAGCTATACACAATACCCCATAATGACAAAGTGAAAACATGTTTTCAGAACATTTTGCAAATTTCTAATTTACATAAGTATTCACACCCCTTAGTCAATATTTTGTGGAAGCACCTTTGGCAGCTTCCTTGCAGATTTTCTCAAGGTCTTTTAAGTTAGATGAGGATCTGCGGTGAACAGCAATCTTCAAGTCTTTCTACAGATTTTCAATGGGATTAAAGTCTGGGCCACTCAAGGACTTTCATATTCTTGTTCTGAAGCCATTCCAGCATTGCTTTTTCTGTATGTTTGGGGTCATTGTCCTATTGGAACGTAAATCTTCGCCCCAGTCTGGAATCTACAATCTGAAGAAGGTTTTCATCAACGATTTGCCTGCATTTAGCTCCATTTATTGTTCTCTCTATCCTCACCAGATTTCCAGTCCCTGTTGCTGAAAAGCATCCCCATAGCTTGATGCTGCCACCCCCATGCTTATCGTAGAGATGGTGCTAGACGGATTATGCTGTGCCTGGTTTTCTCCAGACATAACACTGCGTTCCTGCCAAAGAGTTAGATTTTTGTCTAATCAGACCACAATCTTTTGCCTTATGCTCAGTCTTTCACATGCCTTTTTGCAAACTCCAGGCATGTTGTCATGTGCCTTTTTCTCAGGAGTGGCTTCCGTCTGGCCACTCTGATAAAACCCAGATTGGTGAAGTGCTGTAGAGACTGTTGTCCTTCTGGCAGGTTCTCCCATCTCAGGCAAGGAACTCTGTAGTTCTGTCAGAGTGGTCATTGGGTTCTTGGTCATCTCCCTGACTAAGGTCCTTCTTGTCCGATTGCTCAGTTTGATCGGACGGGTAGTTCTAGGCCGAGTCTGGGTAGTTCCATATTTTTTAAATTTCCCAATGATGGAGACCACTGTGTTCTTGGAAACTTTCAACACTAGACATGATTTAATATCCTTCCCCAGATATGTGCCTCATCACAATTCTATCTCGGCGATCTTCGAACAGTTCCTTGGACTTAGTATAGTTTCTGCTCTGACATGCACTTCTTCGGTGAGGTTTAACAGCGGTTGGTATCCAATATGTTGCATTACCGCCCCCAACTGAACTATAGTACTGATCAATTACACTTTATGATACAAAATGGGAAATTGGAACTGTATAGTTTATCCTCCCTTCACCAGAGTAACTCATCAACACCAAAAATAACATTACAATATAACCCAATTCAGGTGTAGGCCTACCTTTTAAGCCAGCTATGTTATCAGACTAGTACCCTTCTATGTTACAGTTCAGACTTAGTGAGAGGTGTGTGTCTGTGTTAGGCTATGTGTGTGTGTGTTGGTGGGTGCTGTGTGAGCACTTTAAATTATTAGACTTAAATTTATGTAATTATGTATTCTGTGTTCCTGAGAAGCCTCTCTATAACATGGAATACAAAGTATAACACCAGAAACAAAGTTGAATTTTGTCCCTACTTAAGGTATGCTAATGGGCGCTATTATTCCTCATCTAGCAGCCCTTGGGGCTAGGTACGCATGTGAATACGACAATGCAATCTCTATAGCTGTGGGTTAGAAGAAGGAATGTACTAATTAACTGCAACAGTGCATTCATAATTGTCTATTTCCTGTAGCTAAATTAGCACCACACCCTGTTCCTCTTCCACTCTAGGCTCTAGTGTAGCTATGATTAGAGTTTTGTTATAGTTAGACTTTAGACTAGTGTAACAAAAAAAATTGGTTTCACAGCATTACACTTCTCATTAATGTGGATGCTACCATGATTACTGTAACGACTCAGGGTGAGACCCAGATGCAGACACTGGAGGCAGATGGTTCGAGCCTCTGATATTTATTAAAATACAAGGGGCAGGGAAAAGGTAGGTCGATGACAGGCAGAAGTTCATTAACCAGGTCAGAATCCAAAAGGTACAGGGCGACAGGCAGACTCGAGGTCAGGGCAGGCTAAATGGTCAGGCAGAAAATGTCAGAACCGGGAGGGCTAGAAAACAGAGACTAGGAAAAACAGGAGCAGTGAAAGAAACACACTGGTATGCTTGACCAGACGAACTGGCAACAGGCAAACAGAGAACAAAGGTATAAATGCACTGGGGATAATGAAGAAGATGGGTGACACCTGGAGGGGGTGGAGACAAGCATAAAGACAGGTGAAACAGATCAGGGTGGACAGATTACGTGATTACATGATTACACGTCTACATTAATGTGGTTACAGAGGCACAGTCATACCCCCTCCCCCAAAAATTCTAACCTCTCCTGTTAAAGTAATGGTGAGAAGTTAGCATGTCTTGGGGGTATGATTTTGTGTGTCTAACTTTCTCACTCATCATTATTGACGATTCATTCAGGATTATCCCTAATCATGGTAGCCTCCACATTAATGTAGAAGTGTTTAGAAACATATTCTATTCTTATTTACAATAAAAGTGACTCCAAAATGACACAATGCATTATTTATCATTCATTGCTATTGGGCACAAAATAATCTGAAACATAACCAAAACAAACAGCAAATGCATCCAATACGTCTGTAGAGACACAAGCTTGATGTAGTGATTGCATGCTAGGAATATTGGACCAAATACTACTTTAAACTACTTTAATACACATATAAGTCAATTTGTCCCAATACTTTCGGTCCCCTAAAATGGGGGGACTATGTACAAAAAGTGCCGTAGTTTCTAAATGAACGAAAATACCCTCAAATGAAAGCTGACAGTCTGCACTTAACATCATAGTCATTGTATATTTTCAAATCCAAAGTGCTAGAGCACAGAGCCAAAACAACAAAAAATGTGTCACTGTCCCAATACTTTTGGAGCTCACTGTATATACTGTACCTCTTAACATTAAATACATACAACTATCGAGTAGGCCATGTCTAGAGGAAATATTTAAACTTTTCACCCAACTGGGGTTCACTCTCTTATACGTCTGACCTTGACACTATCATTTCTTTCAATTAAGAATATGAAAATATAATAGGCTAAGATGACTGTGGGCAATCTCCTTAAATATATTCAAGGACCTTCACAGTAAAGGTGAAGTTAGGATCTCTGTCTGTGTTCAGCATACATGTAATAATGTTTTTTTTAACAGTTTTTTTAGCATATTTTTTCTTTGCTTATCATTCTTCCCAGTGAAATTTTAACTGAGCGGTCCTACTGGTCCTGTTGCTTTGGCGGGGAATGATGTAATTTTGCCATGTAACCTCAAACCCAGCATCAGTGCTGCGGGCACAAAGGTGGAGTGGCTCAGACCGGACAAGTCCCTCACTACTGTCCATATTTATGAAAACCAGAGCGACAGAGAAGAGGAGCAGAATGACTTCTACAGAGGAAGAACAGCACTGTTCAAATAACTTCAGAAAGGCAACACTTAATTAAAACTGACCGAAGTGAAACTCTCTGACTGTAACGGCTGTCGCTCTCCTCATCCTCAGACGAGGAGAGGAGAGAAGGATCATCAGACCAAAATGCAGCTTCAGGGAAATAAGCCATATTTTTATTTAACACGATGATGATGGCAACACGAAAAACAAAACACTTTCAACTTTACAAAACAAGAAAACGAAGTCAACGAAACCTGAACATAAACTTACATAACTACACGTAAACTCACGGACAGGAAACAGACGACATCGAAACGAAAACGAACAGCCAAACAGTCCCGTAGGGTACATACATTACACGACACAGGAGACAATCACCCACAAACAAACAGTGAGAACGCCCTACCTAAATATGACTCTTAATTAGAGGACAATGCAAACCACCTGCCTCTAATCAAGAGCCATACCAGGCAACCCAAAACCAACATAGAAACAGATAACATAGACTGCCCACCCAAAACACATGCCCTGACCATAAACACATAAAAAACAACATAAAACAGGTCAGGACCGTTACAGAACCCCCCCCTCAAGGTGCGAACGCCGGGCGCACCAGCACAAAGTCCAGGGGAGGGTCTGGGAGGGCAGTTGACCACGGTGGTGGCTCCGGCTCAGGACGCTGTCCCCACACCACCATAGTCACTCCCTGCTTCTGTCTTCCCCTCCCAATGACCACCCTAAAACTCACATCCCCTAAATAAACGGCCAGCACCAGGAGAAAGGGCAGCACCGGGACAAGGGGCAGCACCGGGACAAGGGGCAGCACCGGGACAAGGGGCAGCACCGGGACAAGGGGCAGCACCGGGACAAGGGGCAGCACCAGGATAAAGACCAGCACCGGGATAAGGGGCAGCACCGGGACAAGGGGCAGCACCGGGACAAGGGGCAGCACCGGGACAAGGGGCAGCACCGGGACAAGGGGCAGCACCGGGACAAGGGGCAGCACCGGGATAAGGGGCAGCACCGGGACAAGGGGCAGCACCGGGACAAGGGGCAGCACCGGGACAAGGGGCAGGTCCCGGCTGATATACTCTGGCAGATCCTGGCTGAGGGACTCTGGCAGGTCTATGCAGGCTGACGGCTCTCGACGCTCATGGCAGGCTGACGGCTCTCGACGCTCATGGCAGGCTGACGGCTCTCGACGCTCATGGCAGGCTGACGGCTCTCGACGCTCATGGCAGGCTGACGGCTCTCGACGCTCATGGCAGGCTGACGGCTCTCGACGCTCATGGCAGGCTGACGGCTCTGGCTGCTCATGGCTCTCTGACGGCTCTGGCTGCTCATGGCCCGCTGGCGGCTCTGGCAGATCCTGTCTGGTTGGCGGCTCTGGCAGATCCTGTCTGGTTGGCGGCTCTGGCAGATCCTGTCTGGTTGGCGGCTCTGGCGGCTCCTGTCTGGCTGACGGCTCTAGCGGCTCCTGTCTGGCGGATGGCTCTGTAGGCTCATGGCAGACGGGCGGCTTTGCAGGCTCATGGCAGACGGGCGGCTTTGCAGGCTCCTGGCAGACGGATGGCTCAGACGGCGCTGGGGAGACGGATGGCTCAGATGGCGCTGGGGAGACGGATGGCTCAGATGGCGCTGGGGAGACGGATGGCTCAGATGGCGCTGGGGAGACGGATGGCTCTGGCCGGATACGGCGCACTGTAGACCTGGTGCGTGGTGCCGGAACTGGAGGCACCGGGCTAAGGATAAGCACCTTCCTACTAGTGCGGGGAGCAGGGACAGGGCACACTGCATTCTCAAAGCCCACTCTATACCTGATGCGAGGTACCGGCACTGGTGACACCGGGCTGAGGACAAGCACATCAGGATTAGTAGGGGGAGAAGATACAGTGTGTTCAGGGCTCTGGAGACGCACAGGTGGCTTAGTGCGTGGTGCCGGAACTGGAGGCACCGGGCTAGATACACGCACTACAGGGAGAGTGCGTGGAGGAGGAACAGGGCTCAGGATACGCACTGGTAGCCTAGTGCGTAGTGTAGACACTGTAGGTACTAGGCTGGGGCGGGGAGGTGGCGCCGGAAATACCGGACCGTGGAGGCGTACTGGCACTCTTGAGCATTGAGCCTGCCCAACCTTACCTGGTTGAATACTCCCGGTTGCCCGACCAGTGCGGGGAGGTGGAATAACCCGCACCGGGCTATGTAAGCGAACCGGGGAAACCATGCGTAAGGCAGGTGCCATGTATGCCGGCCCGAGGAGACGCACTGGAGACCAGACGCGTTGAGCCGGCCTCATGACACCTGGCTCAATACCCAATCTAGCCCTACCAGTGCGGGGAGGTGGAATAACCCGCACTGGGCTATGCACTCGTACAGGAGACACCGTGCGCTCTACTGCGTAACACGGCGCCTGCCCGTACTCCCGCTCTCCACGGTAAGCCTGAGAAGTGGGCGCAGGTCTCCTACCTGCCCTAGGCCCACTACCTCCTAGCCCCCCCCCAAGAAATTTTTGGGAATTACTTACGGGCTTTTTGGGCTTCCGTGCCAGACGCGTTCCCTCATAGCTCCGGTTCCTCTCTCCGGTAGCCTCTGCTCTCCCCAGTGCCTCCAGCTGCTCCCATGGCTTTTCGGGCTTCCAGCCACGTCTCCTTGCTGCCTCCCTCTCTTCCTGAGAGCGGCGATTCTCTCCTGCCTTAGCCCAGGGACCTTCTCCATTCATTATCTGCTCCCAAGTCCAGAAATCCTTGTTTTCCTGTCGAGCTTTCCCTTGCCGCTTGGTCTTAGCGTGGTGGGTGATTCTGTAAGGGCTGTCGCTCTCCTCATCCTCGGACGAGGTGAGGAGAGAAGGATCATCAGACCAAAATGCAGCTTCAGGGAAATAAGCCATCTTTTTATTTAACACGATGATGATGGCAACACGAAAAACAAAACACTTTCAACTTTACAAAACAAGAAAACGAAGTCAACGAAACCTGAACATAAACTTACATAACTACACGTAAACTCACGGACAGGAAACAGACGACATCGAAACGAAAACGAACAGCCAAACAGTCCCGTAGGGTACATACATTACACGACACAGGAGACAATCACCCACAAACAAACAGTGAGAACGCCCTACCTAAATATGACTCTTAATTAGAGGAAAATGCAAACCACCTGCCTCTAATCAAGAGCCATACCAGGCAACCCAAAACCAACATAGAAACAGATAACATAGACTGCCCACCCAAAACACATGCCCTGACCATAAACACATAAAAAACAACATAAAACAGGTCAGGACCGTTACACTGACGCGGGGCACTATAAATGCATTGTAATTTAAATGCACAGCATGAATGTATTTTCCTTTGTCATATTGACATTCCTGCTTAATGGTTTCTTTGCTCTGGAAATCCATTACACCTGCAGAAATATTACATTGTTTGTCTGGCTCATTACTACATTTTAACTAATGCTGGATGAGTGTCCTCAAAACATAAAGTGAATCTTTATCACTAAGATCATCTTAAATCCATTGTTGGGAAATGGATGAACCATGATCTTAATGCCAAAGATGACCTGTATGTTTTTTTTGGGGAAACTAACGTTATTAGTTTAAAAAATAAGTAGTTTAGGTGAAACAAATTCCTGTTGATGTTAAAGGCCTAGTGCAGTCAAAAATATGTTTTACCTGTGCTTTATATCATCAGTGGTGTAAAGTACTTAAGTAAAAAATATCTTAAAGTACTACTTAAGTAGTTTTTATGGGTATCTGTACATTACTATTTATATTTTTTACTACTTTTACTTTATTATACTTTTTACTCCATACATTTTCCTTGTTACCCAAAATAACTAATTACAGTTTGAATACTTAGCAGGACAGGAAAATAGTCAAATTCATGCACATATCAACCGAACATCCCTGTTCATCCTTACTGCCTCTGATCTGGCGGACTCACTAAACACACATTCTTCGTTTGTAAACTATGTCTGAATGTTGAAGTGTGCCCGTGGTTTTCCGTAAATTAAAAAAAACCAAGAAAATGGTGCCATTTGGTTTGCTTAATATAAGAAAATATGAAATTATTTATTCTTTTACTTTTAATACTTAAGTATATTTTAAACCAAATACTTTTAGACAAGTAGAATTTTACTGGGTGACTTTCACTTTTACTTAAGTCATTTTCTATTAAGGTATCTTTACTTTTACTCAAGTACGACAGTTGGGTACTTTTTCCACCACTGTATATCATATTGTAGAACAGCTGAGGAAAGTGTGAAAAAGTTTGATCAGGGTTATTTGCTGATAGTTGATGGTTCAAAATACAGTCTACAAAGGACCTTCTAATCAGCAGGTTTGCATGGGTGGGAGTTTTGGCTTTCCATGGTAATATCACTATGTGGTAAAAGCTAGTTTTCAGTTTCCCCTCCCCACTCAGACTACTCCCAGACAGTCTTAGCAAAACTCTTCCTTGAAAAGAGTAAGGTACTTAATTGTTACCCAGAAATGATTTGATATTGATATAAAGATGGTTGCATTTGGCCTTTAATTAATAATTTGCAGTTTAAGATGTACAGTTGAATTTGGAAGGTTACATACACTTAGGTTGGAGTCATTAAAATGTATTTTTCAACAACTCCACACATTTCTTTTTAACGAACTACAGTTTTGGCAAGTCGGTTAGGACATCTACTTTGTGCATGACAAGTAATTGTTCCAACAACTGTTTACAGAGAGATTATTTCACTTATAATTCACTGTATCACAATTCCAGTGGGTCAGACGTTTACATACATTAAGTTGACTGTGCCTTTAAACAGCTTGGACAATTCAAAAAAATGATGTCATGGCTTTAGAAGCTTCTGATAGGCTAATTGACATCATTTGAGTCAATTGGACGTGTACCTGTGGATGTATTTCAAGGCCTACCTTCAAACTCAGTGCCTCTTTGCTTGGGAAAATCAAAATAAATCAGCCAAGACTTCAGAAAAACAATTGTAGACCTCCACAAGTCTGGTTCATTCTTGGGAGCAATTTCCAAATGCATGAAGGTACCATGTTCATCTGTACAAACAATAGTACGCAAGTATAAACACCATGGGACCACGCAGCCGTCATACCGCTCAGGAAGGAGACGCGTTCTGTCTCCTAGAGATCAACGTACTTTGTTGCGAAAAGTGCAAATCAATCCCAGAACAACAGCAAAATACCTTGTGAAGATGCTGGAGGAAACAGGTACAAAAGTATCTATATCCACAGTAAAACGAGTCCTATATCAACATAACGTGAAAGGCCGCTCAGCAAGGAAGAAGCCACTGCTCCAAAACCGCCATAAAAAAGCCAGACTACGGTTTGCAATTGCACATGGGGACAAAGATCGTACTTTTTGGAGAAATGTCCTCTTGTCTGATGAAACAAAAATAGAACTGTTTGGCCATAATAACCATCATTATGTTTGGGGGAAAAAGGGGGAGGCTTGCAAACCGAAGAACACCATCCCAACAGTGAAGTATGGGGGTGGCAGCATCATGTTGTGGGGGTGCTTTGCTGCAGGAGGGACTGGTGCACTTCACAAAATAGATGGAATCATGAGGGCAGAAAATTATGTGGATATATTGAAGCAACATCTCAAGACATCAGTCAGGAAGTTAAAGCTTGGTCGCAAATGGGTCTTCCAAATGGACAAATGGACCCCAAGCATACTTCCAAAGTTGTGGCAAAATGGCTTAAGGACAACAAAGTCAAGGTATTGGAGTGGCCATCACAAAGCCCTGACCTCAATCCTATAGAACATTTGTGGGCAGAACTGAAAAAGCTTGTGTGAGCAAGGAGGCCTACAAACTTGACTCAGTTACACCAGCTCTGTCAGGAGGAATGGGACAAAATTCCCCCAACTTATTGTGGGAAGCTTGTGGAAGGCTACCCGAAACGTTTGACCCAAGTTAAACAATAAAAAGGCAATGCTACCAAATACTAATTGAGTGTATGTAAACTTCTGACCCACTGGGAATGTGATGAAAGAAATAAAAGCTGAAATAAATAATTCTCTCTACTATTATTCTGCCATTTCACATTCTTAAAATAAAGTGGTGATCCTAACTGACCTAAGACAAGTAACTTTTAATATAATTAAATGTCAGGAGTTGAGAAAAAACTGTGTTTAAATGTATTTGGCTAAGGTGTATGTACACTTCCGACATCAACTGTATCTAATTGTCGTCATTTTCGCGATGTTAAAAATGAATTGAATACATTGCAAATGGACAAGGCTGTTTCTCGACCTGAGAACCTTCTAGAGCCACGTAACTCACTGTGCACTGACTTAAGCTCTAGAACAGGTTAATAAACTTTCAGAGCCTGGATCTGGTGGTTCTTTGATTGTGCGAATGCTGGTTACTATTGCAGGCCCTGCTGTCTGTAACCCCCACACGGTGTCACTCCATCTTGGCTGTGTGTGTGTGTGAGTACAGAAAATCACAGAAATCACGTAGTTCCAAAACCCACCTCAACGGATTCCCTTTAACAGGCCTCAACTGGATCTATAACTTTAAAAAAACAAAAAAAACATTTGCTTTAGCATCATGAAATGGATGTTGTACGATTTCTCGTAAACTATGATAGATAAATTGCTGGCTCTATTTTTCCTTACAACGTAGATTTATGTACTTTGACGTGAAGAGGTCAAATTAGTACTGTTTTACAGTTTTCTACCTTTAATCCCACAAAATGTGCATGAATTCAAAGAGCGTTGTGGCCTCGACGCTATCTTGTTTCTGGGCTAAAAGTACATTTGGCCATCCCTGTGCTCACAGAGTTTCGTCTTTGAAGTGTGTTCCATTTACGAGAAATGGCCATGTCCATTTGGTTATGAAATGTCCATTTGCCATATACAGTCAGTCATCATCTGGTGTAATTTTCCGGTACAGCAGAAAAATGTTTAAAAAAAAGATATATATTATATGTCGGTAACCGAGTGTTCCACGTCCGTTGGTCTTGTGAGTACCTGTGCTCTGTTGAATCGGCTAGCGTTTTAGTGTGCTCTTGTTATTACGGGTCTCGTCCCATGTATTGTTATTATGGGTCTCGTCCTGTGTATTTATTAGAAGTTACACCTCGCTCTTTGTTTGGGTTACAGCCCTGTGTTATATATATTACGTGTTTGTTTGGGCTTCGTCCCCGTCATGTTCATGACGTACGCTATTTTGTGTAGAGAAATAAAAGCCCCTATTTCGTATTCCTGCGCCTGTCTCCTATCATTATACAACGTGACAGAGTGATCAACTCATCTAATGGAGACAGCAGGAAAGACCGAGCTGGCGACCATCGTAGGGACAGTCCAGCATCAAGAGGACTGTCTCTCCAGACTCGGCAGCCCCACGGACAGCTTACTGGCAACCATCCTGCGTTTGGAGGGGAATGTACAGTCCCTCCAGTCTCCAGCACGTTGTGGACCGGTTTTTCAAAGCTTGTCGCCTCCAATCTCTGCCTGGGCTCCTGTCGGCCATGCAAACTGTGGAGGCTATTTTTACGCACGTCTTCCGGCACTACGGGATCCCGGAGAACATTGTGTCAGACTGTGGCCCTCAGTTCCCCCTCAGTATGGAAGGCGTTCATGGAACGACTGGTGGTCACTGTCAGTCTTACCTCTGGGTACTGTCCTCAAGCAAATGGGCAGATGGAGAGGGTCCATCAGGAACTGGGCAGGTTCCTGAGATGTTACTGTCAGGACCGGCCGGGGGAGTGTGTGGATTTTCTACCTTGGGCTGAGTACACGCAGAATACCCTTCGCCACTCCGCCACTTACCTCACTCCTTTCCAGTGCGTGTTGGGGTATCAGCCGGCCCTGGTGGGCGAGTGGTTTCGGCGTGCTGAGGAGATCTGGAACGCTGCGCACACTCGTCTCCAGCGGGCCGTGCGTCGGCACAAGTAACAATCCGACCAGTGAGGCGCAGGTTCTCTCCAGGCAACTGGGTCTGGCTCTCCACCCGGAACCTGCCCCTCCGCCTTCCCCGACGGAAGCTGAGCCCGCGGTTTGTGGGGCCGTTTAAAGTCCTGAGGAGAGTTAATGAGGTAACATACCGTTTGCAACTCCCTGCTGATTACCGCATTATCCTGACTTTTCATGTGTCTCTCCTTAGGCCAGTGGTGCCTGGTCCCCTCGCAGAGGCTGGACCCAGTGATGCCCCGCCTCCTCCTCTGGATATCGAGGGAGGTCCGGCGTACTCGGTCCGTGAATTCCTAGATTCGAGGGGTCGGGCAGGGCGTCTCCAGTACCTCATCGACTGGGAGGGGTACAGCCCAGAAGTGCGGTGCTGGGTTCCTGCGGTGGACATCCTGGACGCTTCGCTGACCAGGGATTTTCACCGTCGGCGCCCTGACTAACCTGCACCGTGTCCCTGTGGTCGTCCCCAAGGCCGGTGAAAATGCAGCGTGTTGGGGTGGGGGCGTACTGTTACGGCCTTTTAGGCGTCACTGAACTGGATCATTACCACCAACCCCGGACTGTCTTGTCTTATTACGCGCACCTGGTTCCCATTCCCCCTGATTAGTATGTGTATATACAGTGGCTTGCGAAAGTATTCACCCCCCTTGGCATTTTTCCTATTTTGTTGCCTTACAACCTGGAATTAAATCCAATTTTTGGGGGATTTGTATCATTTGATTTACACAACATGCCTACCACTTTGAAGATGCAAAATATATTTGTATTGTGAAACAAACAAGAAATTAGACAAAAAGACAGAAAACTTGAGCACGCATAACTATTCACCCCCCCCAAAGTCAATACTTTCTAGAGCCACCTTTTGCAGAAATTACAGCTGCAAGTCTCTTGGGGTATGTCTCTATAAGCTTGGCACATCTAGCCACTGGGATTTTTGCCCATTCTTCAAGGCAAAATGGCTCCAGCTCCTTCAAGTTGGATGGGTTCCGCTGGTGTACAGCAGTCTTTAAGTCATACCACAGATTCTCAAATGGATTGAGGTCTGGGCTTTGACTAGGCCATTCCAAGACATTTAAATGTTTCCCCTTAAATCACTTGAGTATTGCTTTAGCAGTATGCTTAGGGTCATTGTTCTGCTGGAAGGTGAACCTCCGTCCCAGTCTCAAATCTCTGGAAGACTGAAACCGGTTTCCCTCAAGAATTTCCCTGTATTTAGCGCCATCCATCATTCCTTCAATTCTGACCAGTTTCCCAGTCCCTGCCGATGAAAAACATCCCCACAGCATGATGATGATGGTGTTCTCGGGGTGATGAGAGGTGTTGGGTTTGCGCCAGACTTTGTTATTTTACTTGATGGCCATAAAGATCAATTTTAGTCTCATCTGACCAGAGTACCTTCTTCCATATGTTTGGGGAGTCTCCCACATGCCTTTTGGCGAACATCAAACGTGTTTGCTTATTTTTTTCTTTATGAAATTTTTCCCTGACCATTCTTCTGTACAGTCCAGCTCTGTGGAGTGTCTCTTTGTTGCCTCTCTGATTAATGCCCTCCTTGCCTGGTCCGGAGTTCCGTGAGTTACATGTTTAAAGTAATAATAAGAGAATCTGAATGACATTACGAGTAATGACTAAAGTATTTCACCCTAATAGTTACAGAAGCTTAGATAATGTGTTTAGACATAATACTAGAATATTGTGAGACAGTGAGAACATTGTGTTTGTGTGTGATAAAGAGGAGACCTGTTTAAGGATAGAGGATAGAGGATAGAGAGGAACTGACAACAGACATGTTTTGGTACTGTGAGACCAAGGACAGGAGATGAAGTTCCTCCACCCAGATGCGCTTGTAGACTTGTACCCAGATGCGCTTGTAGACTTGTAGGCGCTTGTAGGAGTTATAGAAAAGGCTATGCGCATTATATGATTTTTAGAGCTCTCATGAATAAACTACAACAAACCTTTTTCAGAATCTGAGTCTTTTCCTAATTCTTATTAACCCTAGCTTTACAAACTAGGGGGAATTGGTCAAAGCTATAGTGATTGTTATCATCATTGGGATTGAAAATTCTCGTGACAGCGTCCCTCTCTTGGCAGGTTTGTTGTGGTGCCATATTCTTTCCATTTTTTAATAATGGATTTAATTGTGCTCCATGGGATGTTCAAAGTTTCGGATATTAAAAAAAACCTAACACTGATCTGTACTTCTCCACAACTGTCACGACTTCGACCGAGGCAACAACTTTGTCCCTGACCTGTTTGGAGAGCTCCTTGATCTTCATGGTGCCGCTTGCTTGGTGGTGCCGCTTTCTTAGTGGTGTTGTAGACTACGGCCTTTCAGAACCGGTGTATATATACTGAGATCATGTGACAGATCATGTGACACTTAGATTGCACACAGTTGGACTTTATTTAACTAATTATGTGACTTCTGAAGGTAATTGGTTGCACCAGATCTTATTTAGGGGCTTCATAGCAAAGGGGGTGAATAGGCACCACTTTTCCATTTGTAATAAAAAAAAAAAAAAAGCATTTCACTTCACCAATTTGGACTACTTTGTGTATGTCCATTACATGAAATTCAAAATAAATATCCATTTAAATTCCAGGTTGTAATGCAACAAAATAGGAAAAACGCCAAGGGGGATGAATACTTTTGCAAGGCACTGTATGTGCCCTCTGTTCCCCATTGTCCTTGTTGATTATTGTTCCATGTCTGTTGGTCTTGTGAGTACCTGTGCTCTGTTACCGTGTTAGTGTGCACTTGTCATTACATGTCTCGTCCTTTGTATTGTTATTATGGATCTCGTCCCGTGTATTTATTAGAGGTTATACCTTGCTCTTTGTTTGGGTTACAGCCCTGTGTTATATATATTAAGCGTTTGTTTTGGGCTTCGTCCCCATCAAATCAAATCAAAACAAATTTTATTTGTCACATACACATGGTTAGCAGATGTTAATGCGAGTGTAGCGAAATGTTTGTGCTTCTAGTTCCGACAATGCAGTAATAACCAACCTAACAATTCCACAACTACTAACTTATACACACAAGTGTAAAGGGATAAAGAATATGTACATAAAGATATATGAATAAGTGATGGTACAGAACGGCATAGGCAAGATGCAGTAGATGGTATCGAGTACAGTATATACATATGAGATGAGTAATGTAGGGTATGTAAACATAAAAGTGGCATAGTTTAACCTGTTGAGGATGGGGGCGCTGTTGTGACTATTTATGCTAATCGTGTAATTTTTGAAACGGCTTCCCACAAAATCCTTGATCGTACAATATGCATATTATTATTATTGGATAGAAAACAGTCTATAGTTTCTATAGGAGTTGAAATTTTGTCTCTAAGTGGAACAGAGCCCATTCTACAGCAATTTCCCTGACATGGAGTCAGATTTCAGAAATTTTGGCCCCTGATCTGGAGTCAGTTAAAAGGGCACTGTTATTGCTATGAGTATACGGACACTGCTTACGTCTTCCCCTGGATGCCTTTACGTGATGACGATTTGAATGGGGTCGATTGCGCGTTCACAGGCACTACAAATTAAAAAACCCTGAGGCTAGTCACTCTTTTGGAGCTGCGTCATGCGCCTAGAGGACACCGACCCGCACCTGTTCCAAGCATTAGTGGAGGGAGTAATATTACTCGGGTCATGTTTCTACTCGTTATGGGAGTTAAAAACATCATAAGGTAGTTAATTTAAAGCGTTTTATAGCAATTTATATCCGTTTAGTGCGATTTTGGGACATTTATTTCTGAAACGCTGTGAATTGCTGGGCACGCTACCAGTTCATCCCGAACGCAGTTGGCATTTCCACATGGCAAGAGGACAGCTTTCCACCAAAAGACGATTACTCCCAAGAAAGGATCCTTTGCCCAAGATACTGATGGAAGAACAGCTCAAAGTAGGACATTTTTATTATGATAAATCGTGTTTCTGTCGAAAAATGTTAGTGGCTTAGGACGCCATGTTTTTTGACGTAGCTTCGCTTGGCGCAAACTGTATTGAAAAGTAAGGATAAATTAAAAAATGTAATTCCGCGATTGTATTAAGAATTAAATTGTCTATCAATCCCTGTCCACCCTATATTTTTTAGTCACGTTTATGAGTATTTATGTATAAGAGTAGATCACTGTCTAAGTGGCGCACGGACATTTTCTCACCAGCTTGGCTACATTTCACATTGTCTAACCATGATTTTGGTGGCTAAATATAAAAATTTTCGATCAAACTCTATATGGGTTGTGTAATATGATGTTACAGGAGTGTCATCTGAAGAATTCTGAGAAGGTTAGTGAAAAAATTAATATATTTTGGCGATGTTGACTTTTATCGCTCACTTTGGCTAGAATCAATGCTGGGCTGCTATGTGCTATGTGCTATGCTAATATAACGATTTATTGTGTTTTCGCTGTAAGACACTTAGAAAATCTGAAATATTGTCTGTATTCACAGGATCTGTGTCTTTCGATTAGTGTATGCTGTGTATTTTTACGAAATGTTTGATGATTAGTAAGTAGGTAAACACGTTGCTCAATGTAGTTTTTCTAGTCCATTTGTGACGGTGGGTGCAATTGTAACCTATGCCATCTACCTGAAATATGCACTTTTTTCTAACAAAACCTATCCCATACCATTAATATGTTATCAGACTGTCATCTGATGAGTTTTTTTCTTGGTTAGGGGCTATAAATATCTTAGTTTAGCCGAATTGGTGATAGCTACTGGTGTTGGTGGACAAATAAAAGATGGTGGATTATGCTAATGTGTTTTTAGGTAATAGATGTACATCTTTACATATTGTGTCTTCCCTGTAAAACATTTTAAAAATCGGACATGTTGGCTGGATTCACAAGATCTGTGTCTTTCATTAGCTGTATTGGACTTTAATGTGTGAAAGTTAAATATTTTTTAAAAATATTTTTTTTGAATTTCGCGGCTCTGCCTTTTCAGTGGGGGGGGGGGGGGGGGGGGAGTGCCGCTAGCGGCACCCTCATCCTAGACAGGTTAAAGTGGCTAGTGATACGGGTATTACATAAAGATGGCAAGATGCAGTAGATGATATAGAGTACAGTATATACATATACATTATATAAAGTGGCATTGTTTAAAGTGGCTAGTGATACATTTTTTATTAATTTCCATCAATTTCCATTATTAAAGTGAGCTGGAGTTGAGTCAGTATGTTGGCAGCAGTCACTCAATGTTAGTGGTGGCTGTTTAACAGTCTGATGGCCTTGAGATAGAAGCTCTTTTTCAGTCTCTCGGTCCCTGCTTTGATGCACCTGTACTGACCTCGCCTTCGGGATGATAGTGGGGTGAACAGGCAGTGGCTCGGGTGGTTGTTGTCCTTGATGATCTTTCTGGCCTTCCTGTGACATCGGGTGGTGTAGGTGTCCTGGAGGGCAAGTAGTTTGCCCCCAGTGTTGCGTTGTGCAGACCTCACTACCCTCTGGAGAGCCTTACGGTTGTGGGCGGAGCAGGTGCCGTACCAGGCGTTGATACAGCCCGACAGGATGCTCTCGATTGTGCATCTGTAGAAGTTTGTGAGTGCTTTTGGTGACAAGCCGAATTCACAACGCGGTCTGTGTGGGTGGACCAATTCAGTTTGTCCGTAATGTGTACGCCGAGGAACTTAAAACTTACTACCCTCTCCACTACTGTCCCGTCGATGTGGATAGGGGGGTGCTCCCTCTGCTGTTTCCTGAAGTCCACAATCATCTCCTTTGTTTTGTTGACGTTGAGTGTGAGGTTATTGTCCTGACACCACACTCCAAGGGCCCTCACCTCCTCCCTGTAGGCCGCCTCGTCGTTGTTGGTAATCAAGCATACCACTGTAGTGTCGCCCACAAACTTAATGATTGAGTTGGAGGCGTGCATGGCCACGCAGTCGTGGGTGAACAGGGAGGACAGGAGGGCTCAGAACGCACCCTTGTGGGGCCCCAGTGTTGAGGATCAGCGGGGTGGAGATGTTTTTACCTACCCTCACCACCTGTTGGTGGCCCGTCAGGAAGTCCAGTACCCAGTTGCACAGGGCTGGGTCGAGACCCAGGGTCTCGAGCTTGATGACGAGTTTGGAGGGTACTATGGTGTTAAATGCTGAGCTGTAGTCGATGAACAGCATTCTCACATAGGTATTCCTCTTGTCCAGATGGGTTAGGGCAGTGTGCAGTGTGGTTGCGATTGCGATTGCGTCGTCTGTGGACCTATTGGGGCGGTAAGCAAATTGGAGTGGGTCTAGGATGTCAAGTAGGGTGGAGGTGATATGGTCCTTGACTAGTCTCTCAAAGCTCTTCATGATTACGGAAGTGAGTGCTATGGGGCGGTAGTTGTTTAGCTCAGTTACCTTAGCTTTCTTGGGAACAGGAACAATGGTGGCCTTCTTGAAGCATGTGGGAACAGCAGACTGGGATAAGGATTGATTGAATATGTCCGTAAACACACCAGCCAGCTGATCTGCGCATGCTCTGAGGACGCGGCTGGGGATGCCGTCTGGACCTGCAGCCTTGCGAGGGTTAACACGTTTAACCTGTCTAGGCTGAGGGTGCCGCTAGCGGCACTCCCCCCCCACCCCCACTGAAAAGGCAGAGCCGCGAAATTATTATTATTTTTTTTTTTTTTAATATTTAACTTTCACACATTAAAGTCCAATACAGCTAATGAAAGACACAGATCTTGTGAATCCAGCCAACATGTCCGATTTTTAAAATGTTTTACAGGGAAGACACAATATGTAAAGATGTAAATCTATTACCTAAAAACACATTAGCATAATCCACCATCTTTTATTTGTCCACCAACACCAGTAGCTATCACCAATTCGGCTAAACTAAGATATTTATAGCCCCTAACCAAGAAAAAAACTCATCAGATGACAGTCTGATAACATATTTATGGTATGGGATAGGTTTTGTTAGAAAAATGTGCATATTTCAGGTAGATGGCATAGGTTACAATTGCACCCACCGTCACAAATGGACTAGAATAACTACATAGAGCAACGTGTTTACCTACTTACTAATCATCAAACATTTCGTAAAAATACACAGCATACACTAATCGAAAGACACAGATCCTGTGAATACAGACAATATTTCAGATTTTCTAAGTGTCTTACAGCGAAAACACAATAAATCGTTATATTAGCATAGCACATAGCACATAGCAGCCCAGCATTGATTCTAGCCAAAGTGAGCGATAACGTCAACATCGCCAAAATATATTAATTTTTTCACTAACCTTCTCAGAATTCTTCAGATGACACTCCTGTAACATCATATTACACAATCCATATAGAGTTTGATCAAAAATGTGCATATTTAGCCACCAAAATCATGGTTAGACAATGTGAAATGTAGCCCAGCTGGTGAGAAAATGTCCGTGCGCCATATTAGGCAGTGATCTACTCTTATACATAAATACTCATAAACGTGACTAAAAAATATAGGGTGGACAGGGATTGATAGACAATTTAATTCTTAATACAATCGCGGAATTACATTTTTTAAATTATCCTTACTTTTCAATACAGTTTGCGCCAAGCGAAGCTACGTCAAAAAACATGGCGTCCTAAGCCACTAACATTTTTCGACAGAAACACGATTTATCATAATAAAAATGTCCTACTTTGAGCTGTTCTTCCATCAGTATCTTGGGCAAAGGATCCTTTCTTGGGTCTAATCGTCTTCTGGTGGAAAGCTGTCCTCTTGCCATGTGGAAATGCCAACTGCGTTCGGGATGAACTGGAAGCGTGCCCAGCAATTCACAGCGTTTCAGAAATAAATGTCCCAAAATCGCACTAAACGGATATAAATTGCTATAAAACGCTTTAAATTAACTACCTTATGATGTTTTTAACTCCTATAACGAGTAGAAACATGACCCGAGTAATATTACTCCCTCCACTAATGCTTGGAACAAGTGCGGGTCGATGTCCTCCAGGCGCATGACGCAGCAAGAAAAGAGTTCCTAGCTACAGGGTTTTTTAATTTGTAGTGCCTGTGAACGCGCAATCGACCCCATTCAAATCGTCATCACGTAAAGGCATCCAGGGGAAGACGTAAGCAGTGTCCGTATACTCATAGCAATAACTGTGGCCTTTTAACTGACTTCAGATCAGGGGCCAACATTTCTGAAATCTGACTCCATGTCAGGGAAATTGCTGTAGAATGGGTTCTGTTCCACTTAGAGACAAAATTTCAACTCCTATAGAAACTATAGACTGTTTTCTATCCAATAATAATAATAATATGCATATTGTACGATCAAGAATTTTGTGGGAAGCCGTTTCAAAAATTACACGATTAGCATAAATAGTGACAACAGCGCCCCCAGCTTTAACAGGTTAAATGTTTTACTCACGTCGGCTGCAGTGAAGGAGAGTCTGCAGGTTTTGGTAGCGACCCGTGTTAGTGGCACTGTATTGTCCTCAAAGCGAGCAAAGAAGTTATTTAGTCTGTCTGGGAGCAAGACATCCTGGTCCGCGACGGGGCTGTTTTTCTTTTTGTAATCCGTGATTGACTGTAGACCCTGCCACATACCTCTCTTGTCTGAACTGTTGAATTGCAACTCTACTTTGTCTCTATACTGACGCTTAGCTTGTTTGATTGCCTTGCGGAGGGAATATCTACACTGTTTGTATTCGGTCATGTTTCCGGTCACCTTGCCCTGGTTAAAAGCAGTGGTTCGCGCTTTCAGTTTCGGGCGAATGCTGCCATCATTCCACGGTTTCTGGTTTGGGAATGTTTTAATAGTTACTGTGGGTACGACATCGCCGATGCACTTTCTAATGAACTTGCTCACCGAATCAGCGTATTCGTCAATGTTGTTGTTGGACGCAATGCGGAACATATCCCAATCCACGTGATCGAAGCAGTCTTGAAGCGTGGAATCAGATTGGTCGGACCAGCCTTGAACAGACCTGAGCTTCTTGTTTAAGTTTCTGTCTGTAGGCTGGAAGCAACAAAATGGAGTCGTGGTCAGCTTTTCCGAAAGGAGGGCGGGGGAGGGCCTTATAAGCATCGCGGAAGTTAGAATAACAATGATCCAGGGTTTTACCAGCCCTGGTTGCGCAATCGATATGCTGATAGAATTTAGGGAGTCTTGTTTTCAGATTAGCCTTGTTAAAATCCCCAGCTACAATGAATGCTGCCTCAGGATATGTGGTTTCCAGTTTACATAGAGTCAAATAAAGTTTGTTCAGGGCCATCGATGTGTCTGCTTGGGGGGGAATATATACGGCTGTGATTATAATCGAAGAGAATTCCCTTGGTAGATAATGCGGTCGACATTTGATTGTGAGGATCATGTTCATGATGTACGCTATTTTGGGTAGAGAAATAAAAGCCCCTATTTCGTATTCCTGCGCCTGTCTCCTATCATTATACAACGTGACAATTGTGTTTCTCACTGAAATTAATTAAGCCACCTTTATTTGCAGTGTCTCAAACAAAAACTTGGTAATTTGTTGGTGTGTGTGTGCGCGGGCCTGTATGAGTGTGCTTGTATGTGCAGTGTTTCTCCAATCATAATCAGTTAACAGGTGTGCGTGTGTGTGTTGATGCTTGTATTTCTTTCAAATCTCACTATTACAAAGCAGTAACTAAGTGATTACAGTCCTGTATACTTGTTTGTATACAGTGCATTCGGAAAGTATTCAGACCCCTTGACTTTTTCTACATTTTGTTATGTTACAGCCTTATTCTAAAATGGACAAAATTGTTTCCCCCCCCTCATCAATCTACACATAATACCCCATAATGACTAAGCAAAAATAGATTTAGAGAATTCTTAGTAAATTTAGGAAAAATTCTAAAATTAAATATCACATTTACATAAGTATTCAGAACCTTTACTCAGTACTTTGTTGAAGCACCTTTGGCAGCGATGTTGCTACAAACTTGGCACACCTGCATTTGGGGAGTTTCTCCCATTCTTCTCTGCAGATACTCTCAAGCTCTGTGAGGTTGGATGGGGAGCGTTGCTGCACAGCTATTTTGGTATTTTGGTATTTTATTAGGATCCCCATTAGCTATTGCAAAAGCAGCAGCTACTCTTCCTGGGGTCCACACAAAACATGAAACATAATACAGAACATCAAAAGACAAGAACAGCTCAAGGACAGAGATACATACATTTAAAAAAAAGGCACACGTAGCCTACATATCAATGCATACACACAAACTATCTAGGTCAAATAGGGGAGAGGCGTTGTGCCGTGAGGTGTTGCTTTATCTGTTTTTTGAAACCAGGTTTGCTGTTTATTTGAGCAATATGAGATGGAAGGAAGTTGTCACGTGTGCTCCCTCTCCGGCCTCTAGGTCACCAGGCTGCTCGTTATGGCGCACACCTGTCACCATTGTTATGCTCACCTGGACTCCATCCCTTCCCTGATTACCTTCCCTATATATGTCACTCCCTTTGGTTCCTTCCCCAGACGTCATTGTTTCTGTTTCTGTTAATTTTTTTTTTATTTTTTTTTTTTTTTTTTTTTTTATCCCATTTTCTCCCCAATTTTCGTGGTATCCAATCGCTAGTAATTACTACCTTGTCTCATCGCTACAACTCCCGTACGGGCTCGGGAGAGACGAAGGTCGAAAGCCATGCGTCCTCCGAAGCACAACCCAACCAGCCGTACTGCTTCTTAACACAGCGCGCCTCCAACCCGGAAGCCAGCCGCACCAATGTGTCGGAGGAAACACCGTGTACCTGGCCCCCTTGGTTGGCGCGCACTGCGCCCGGCCCGCCACAGGAGTCGCTGGAGCGCGATGAGACAAGGATATCCCTACCGGCCAAACCCTCCCTACCCTGGACGACGCTATGCCAATTGTGCGTCGCCCCACGGACCTCCCGGTCGCGGCCGGCTGCGACAGAGCCTGGGCGCGAACCCAGAGACTCTGGTGGCGCAGTTAGCACTGCGATGCAGTGCCCTAGACCACTGCGCCACCCGGGAGGCCCCCTGTTTCTGTTTCTTGTCTGTGTGCTGTTAGTGTTTATTGTTTTGTTTTATGTTGTTTATTTTATTAGAACACTCACTCCCGACTCTCAGTGCACAGCGTTACAGAAGTTCCATGCAATAAGGGCTCTATATAATACTGTATGCTTTCTTGAATTTGTGGGGACAGTGAAAAGACCACTGGTGGCATGTCTGGTTGGATAAGTTTGTGTCTCAGAGCTGTGTGTAAGTTGATTATGCAAACAATTTGGGATTTTCAACACATGAATGTTTCTTATAAAATGAAGTGATGCAGTCAGTCTCTCCTCAACTCTTAGCCAAGAGAGACTGGCATGCATAGTATTTATATCAGCCCTCTGATTACAATGAAGAGCAGAAGTGCCGCTCTGTTCTGGGCCAGCTGCAGCTTAACTAGGTCTTTCCTTGCAGCACTGGACCACACGACTGGACAATAATCAAGATTAGACAAAACTAGAGCCTACAGAACTTGCTTTTTGGAGTGTGGTGTCAAAAAAGCGGAGCATCTCTTTATTATGGCCAGACCTCTTGTCACGATCGTCTTGAGGACAATGAGTGGACCAAGGCGCAGCGTGTGAAAAATACATCTTCTTTTATTGGAAGACGAAAACGAACGAAAACAAAACAACAAACGTGAAGCTATAAAAGTGCAAACATGCAACATAGACATAGACAACTACCCACAAAAGCCTACTGCCTACGGCTGCCTTAAATATGGCTCCCAATCAGAGACAATGAATGACAGCTGTCTCTGATTGAGAACCATTCAGGCAACCATGGACATACCTAAACACCTACACTCAAACACAAACCCATCTACTCTACCTAAACCCCCTATACCATACAACCACCCAAGACGAGACAAAAACACACAAACATCCCCCCTGTCACACCCTGACCTAACCAAACTATTACAGAAAACAAAGATAACAAAGGCCAGGGCGTGACACCTCTCCCCATCTTTACAACCCTTGAATCTATATGTTTTGACCATGACAGTTTACAATCTAAGGTAATGCCAAGTTATTTAGTCTCCTCAACTTGTTCAACAGCCACACCATTCATTACCAGATTCAGCTGAGGTCTAGAACTTAAGGAATAATTTGTACCAAATACAATGCTCCTAGTTTTAGAGATGTTCAGGACCAGTTTATTACTGGCCACCCACTCCAAAACAGACTGCAACTCTTTGTTTCAGTGACTTCATTAGCTGTGGTTGCTGGTGCATATATGGTTGAATCATCAGCATACATGGACACACGTGCTGTGTTTAATGCCAGTGGCAGGTCATTGGTAAAAATAGAAAAGAGTAGAGGGCCTAGAGAGCTGCCCTGCGGTACACCACACTTTACATGTTTGACATTAGAGAAGCTTCCATTAAAGAAAACCCTTTTAGTTCTATTAGATTGTCACGACTTCTGCCGAAGTCGTTGCCTCTCCTTGTCCGGGCGGTGTTCGGCGGTCGACTTCACCGGTCTTCTAGACATCATCGATCCATTTTTCATTTTCCATTGGTTTTGTCTTGTCTTCCCACACACCTGTTGTCAATCCCATTCATTACCTGTTGTGTATTTAACCCTCTGTTTCCCTTCATGTGTTTGTCAGAGATTGTTTTATGTCAAGTGTTGTTTTATTAGTGTATAGGTGTGCGACGGGTCCTTGTACCCATTTTATTTGATATATGTATATTTCACGTGTTTGGAGCATGTCATGGACGTTTATTAAAAGTCTCCATAAACACTTCGTTTACTCTCCTGCGCCTGACTTCCCTGCCACCTATACACACGACGTTGACAGAATCTCTGACCTTAAAAAATTAAGTCAGCAGGAGGAGGCACTTCGCTAATGGAGGTTGAGGAACGCGTCATGGAACAAGCGGAGGAGATTGACAGTCTGTGCGCTGCCATGGATCGCATTGTCCAGAGTATGGACCGCTGGGAGAGACAGGGAGCTTTTCCAGTACCTCCACCACCACCTGGAATTCCTTTGAACGTTTTTTCTCCTCCGGAACAGAACAGGATCCAGTTATCCCTACCCACGGGATACAATGGAGATACTGCCAGCTGCCAGGGTTTTTTCCTGAAACTGAACTTGTATCTGGCCACGGTCTCTCCAGTACCATCAGACCGTGAGAAAAGCTCCGCCCTCGTCTCATGCCTTACCGGGAAAGCCCTCGAGTGGGCCAACGCTGTGTGTGGAGATGATAAGGCGTTGGACCATTTTGAGGAGCTCATCTGCCATTTCCGGAAGGTATTCGACCACCCATCCGAAGGCAGAGCAGCAGGTGAGCTCCTCTATCATCTGAGGCAGGGGACGAGGAGTGCTCAGGAGTTCGCTTTGGAGTTTAGGACTTTGGCTGCCGGCGCTGGATGGAGCGACAGGGCCCTGATCGACCACTACCGTTGTAGTCTACGCGAGGACGTCCGTCGGGAGCTGGCCTGTAGAGACACCACCCTCAACTTCGACCAGCTGGTGGATATGTCCATCAGGCTGGACAACATGCTGGCTACTCGGGGACGTCTAGATCGGGGTCTGGTTGTTCCATCCTCCCGCACTCTCTCTCCCGAACCTATGGAATTGGGAGGGATGGTGCGCAGGGAGACCGGAGGGGGTACCCGCTCGAGCACCATCTATGATCGCAGAGATCACACTGCTGATCGGTGCCGGGTTGGTTCCTCTGGGAATAGAGAAGGCAGGCAGGGCACTCTGGCATCACCCCAGGTGAGTAGGCACCATACTCATCCAGAGCCCTCTGCTGCACTTATGTTTGTCTCTGTCACTTTTCCGGATTTTTCTCTGCATTCCCAGTATAAGGCGCTAGTAGATTCAGGCGCGGCTGGGAATTTCATTAATAAAAATTTTGCTCATAGTTTAGGGATTCCTGTTGTTTCTGTGGATATGCCTTTCCCTATTCATGCCTTAGATAGTCGACCAATAGGGTCAGGGTTTATCAGGGAGGTCACCGCACCTTTGTCTATGATAACGCAGGAGGGTCACAAGGAGAAGATTAGTCTTTTCCTTATTGATTCCCCTGCGTATTCTGTGGTGTTAGGCCTACCCTGGTTAACTACTCATAACCCCACTGTTTCTTGGCCACAGAGGGCTCTCACGGGGTGGTCGCGAGAGTGCTCAGGTAGGTGTGTAGGGGTTTCCGTTGGTGCTACTACGGTGGAAAGTCCAGACCAGGTTTCCACCGTGCGCATTCCCCCAGAATATGCCGATTTGGCACTCGCCTTCTGTAAAAAGAAGGCGACTCAATTACCACCCCATCGACAGGGGGATTGTGCGATAGATCTCCTGGTAGACGCTGCATATCCCAGGAGTCACGTGTATCCTCTGTCGCAAGCGGAGACAGTGGCTATGGATAATTATATCTCTGAATCCCTGCATCAGGGGTTCATTCAGCCATCCATTTCACCCGCCTCTTCGAGTTTCTTTTTTGTGAAGAAGAAGGATGGCGGTTTACGCCCGTGCATTGATTATCGAGACCTTAATAAAATCACGGTAAAATATAGTTACCCGCTACCTTTGATCAATACAGTAATGGAGTCAATGCGCGGGGCCCGCTTCTTCACAAAATTGGATCTCAGGAGTGCGTACAATCTGGTGCGTATTAGGAGGGGTGATGAGTGGAAGACGGCATTTAGCACCACCTCAGGTCATTATGAGTACCTGGTCATGCCATATGGGTTGATGAATGCTCCATCAGTCTTCCAATCGTTTGTAGATGAGATCTTCAGGGACCTGAACGGGCAGGGTGTAGTGGTGTATATCGATGATATTTTGATATACTCTGCTACACGCGCTGAGCATGTGTCCTTGGTGCGCAGGGTGCTTGGTCGCCTGTTGGAGCATGATTTATTTGTCAAGGCTGAGAAATGCTTGTTCTTCCAACAATCCATCTCCTTCCTAGGGCATCAGATTTCCACTTCAGGAGTGGAAATGGAGAGCGACCGCATTACAGCCGTGCGTAATTGGCCGACTCCAACCACGGTAAAGGAGGTGCAGCGTTTTTTAGGGTTTGCCAATTACTACCGGAGATTTATCCAGGGTTTTGGTCAGGTTGCAGCTCCCATTACCTCACTGCTAAAGGGGGGACCGGTGCGCTGCAGTGGTCGGCCGAGGCGAATAGGGCTTTTGGAAAACTGAAGGCTCTGTTTACCTCGGCGCCTGTGTTGGCTCATCCGGATCCCTCTTTGCCATTCATAGTAGAGGTGGACGCATCCGAAGCTGGGATAGGAGCAGTGATTAAAAATATGACAGATAGGAGGGGCTATAGAGTCAGCTACCATCCTCAGTAGCTTTCCATCTAAGTTGTCAATGCCAGGATGTTTGTCATTATTGATTGATAAAAATACTTTTCCCACCTCTCCCACACTAACTTTGCAAAATTCAAACTTGCAATGCTTTTCTTTCATTATTTGTTTTTTAATGAATGAATACAATTGCTCACTGTTCATTGTTGGCATTTCCTGCCTAAGTTTGCCAACTTTGCCAATGAAATAATCATTAAAATAATTGCCAACATCAAATGGTTTTGTGGTGAATAAGCCATCTGATTCGATGAAAGATGGAGTTGAACTTGTCTTTCTGCCCATAATTTAATTTAAAGTACTCCAAAGTATTTTTCCATCATTCTTTATATCATTGATCTTGGCTTCATAATACATTTTCTTATTATTTTTGTTGAGTTTAGTCACATAATTTCTAATTTTGCAGTAAGTAAGCCAGTCAGATGTGCAGCCAGACTTATTAGCCACTCCTTTTGCCCCTTTTGTCTCTTTCAACCATACAGTTTTTCAATTCCTCATCAATCCATGGAGTTTTAACAGTTCTAACAGACAGTTTCTTAACTCTTAACAGGTGCATGTTTATCAATAATTGGAAGAAGCAATTTTCTAAATTCATCAAGTGCAGCGTCTGGATGTTCCTCATTAATCACATCAGACCAACAAATATTTTTAACATCATCCACATAAGAGTCACAGCAAAATCTTTTGTATGATCTCTTATACACTATTTTAGGCCCTGCTGTTGGAACTTTGGCTTTCCTGGATATATCCACTATATTGTGATCACTGCATCCAGTAGGTACGAATACAGCTTTAGAACAAAGTTCTACAGTATTAGTAAACATGTGATCGATACATGTGTATGATCTTGTTCCTGTAGTGTTTGTAAACAGGTCTCTCCACAGAGATCATAAACTTTATATGATTGGCCTGACTGAAACATTGCTCAAGCCTGATGAATTTACTGTGATAAATGAGGCCGCTCCCCCTGGATACACTAGCGACCATAACCCTGCACATCCCGCAAAAGTGGGGGTGTTGCTAACTTTTACAACAGCAAATGTCAATTTATGGAGGAAAAAATTACTGCGCTATTGTCTTTTGAGCTTCTAGTCATGAAATCTATGCAGCCTACTCAATACATTTGTAGAGCTACTGTTTACAGGCCTCCTGGGCCATATACAGCGTTACTCATTGAGTCCACAGAAGGCTTTAGGAGCCATCATCGATCCAGTGGGTATTGTTCAACATGTCTTGGGACCTACGCATTGCCACAATCATACCCTGGATCTAATTTTGTCCCGTAGAATAAATATCGTGGATCTAAATGTTTTTTGGGTGGACTATCGGACCACCATCTTATTAAGTTTGCAATCGCAACAAATAATGTGCTCTGACCCCAACCAAGGATATTCAAAAGCCGCGCTATAAATTCTCAGACAACCCAAAGATTCCTAGATGCCCTTCCAGACTCCCTCCACCTACCCAAGGACGTTGGAGTACAAAAATCAGTTAACCACCTAACCAAGGATCTAAACATAACCTTGTGTAATAACCTAGATGCAGTCTCACCTCTTAAAACAAAAAACAACTGTCACAAGAAATTTGATATTTTAAACTCTAACAAAACATAGATGCTATCTCTAGGTCCCAAGAAAGAAAGATCTGCTGTTTGATCTGACAATGAATCTAGAATAAAACTGTGAAGGACCTCGGTGTTACTCTGGACCCTGATCTCTCTTTTTACAAGCACATGAAAAATATTTAATGGGTAGCTATTTTCCATTTTCGTAATCACAAAGTTTTTGTCCAGAAATTCTGCAGAAAAGCTCATCCATGTGTAACGGATGTGAAATGGCTAGCTAGTTAGCGGGTACGCGCTAGTAGCATTTCAATCAGTTACGTCACTTGCTCTGAGACTTAAGTAGTGTTGCCCCTTGCTTTGCAAGAGCCGTGGCCTTTGTGGAGCGATGGGTAACGATGCTTCGTGGGCGACCATCGTTGATGTGTGCAGAGGGTCCCTGGTTCGCGCCCGTTTCGGGGCGAGGGGACGGTTTAAAGTTATACTGTTACACATGCATTTGCCACTTCTAGATTAGACTACAGCAATGCTCTACTCTCTGGCTACCCGGATAAAGCACTAAATAAACTTCAGTTAATGCTAAATACGGCTGCTAGAATCTTGACTAGAACCCAAACTTTTGATCATATTACTCATATTCCAGTGTTAGCCTCTCTACACCTGTTTCCTGTTAAGGCTAGGGCTGATTTGAAGATTTTACTGCTAACCTAAAAAGCATCACATGGACTTGCTCCTACCTATCTCTCCGATTTGGTCCTGCCGTACATACCTACACGTATGCTATGGTTGCAAGACGCAAGCCTCCTTATTGTTCCTAGAATTTCAAGAGGGCTTTCTACTATAGAGCTACATTTTTATGGAATGGTCTGCCTATCCATGTGAGAGACGCAGACTAGGTCTCGACCTTTAAGTCTTTACTGAAGACTCATCTCTTCAGTAGGTCCTATGTTTGAGTGTAGTCTGGCCCAGGGGTGTGAAGGTTAAAGGCAAGGCACTGGAGTGACAATCCGCCCTTGATGTCTCTGTCTGGCTGGCTCCCCTCTCTCCACTGAGATTCTTTGCATCTGACCCTATTACGGGTTTCACTGGCTTACTAGTGCTCTCCCATGCCCTCCCTAGGAGTGGTGTTTCCTGTCCTGACAGGCTTTTTCACTACTCGATTTGAGTGGGTTTAGTCACTGGTGGGAGATCTTCCTGGGCTATACTCAACTTTGTCTTGGGGTAGTAGGTTAGTTGATATCCCTTCGTTGGTGTGGTAGCTTTGCTTTGAGAAAGTGAGTGGGGTTATATCCTGCCTAGTTGGCCCTGTCCGGGGGTATCGTCGTGGTACAGGGCCATAGGTGTCTGGTTAGACTGTAAACTCTCCTTCCAGACTCACATCAAACATCTCCAATCCAAAGTTAAATCTAGAATTGGCTTCCTATTTTGCAACAAAGCATCCTTCACTCATGCTGTCAAACATACCCTCGTAAAACTGACCATCCTACCGATCCTCGACTTCGGCGATGTCATTTACAAAATAGCCTCCAATACCCTACTCAATAAATTGGATGCAGTCTATCACAGTGCCGTACGTTTTGTCCCCAAAGCCCCATATACTACCCACCACTGCGACCTGTACACTCTCGTTGGCTGGCCCTCGCTTCATACTCGTCGCCAAACCCACTGGCTCCAGGTCATCTACAAGACCCTGCTAGGTAAAGGTCCCCTTATCTCAGCTCGCTGGTCACCATAGCAGCACCCACTTGTAGCACGCGCTCCAGCAGGTATATCTCTCTGGTCACCCCCAAAACCAATTCCTCCTTTGGCCGCCTCTCCTTCCAGTTCTCTGCTGCCAATGACTGGAACTAACTACAAAAATCTCTGAAACTGGAAACACTTATCTCCCTCACTAGCTTTAAGCACCAGCTATCAGAGCAGCTCACAGATTACTGCACCTGTACATAGCCCATCTATAATTTAGCCAAAACAACTACCTCTTACCCTACTGTATTTATTTATTTTGCTCCTTTGCACCCCATTATTTATATTTCTACTTTGCACATTCTTCCACTGCAAATCTACCATTCCAGTGTTTTACTTGCTATATTGTATTTACTTCGCCGCCGTGGCCTTCTTTTGCCTTTACCTCCCTTATCTCACCTCATTTGCTCACATTGTATATAGACATATTTTTCTACTGTATTATTGACTGTATGTTTATTTTACTCCATGTGTAACTCTGTGTTGTTGTATGTGTCGAACTGCTTTGCTTTATCTTGGCCAGGTCGCAATTGTAAATGAGAACTTGTTCTCAACTTGCCTACCTGGTTAAATAAAGGTGGAAAAAAAATATATTCAAAAAATGTATTTGTGTCTGCCTATTCGACACACGATGGCGGCATTTAGCAACTGCCCTGTGCCATTGTGAAATTAGGGGAGAGAAGTAGCGAGGAAGGGATAAGAAGGAAAGGGGGGAGTAAATTAGAAACTAAACGAGGCGGGGGTGTAAGTGAGGGCTTTATTTATATTGTCCTGAAATAAAGTGATTAATGTCAGCGCAGTGCCATGTTTGGTTGCCCCCACTCGGGCTACCAGATCAACCCACCCCCTCTTCCATGCCCTACCTCCACATAGTGTCCCGGGTATCGAACGATCTTCCCAAATTTAACCCCTCCTTGGCGTAGGACGGAGTCACTGCCAAAGTTTTTACGGAGTTAGGGAACTGTTAAGGAAAGCGAATCCAGGCTGTCCCTCAAGAGATGGTACTTATGACCGAACAACCGGACAGAGACCTAACTCCGTTATCTACGCCAGAACAAGTTGTAAAGTCTGTCAAACCGGTCAGAAAAGATCCGAGAGGGATCCAATCGACGTAAGTTTGTATGTTTTCAGTTCAGCACAGCGCAAGGCCGGGGGCCTAGTAAGCTTGCAAGTTAGCCATGTAACCACTTTTGTTGTTGATGCATAGCTAGCTAACGTTAGCTAGTTAAGTCCTTGCTTTCCCGACCCCTGTCGATAAACTTTGCGTTTAATTTGGAAGCAACCTCACACGAAGTTATGATAGTTTGTGTATTTTTTTATGCAGTTATTTCTATACTGCTAACGTTAGCAAGCGAACAGTGTTTTCAATTTTAAAGACATGGAATTGGAGAACTAAAGTTGACGTCGTCCCAATGGATTTTCCTCCAATGTTTGTCTACCTAGTTAGTTAAGTTTCGCAAATGCACAATCAAGATTATTTGTCGTCATTCTGATGGGGGATATCGTTAACATTTGACGCGTGGCACTATTTGGTCTTAATCAGCCAGTTAAGTATGTCCAATCAGTTCATTGCGCCAATTCTGTTTCAAAACGTTTTGCAACAAATTGTTTACTCCAAATAGAAACCGTTTTGTAATGAAAACGAGTTTCTATTGGACAAATTCAGGTAGTTCCCTCGTTGTTTTGTACTGTTTTCTTTGGGGTGTATTCATAACCGCTAAGAACTAAACCGAAGCGAACTGCGCAAACGAAACGGGGAGGGACCTACCTGAATTTGTCCAACAGAAACGATTGTTTGTGTTTTCCATTTGGAATAAATGGTTTATGTTGCAAAACGTATTTGCAACAGAATCAGCATAATGATTACACCCCTGTTTGCTTTCATTTGATTATTGAACAGTAAATGTTTCCATTGCAAGTGTAACGGATGTGAAATGGCTAGCTAGTTAGCGGTGGTGCGCGCTAGCAGCCTTTCAGTCGGTTACGTCACTTGCTCTGAAACCTAGAAGTAGTGGTTCCCCTTGCACTGCAAGGGCCGCGGCCTTTGGAGCGATGGTAACGATGCTTCGAGGGTGACTGTTGTTGATGTGTGCAGAAGGTCCCTGGTTCGCACCAGTGTCGGGGTGAGGGGACGGTCTAAAGTTATACTGTTACAGAAGATGCGAGCGGTTTGCTAATGTCAACGTTGTGAACAGAGTGCCCTGTGGTGGTGTGGTTATGGTATGGGCTGGAATAAGCTACGGACAACAATTGCATTTTATCGATGGCAATTTGAATGAGGCCCATTGTCACGCCATTAATCCGCTGTTTCAGCATGATAATGCACGGCCCTATGTCGCAAGGATCTGTACACAATTCCTGGAAGCTGAAAATGTCCCAGTTTTTCTATAGCCTGTATACTCATCAGACATGTCACCCATTGAGCATGTTTGGGATGCTCTGGATCCCAGTTCCCACCAATATCCAGCAACTTCGCACAGCCATTGAAGAGGAGTGGGGCTGCAGTTCACAATCAACAGCCTGATCAACTCAATAAACTGTAAATCAGTACAGTCTTTGTAATTGTTGCATGTTGCATTTTAAATTTTTGTTCAGTGTTGCTTGCTGGCTAAGGTTGACAGCAGTGATAATTGTTGATTGCATTTTAATGTATGGTTTTCAAAGGTTAATAAAGATTGTATGACTTCAGTAACTAAAGTTGACTGCGATTTCCAAAAACTACAGGCTACATTGGTAAATGTGCAATATCAATGCTCAGACAGATTTGATCCTCTTTTTGAAAGAGTTTTAATGGGGATTTTGTTAAATGATTTCCCAATGATAGGTAGCTAGTTGAATCAATGTCCATGTTCATAAAGAAGGAAACCCTCTTCTACGGACTGTTGTCCCACATCAAAAGGTGCCAGATCTTTGTATTACTTCTGCCCTGCTGTTTTCCTTCCCATCACTTGAGGCTAAACGTTTTAATAATATATCTCTACAGGTCTGAATGGAGAAACGACATAAGTTTAGCTAGCTACAACATATCATGTTTGACTGTCACACTACTGTGTCCAGGTCGGAGGCAGCGAATGGAGGAGAGGACAGGCCCAGGAGGAGTGCCAGTGGGAGGTCTGCTGGGGACACTCAGGTGTCAATGGACACTGAGTCAGACCTCTCGGAGAGCAGGAAGAAACCGCCCCTCATGAAGTGAGACTTACAGATACCAGAAATCATGTATTATGTGTAATGATGTGAATATGTGGTAAAATGGTCAACTGTCTGTTCTAGCACATAGGGTGCACATGTTTTGTTTTAGCCCAGCACTGACATATTTGATTAAACTATAATCTCCAATCCCCTTCTTAGTTTAGTGTCCGTAGATCAAGTTAGTTTGTGCTGGTCTAGAACAAAATGTGCACCACCTGTGGATCCCCTAGGGATGGAGAAACAATGCTTTAGCCATTGTTGTCATACCAATTTGTTGTGATACAATACATGTGAGGTTTTGTAACTTGGATATATACACTTCTGTTTAAAAGTCACTTAGAAGTTTCCTTGTTTTTGAAAGAAAAGCCATTTTTTTCCCATTAAAATAACATAAAATTGATCAGAAATGTAGACATTGTTAATGTTATAAATGACTTGTTGCTGGAAACGGCAGATTTTAAATGGGAAATCTACGTAGGTGTACAGAGGCCCATTATCAGCAACCATCACTCCTGTGTTCCAATGGCACGTTGTGTTAGCTAATCCAAGTTTATCATTTTAAAAGGCTAATAGATCATTAGACAATGGGCCTCTGTACACCTATGTAGATATTCCATTAAAAATCAGCCGTTTCCAACTACAATAGTAATTTACAACATTAACAATGTCTATGCTGTATTTCTGATCAATTTGATGTTATTTTAATTGACAAATGTGCTTTTCTTTCAAAAACAAGGACATTTCTAGGTGACCCCAAACTTTTGAACGGTAGTGTAGATTACCAACTCTCTAATCCTTGACCACATTCGATGGCGCTAGAACACAGTTTTATGTTATTGATTAATACATCAGACTGCACTGTTTGGGGCTGTTATGTGATCCACACCTGGATCGAGTTCATTAGCTGCAAATCAGGAGAAACTGTTTTGAAACAGGAGGTTCTTCTTTTGCTTGAATAATAAGAAAAGCCAATTTGTTTTCCATTTCAAAACATTTTGGCCTGTTTTGTGGCCTACGAAGCTTGGCCGAGTATTGTGTTGACGAACCTTGACGTTGCTGTATAAACAACACACTTTACATAACCATGCTGCAAGGGATGTGGCTGGCTGTCCTCATGGGAGTTGCTCGTCTTTTTCACTGCTGTAGATCTAGGGGAAACAATATTTCATTTCAATGGGAGTCAAAGTGGACGTGTCATTGACAGTAAGAACTTAGAATTGTCCAAAACAAGTTGACTTGGCTATTGAAGTTGTCTGTCTACATTTATTGTTTTTGTACCAATCACTTGCAGTATGGGTTGCTACTGTGCTTGTGTGTTAATCTTGTCCCCTTTTTCAGATTTAAGGCTGTGGAGCTGCCTTCCCCAATGCAAACTCCAAGTGACGGTGAAACTAAGTTTGAAGGAAGAAAGAAATCCCAGTCCAGCCAGGTGTGTTTATACTGTATATCGGGCCACCCACACAATCACATTTTCCATTGGTCTCCACAATGTGTGTATGTTTGTTTGGAATTAGCATAATGGCTGAGCAGCTGACTTGCAAAACTAGAGTTTTGTGAGTAAAGTATCTTGACCAAGTTAAAGGTGCAATATGCAGAACTCACTCTGCCATTTCCTGGTTGAAAACATTCTAATAGTGCGCCTAATTTCTGTTTGACAAAACAAGCAGTCATTGTGTAGAGAATCATTGTACCATCTAAACCGCTGTGAAATATATTTTCCGTCACCAAAAATATTGTATTTTCAGCTGTGAAAGTAAAAGATCCAAAAAACGAAACTTAAAAAATGGGAAGCATAGAAATAGTGCACATAGAACACTTCTTAGCCTTGCTTTCAATAAGAATGACAGATCTCTAACTTAAATTTCTATGTGAATTTGGTCGAGGCGCCCAAAAAGTTAGATTGTAGCTTTAAGTCTACACACCCCTAATGATCTTTATATGGATGCTCGTATTTGACATTACCTAGTTGCACATGCACCTCAATATCAATACGTTTGGTCATTTGGAAAGGGAGGTAAAGAAAGTAATACAGTTCAAAAGGTCACATTTATCAACATTTGGATGTATTGTTTTCTCTTGCAGATATCCAAGACAAATGCCCAGTACCATAAAATATTCAAAGAAATCAGCAAGGATGAGTTACTGAAACAAAGTAAGTGGCGTAGTCTTCAATTTAAATGAAAGTTAAAAAGCCATAGGGTGACTTTCTCCAGTTTCCTCTTGTTTATAAAAATACATACGATTTGCATTCTTCTTTCACTTGAAAATAAGCCACACAGTCTTGTCATTTGTGCAGAATAGATTTTGCCTGACATCCTCTGCTATGCCTCTTCTCAGGTTACACCTGTGCACTGCAGAAAGACATGCTGTATCAGGGCAAAATGTTTGTGTCTGATAACTGGATATGTTTCCACTCCAAAGTCTTCGGCAGAGATACTAAGGTACAGTATAACAATGGAATATTATAGTCATTACTCCTCCAGTCTAGATTTAATTACATTGTTGTTCCTGATAACTGCAAGCCCCAGTTTAGTGCACACACTATCATTACAATTCTGAGTCGTTACATTTATCAGGAGTTGACTTTCCTACTAATGAACTGAAGGTTGTAGACCAGGAGGTGTGTTTCACTGACTCAATGTCAACAATTTGCTATAAATGTTTTTAATAATACTTTTTATTGACTGTTTCTCCTTGCTGGTCTCTCTAGGAAAAGAGGTTCAAACAAGACATTCACTGAAATATAGTTGAAGTGAAATAATGTTTGCTTTCCCTTTCCCAGATTGCTATTCCTGTACTCTCTGTGACTCTTATCAAGAAGACAAAAACTGCCATTTTGGTTCCAAATGCACTCGTTATCACATCCACAAACAAGCGGGTATGACCAGTTTTATTTGTAGATATTCAACTGTCAAGTTTGGTCTTAATTAATAACACTTATTATTTTTCATTATTGTCATTATAATTCATTATTTAAAATCTGTTTTCCAGCACGTATTTGCATCATTCCTATCCCGAGATACAACCTATAAACTTCTGAAATCCGTCTGCGTTCATCTGGATGTAAGTTCTTCCTCCTTGTCCTCTTTTCTTTAATGCATTGTTGTGACATTTTAAATAGTCTTATTCTGTGTTGTTTTACAGATAACATTAGCACTGAGGTTAAACATGTTCTTTCTGTTGTCATAATACTGTATTAGACTGCAACAGGGACTTTTCCATAGGGCTGTGACGATACCAGTATCAAAGTACATTTTTGCCATGGAAAAAAATAAACACTAAGTAGAGCAACTCTTTGGTCCTTTAAAAACTTCCTCTATGTAAAATATTGTGTGCTATAGCTTGGGAAATAAATACATGTGACTGGATGATGTTTGTTTACAACATTCGGGCTGTTTTCCTGAAGAAATTGAATACGCTTTTTGTTTCCTTGCCACGGTACTAATGAGTATTGCGATACTGGTATCGTCCCGGCCTTACTTTTCAAGTCTAACTCATTGAACACCATTGTAGGGGGACAATACAGGGAGCAGCCTCATTACTTCCTCTGCTGAGAACAGCTTCATAGCCGATTGTCCCTCCTCACTTCCTCTGGTCAGTACTAAGACAGTTGCCTTTCTCCTTTCTCCTAAATCTTCTTCTTTTATGACCATACAGCATAGGGGGTGTGTGTGTAATGTAATGGTTCTACTGTACCCTCTGTGTCTGGACAAAGTTTCATTTATATTCAATAATGTTTTTATTTCAATGGGATCAACTGTATGGACAAAATTAATGTAAATATTCTGTGTGTAGGATTTCTCTGGAGACTTCTCAGACCTGGATGGGGTTGTGTGCCAGAGGAGGCAAGACATGCTGGAGACCAGCAGCTCAGGCTCCCAGACCCCAGACTATGAGAAAATTACGGGTGGGTTCTCCCTTTATGATGGCAGGGAAGTCCAACCCTCCACCTTGTGAAAAACAAGACAATCATCATACACAATAGACAGACAGATGCAACATCATAGAGACAGAAATAAACCTTGCGAGATGGTGATTAGAAAGAGAAAGGAATTGCCCCTGAGTATGTAGTCTTATCTATACAGCTTAGAAAAGAGCAGTACTCTCACAGCTTCTAATAACCTAATAGATTAGTTATTACTGAGTCATGAGTTGGACTGGGAGGTGCAATCAGAGGCTTTCAGTTAGTTCAGCTTCTCTGCCCAGACACAGCAGTCGTCAAACTTGTACTGTACAGGCTCACTTTTTCTTGTAGTCCGTAGGCTTGAGTTCAGCTGTATTTGAACAGACACGATTTACTTTTTACATGTTGATACAGTCATGATTTTATGGTTTGTTTAAGAAAATCAATAACGTCTATTTAAAAAAGTAATTGGGATTAATTGGCTATAGACAAATCAGTCTTAGTACATACATCAATGAGAGAGCTGTATATCCTTTCACCTGTTCACTGCATATGCTTATTGGAAGGCTGAGTGTAACACAGATGGTTCGGTGAGCCACGCGCACATGAAGAGTAATCTTGCCTGAGACCTGAAGACTCATCTTAGCTCCCTGAGCGAATGCCTTGGCTTTAGCTCAGTGGGCTAACATGGTTTAGTTTGTGCACAGGTGACCTGGTCTTGATACCAATTAACAAGACCACATCTGATAATGTTGGTAGTTAGGCATGTTGAATTGAAAGGAAATGAGTTCAAATATTAAATGACTTGTGGTGTTCAGAGAGCAATCTGTGTTTGTTTCTGCAGAGTTCCCCAGCATCCCAGACACGTTCCTGAGCGCAGTGAAGAATGGAGAGGTGGCGGTGCACGCAGACATCCACCTCCAGACCCCCAACCAAAAACACGGAGCCGCTCACCAGAACGGTGAGGCCCCCTTATGCATGAGCGTGGTGCAATGGAAATGGCTAGACTCTGTTAAATACTTCTGCATTCTCTCTCCCTGGTATCCTTTGGCTTCTATCATTTTCCAGAGGGAATGGAATCTGAAAAGTACAACAGATTGTAATATAAAAATTAATAGAAGGATAAGATCTTAAAGATGTAGTTCTGCAAGTGTTAATTAATTTGTTTAGCTTCGTCTTTTTGGATTTAAGTCCGGTCCTCTGTGTTGCTGACCTGTGCACTAATCCTGTCTTATCTGTAGGGCCGACCAAGCCTGCCCAGGGTGTTGTACACAAAGTGAAATCGCTACAGCCAGTGTCATTGAACACCCTTCTACTCGTCTATTTGTTCCTGTGAGTATCCTCTCATTATGAGTCATAAGGGGGTGTCGAGGCCATCTGACAAGTTTTGTAGCTAATCTAATAATTTCACTTGTCGCCAGGCATGTCAAAACAAGTTAAGTGAACTGGGTGTTTTGTCCTGCCTTGGGTGTTAACTTGGTTGTGGAATTGTGACTGTTTGTCTTGTAGGAGATGATTCAACAATGGGAGTTGAATTGGAAATACTTGTTTCTTATTGAACGCCAATGGGTTCCTGTAGATTCCAGCCCTCATCGGGGTGCGTGACGTGTTTTGTTGTCTTTGCAGAGTTAGTGTCCTTGTCTTGTCTTCGTGTTACATGGCCTTCAAGATTGTGGCTCTTGAGAAGCGGCTGAACTCGTTGAGTTCCGTGGGGGAGTATGCACACAACGAGTAAGAGCTGCCATTAAACACTCACAACAGCTTTGTCTGAGATAACAGAGCATCAATGGGAATTTGTTAACAGATGAACAATTGCAATGCGAATCCAGTCCTAGTATCCGTGGTATACAGTAGATAGTGTTATAGTGCATGATAAACCTGGAATTTGACATCACAAACTGTTGGAAAACCCGAAGAATGACTGTCAGTCAAGAAACTGTAATTCTTTATCATGTTATAAATATATGTAATATGCATGTTTTGATGTAATTTTTCCAAACATTTCCTGACTTTTCCATAGAAAATTGTAAACTCACTTGTGTTAAAAATCCATACAATCTAAATGTTAATTTCTTTAGGTGTTTAAAGGCTATTTTACAATACGTACATGTATTCTAATGACGGGATACAGTAAAATTGACCTTTTGCATTTGTGGTCTTTCATTTGCGTCTTGCTATAGGAATGAGCTGAATCTGAATTCATACGACGGCTAATTCAGAGCATATTTTGTTTCAGAAACGTTGTGCATCACAGATCGCAGGTCGACTTTAATGCCGAAATTTATGGGGAGCTGTCTACAAACCTGTTCAAGCTAGAAAAGGTTTGTTTCCTTGCCAACGAAGACAGTGTCAATATCTGCTCACTGTTTGCTACTCCCAAAAGTTGTTTAATCCGCTTCATTAAAGTTCACTTTTTGGGAGTAGCTTATAGTTACTAGTCTAGCTTGTCTGAGTTTGCCCAGCTCCTGTGTCATGCTCGAGTGTGTGTGTGTGATACTCTTTCATTGTCACCTCGCCACTCCATGGAACTGCTCAAACATGCCACGCAAGTCAGCTCCATGGAACTGCTCAAACATGCCATGCAGTCAGCTCTGTCACTGAGCTAACAACTACTCATTAAGTGGGACAATAGCTCTGCTTTCCCAATAACATATTTTGTATGAACCATTCCCCACTCGGTTACATAAAGTGAGCTTGTTGGGGACTGAAGAGGCCAATGTGGGAGTGTTCTCTGCTCATCAGCCTCTCATGCATGCTATTGTTTTGAGGTGTGTTTTTATTAATTCAGTGCATGTTTTAACCTGTCAATAATCCTACCAAACCAGATTCAGAGAAATCTCCGTAAGCTACTTGAAGAGACCTGACTTAAGGACCCGTTGGTCGCCTCGCTGGACGGAAGTGGCGCCTTCATAAAACGCTGGTGAAAACACTGCAGATCTGATCGGCAATCTGTTACCAAATAACAGACTGCCACTTTGGAAAAGAGACCATTTCTTAATTGTGCAATAGCGGTATCTTCCTTCTCTTTCTACTCAGGACAAAACCCATTATTTTGTGTCTGATAGCATGCCAGAGTAATCAAGACATTTCAGCAACTGTAGCTAGTTTGGGCTGAATCCTAACTTGAAACTCACGCGCTTAATAATGCAGAATTCTGCTTTTAGGGGCAATCTGCAGTTGCTACATTCATTTTGGACTGGATTAATGATATTCTTCAAGAATCAATGGGTACATAACTTTATAAGTGTTTCATGAGCTTAGTTCAACTGTTGTACCCCACCACAACCCAAAATATAAGCTTGTTTTACTCCAATATTTGAAAACAAAGTTAATGTAAACAAACACTATATAGCCTAAAAACATGGTTATAACTATGACATCATTGGTGGTCAGTCTTTGCATCAATAGCTTTGTCTATTAATTTGAGTGGTTACATTTCCCCAGCCCCGTGTGTTTTTTACCGAAACCGGGGCGGGAAAAGGCATGGTTTCAACTGCTGATTGCCGCATTAAATCATGCCTCGATGTCAATGGGAGATTTCTGTGGAAATTTGAGTTAGGTGTTCAGGTTTTAAGGTATAGGATGCAACCCTTAGCAAAGAGAAGCCATAAGCTTTAGCCTATGTAGTACTGTACCTGAGAAGCTTTTCAATATTAATGTTAGGTTTCAGGTATGAGTAGGTCCCAAGGACCCACCTATTTCAATGTTTTTCTATTAACATTTCAAAAATGGTCAGTCTTGTAATGCCTACTGTTCATGTGCCCCTTTTGTTACAGGTATGACTTGCCAATAAAATATTTATAGTTCTTGCTTCATTTTCTGGTCTCAAACTGTCGTCCAACATGCCTAGATGCTGTTTGCAACCACTCAGTAAATAGGCTCCATTTTCTCCATTTTCATTAAGCACTGAATGATTCACACAATGTATAACTGAAGTGAATGCCATCTAAAAGATATGACAAGTCTACGGCTTCTACTGCATCGTGGATGTATATAGTAAAAGAGACATGACTCCCTCACCTTGTCTGACAGTGTGGTCCAACACTGGTCCCCTACTTTGAGTAAGATTTGCATTCAGGTAAAGCAGAGCATGAATTTGAGTGCCCCATTCAACCTCATACCACAGAACAGACTGCTCTTTCAGTGCGTTTTGCCAGTGTCAAGTGAATTAATGGTTTGCATTCACTTTGAGTGTTCACAATACATAAAGACTACACTGTTGATACATTTGTCATGCTTTTCACATCTGAACAAAATATCTGCATTTTATTCTAATGAATGAGGGAGGGAAGTTGTTATAATAGTGGCAGCTACTAGCCTACTATTATAGAGCCTCAATTGATGTCTTGTCAATCATTATAAACTCACCTATTGGGAGGTATGCTTGGTAAACATGAAAATTATAAAACAAAATTATGCACAACTAACCTATATAGTTTGTCCAAATGCCTATATTTTCATTATTTTAAATGTCATATGAAACCATTAGCAATGGATTATTGTTAGGAAGGCACAACCTTTACATTTGGCCTGTCTCAACCCATGTTAAGGCTGCACATGACGTAACACCCACACTGCAAAGTGTAATGGCGAAATTGAACAATAACAGCCATCGTTTCTCGGTACCATATATATTATGTCGTTAACATTAAAGAAAACAGAATCATTCTTCTGCAGAGTCACATCATGCAACATCTGTAAATTTAACGCGCGCGGGGCTGCGACTAGGAGTATTCTACTGTCTCTGCAAGCGATGACAGTTTAAAACGCGGGTAAGTTTCATGTAATTGCAATACCGTCCATTTTCAATGCCTAACCATTTTCGCAGCAAACTGGTTTGTGCACCTGGTTTTGAAGGGGCGTGGCGGCTGGAATGCAGGGTACCCCACCTCCAGCTAAAGATGCTGATAGCTTAGCAACTACGATAGGGGAAAGCAGACGAGAGCAACACCAATGGATTTACCATTTGTAAGCATCATTCGCAATGTCTGACTATGCACGGAGCATTTTTGTGTGATGACCCGACCATCAACTGTTCTGACACGACTGTAGCGCGAGCTACACCGTGCTATAACTGCTGACTCGAAATGTAAACAAAGGGAGACGGGCCTTTTGCTATTTCTCTCAATGCCTGGTTAGCTGCATTGAAGTTGTCGTTGATAGTGTCAATAACTGTTTTTATTTATGCATGGTGCATGTATTAGTACAAGCAGATCGTAGGTCCATGTGGTCGATCGTGTCTGTTAAACCATAAATGTTTCAAAATATAGAAAAAGATGTACTGAACAAAAATATAAACGCAACATGTAAACTGTTGGTCCCATGTTTCATGAGCTGAAATAAAAATTTCCCGAAATTCTCCTTAAATTAAGCACAAAAATATTATTTCTCTCAAATGTTGTGCAGACATTTGTTTACATCCTTGTTCAGTGAGCATTTATCCTTTGCCAAGATAATCCATCCACCTGACATTGGCATATCAAGCTGATTAAACAGCACAATCATTACACAGGTGCACCTTGTGCTGGGGACAATACAAGGCCACTCTAAAATGTGCAGTTTTGTCACACAACACAATGCCCCAGATGTCACAAGTTTTGAGGAAATGTGCAATTGGCATGCTGACTGTAGGAATGTCCACCAGAGTTGTTGCCAGATAATTTATGTTAATTTCTCTACCGTAAGTGGCCTCCAATGTTGTTTTAGAGAATTTAACAGTACGTCCAACCGTCCTCACAACCTCAGACCATGTGTAGCCATGTGTAACCTGGTTTCTTCATCTGCCGGATTATATGAGACCAGCCATGAAATTGAGGAGTATTTCTGTCTATAATAAAGCCCTTTTGTGGGGAAAAACTAATTATGTTTGGCTGGGCCTGGCTCCTCAGTTTCAAATCCATTACCTTTACAAAAATTAAAAAATTAAACAAATAGAAATAACCATGGTTTTCAAGCGCCCCTGCCCAGTCGTGTGAAATCCATAGATTAGGGCCAAATACATTTATTTCAATTGACTGATTTCCTTATATGAACTGTAATTCAGTAAAATCGTTGAACCTATCGAATGTTGCGTTCATATTTTTGTTCAGTATAATTATTTTCTCTTCTAATACAATGACAAGCTTTTTTGAATGCACAATTATCAGGCTAGATGCCATACCATGCCAATTGTTTATTATGGGCAATGGGCTATAATGCCTAAACAAGAACCTAAACAAGAAATACATACTGGCAAATACATCAGATCTGCCAAATTGTCTATCTCTGACCCGACTGACGTAGTATTGTATTAGTGTCATATACAGGAAAAGCAGTGGCCTACTGTCTGCAGTACCTTTCTCTCAGTCTTAATTAAATAGTATTATAGTTTGGTTTCCAAAAGATATTCAGATGGAGACCTGCGCTCACTGATAATCTAGCTTTACCATGTCATCAACACATCAGAAAAATATATAGTAAACTTTTCAAGTTAATTTGGACTCTGACGTTGTTGCCAGGTCTTAGGCGTACTGAGGGAATCATGGCCACGCAAGAACCATCCCCTCCGTCGTCCATGGAGAGCAACAAACCCGGCTTCCCCAAGCAGATCCTGGCCAACAAGCTGGAAGATAAACACCTGTGTAACTGCTGTCAGAAGCTGCTGCGGAGGCCCTTCCAAGCCCAGTGTGGACACCGCTTCTGTTCCTACTGCTTCAATAGGACTGTCAGGTGGGAGTTCAAAGAGTGTATCTCAACTGTATACACTCATCTGTATTTTCTTCTTTAGCTGTAATGTGTAAGTACTGGTCTGGTAAAACCTAAGGAAGAAACTTTAGACTATTGAAATGCACCCCAGGTTATGATGCCTGATGAATATATTACACATTTGACAATACTGACTGTACTGTTATTTTGCACTGTTTGTTGACATAATATTCCCATTACAGAGATGGACCTCAGAAATGCAATGCTTGTATCAAAGAGGACATTTTTGAAGAGCCCACGTCGATTCTAAAACAAGGCTGTGTAAGTTTCTACAATATGCGTCTTTCATTACAGTGCCACTTTATCCTCTCAAAGAAAAAGTAAGATCAAAATGTACCTTCAAATAATATGCGTCCATGTTATTTCGAGCGTGTTCGCTTATCTCACACACACACACACACACACACACACACACACACACACACACACACACACACACACACACACACACACACACACACACACACACACACACACACACACACACACACCTCTCAATCATAAATTAAGCATTCGGAAACAGTACAGATTCACTGTAAAGTTAAAAGCCTCAGCAAAATGTTTGTTTGCTCTCACTTCTGCAGGCTTTTCCTGACAACGCAGCTCGACGAGAGGTCGAAAACCTCTCTGTTGTCTGCATCAGCGAAGGCTGTACCTGGAAAGGCAATATTAAAGAATATGAGGTTAGTTGAGTGTGGTTTTAGACTGATTATAAACCTTTTCATCATTCAATGATGCATTTAGACGGACGTTTTTGTTGAAAAAAGAAATGGTGCCACAGATGGTTATAAGCAATGCACCTCAATACTCTATTTGCTTTGCTGTGTTCTTGCTTCACGATCAGTTTGACCGAAGATCCTTGTTTAGGCTGTTCTGAACGTATACTAAAGCCAAATGAATCCTGTCTCTTACAGTTGAGCCACGAGGGGAAGTGTGAGTACATGATCATCCCCTGCCCCTCCTGTAAAGAGCAGATCCGCTTCAACGAACAGGAACGCCACAACGAGCGAGAGTGCCCTGAGAGAACTCTCAACTGCAAGTACTGCAAGGAACCATTCCATTTCAAAAACATCAAGGTGAGAAATAATGCATGCTCTGAGAGAGAACTTCCATCCATCGGTTTATTTGTGAAATCTCTCAAATGGCTGGCTTACGATTGTATCAATTTTGCAAGGAACATTAGGGTCAATATTTGTAAGAAGCTATACAAAAACACGTCCTTTATTTAGGCCCACGACGAGATCTGCCCCAAGTACCCCATGATCTGTGAAGGCTGTGCCAAGAAGAAAATACCCAGGGAGAAGGTGAGTTCTTAAAGTTTCAACACACACAATATAGCCAATTATAGCCAAACGTGACTGAATGCGTTTGGAAAATGCATAACGGAAAAGGAAGCTCAATATTGAGAGAAAATAATCCACTCTCTTTTAAGAAGGTTGATGTTTGAAATAGCTGTAGAACTTGTCAAATCATTGTGTATTGTTTTGTCTTTGGCTCTTTCCCTAGTATGTGGATCACATTAAGTTCTGCAGCAAATTCAGAACTCCATGCAGATTCCATGTTGTTGGGTGTGATATGTCAGTAAGTAGCTTTCTTATCTCTTCAGAGCTATGGTTTTAATGAATCCTAATTAAACAAACGAGGTTGTTACTGTGTAATTACTATTTTACCATGTTATTTCTTAAATAATACATGGTAATAATGCAGTGCTACTGTTAGAACAGCTGTCCTCACCACCTATCTCTGTACAGGTGGAGAAGGAGAGGATCCATGACCACGAGAGGGCCTGCGCCTACGAGCACCTCAACTTGCTGCTGCACTACATTATGGGCATGAAGGTGAGGATGAGTATGGATGTAGTGGAGCGGAAATGCCCATTACACACACTAAAGCAGTGGTATTCAAAGTCGGGGTCGTAGGGGAACTGCAATGGGGTCGCCCCAAAAATTATTATAAAAGTACAAGATATTATATGGGACTATATAAAAAAGTTGTTGAGAAAGATAATGAAATACAATTGTATTTAGTAGATATATTTATTGGTTTCCTTTTGTTTTGTTAACAGATGAAAACGTAATGAATTGAAGGTTATGTGCTGATGTAAAAATCGAAATGTACCAATTTTATGGTTGTGTAATTAGATTTGGGGTGGGGTCGCGAGAAATTAATGCGAAAAAAATGGGGTCCCCAGAAATTCTGGTGGAAAAAATGGGGTCCCTGCTGAAAAAGTTTGAATAACTAAAAGATGGTTGTTTGCATTATCATCATCATTATCATTAGCAGACTTGCCTCTGTGTTTACTTTACCCACCTTATTTTCTTCCTCTCCATCCATGAAGGTGAGCATGGAGGGCCTGCAGCCGCAAGGCCTGGAGCTGGCTGGAAACAAGCTCCTGGAGCTCCACCATTCCCTCAGGGAGCTGGAAGCACGCGTCTCCCAGCTCAGCACTACCTCCACCGGGCCTCCCGTGCAGGGGGCCACCAACTCTTCTTCCTCCCCGGGCCTCTCCGGGCCTCCCGCCCTAGCTCTTCCCCTGGCTCCACCTCCCGCCCTGGCCCCCACTCTGACTGTGTCCACCTCCTTCACCCCCCTGCCCAGCTCGGTGGGGGCGGCCCTGGAGCTGCAGCTCCACAGTGAGAAGACCAAGGTGGCGGAGCTGGGACGCAGGTGCACCGACCTGGAGGTGAAGGCGGGGATGTTTGAGAATGTGGTTTGCGTGTTGAACCGAGAGGTGGAGCGCTTTGCCACAACCATGGAGGCCAGTAACAGACAGCACCGCCTAGACCAGGATAAGATCGAGGCCCTGAGCAACAAGGTAGGAAGGCCCTGAAGCAGAAATTAAATTCAGTCATTTAATTTATATAGCCCTTTCCCAACATTTTAATTCAATGGCATGACTTACTGGGGTATAAAGCTGGAGGTTCTGAGGTTATTGAATTCATAGAAGCTAACACATATTGGTGTGTGTGTCTCAGGTGCGGCAGCTGGAGAGGACGGTGGGGCTGAAGGACCTTACGGTAGCAGAGATGGAAGGCAGGCTGAGGGAGATATCGGCCACCACATTCGACGGCGTCTTCATCTGGAGGATCTCTGACTTTACCAAGAAGAGACAGGATGCCATCGCTGGCCGAGCCCCTGCCATGTTCTCACCAGGTAAACCTAAACTATTGCAGTCCGTGTTAAGACTGAGACCAAAGGGGCTTCGAGACCGAGTCAAGACCGAAACCAGAACAACCATATCGAGACTATATTATATCATAGTAGTGCAAGTCAATATGACTGTGTCAATATGATTTTGTTTCCATAATAATATTTAAATCACAGTTTTTCAGCCTTCTACACCAGTAAATATGGCAATAAAATATGTCTGTTTTTCCCCAACAGCGTTCTACACCAGTAAATACGGCTATAAGATGTGTCTGCGGATCTACCTGAACGGGGACGGGACAGGGCGTGGCAGCCACCTGTCTCTGTTCTTTGTGGTGATGAGGGGACTGAGTGATGCTCTGCTCAAATGGCCCTTCAACCAGAAGGTAAGGACCAGGGGACACATTTAGAAAAGGCATAGAATATGCGTTAGAAGGTCATACATTTTACATGCTGTATATTGAAATCCACACGAATCCTGTAATTTATACAGTACCAGTCAAACGTTTGGACACACACACTCATTCAAGGGCTTTTCTTTTCTTTTTATTATTTTCTACATTGTAGAATAATAGTGATGACATCTCATCCCAAACCATCTCAATTGGGTTGAGGTTGGGTGATTGTGGAGGCCAGGTCATCTGATACAGCACTCCATCACTTTCCTTCTTGGTCAAATAGCTCTTACACAGCCTGGAGGCTTGTTGGGTCATTGCCCTGTTGAAAAACAAATGATACGCCCACTAAGCGCAAACCAGATGGGATGGCGTATCGCTGAAGAATGCTGTGGTAGCCATGCTGTTTAAGTGTGCCTTGAATTCTAAATAAATCACAGACAGTGTCACCAGCAAAGCACAACCACACTATCACACCTCCTCCTCCATGCTTCACGGTGGGAACCACACATACGGAGATCATCCATTCACCTACTCTGTTTCTCACAAAGACACGGTGGTTGGAACCAAAAATCTCAAATTTGGACTCATCAGACCAAAGGACAGATTTCCACCGGTCTAATGTCCATTGCATGTGTTTCTTGGCCCAAGCAAGTCTCTTCTTCTTATTGGTGTCCTTAAGTAGTGGTTTCTTTGCAGCAATTCGACCATGAAGGCCTGACTCACTCAGTGGCCTCTGAACAGTTGATGTTGAGATGTGTCTGTTACTTGAACTCTGTGAAGCATTTATTTGGGCTTACATTTTTGAGGCTGGTAACGCTAATGAACTTATCCTCTTTAGCAGAGGTAAAGGACCAAAGGACAGATTTCCACCGGTCTAATGTCCATTGCTTGTGTTTCTTGGCCCAAACAAGTCTCTTCTTATTGGTGTCCTTTAGTAGTGGTTTCTTTGCAGCAATTTGACCATGAAGGCCTGATTAACGCAGTCTCCTCTGAACAGTTGATGTTGAGATGTGTCTGTGAAGCATTTATTTGGGCTGCAATTTCTAATGAACTTATCCTTTGCAGCAGAGGTAACTCTGTCTTCCTTTCCTGTGGCGGTCCTCATGAGAGCCAGTTTCATCATAGCGCTTGATGGTTTTTGCAACTGCACTTGAAGAATTGCAGTTGCAAAAACTGATTGACTCAAACGCATTAAGAAGGAAAGAAATTCCACAAATTGACTTTTAATAAGGCACACCTGTTAATTGAAATGCGTTCCATGTGACTACCTCATTAAGCTGGTTGAGAGAATACCAAGAGTGTGCAAAGCTGTCAAGGCAAAGAAAGGGTGGCTACTTTGAAGAAACACAAATATAAAATATATTTTGATTTGTATAACACTTTTTTGGTTACTGCATGATTCCATATGTGTTATTTCATAGTTTTTATGTCTTCAATATTATTCTACAATTTAGAAAATAGCAAAAATAAGGAAAAACCCTTGAAAGAGTAGGTGTGTCAAAACTTTTGACTGGTACTGTATATCTTCAAATTGATGTGAAAATGTGCAACACAATTTTGATTTTGCATGACACGTGTGATGTATAAATCAGACATGCTTTTGTGGGATTCTCTCTCTCTCTCTCTCGTTGTCCTGGCAGGAAACTCCAAAACATGTCTGTAATGGAGATTATAAATATCTAATTCTATGATTTACTATTACATTTCCCATATCAGACATTGGGGTGTCTTGTAATTACTCTTTTTATCTTTAAATAATCATTAATCAACAAAGAGGTGAAAAGAGGGCGACACGGTCAAGTGTTTTCTCATCTTATGTCAGACAGAGTTGTTGAGGTAGAGTCAGAATGGCAGCTGGCAGGTTTGTGAAGTCATCTGGTTTGCACTCATGAGGTCTATCCCTCACACTTTCTGTATCTCTCTCTGTATCTCTCTCACTTCAATTTATTTTGCTTTATTGGCATGACGTAACAATGTACATATTGCCAAAACTTACTTTGGAGATTTACAGTATTAACATAATTAAAATAATAATAACCAATATTGACAACAGTAACACCAATATTCAAGGGTCAAAATAACCATACATTGAGCAATAACAATACAATAAGCATAGAGGACAGGTTGGTTGTTCTGTCAGACACTGTCCCTCATCTTATGGCAGGCAGCAATGTACGTAGTGCGCTGCCAACCCACAGCTGTCTACGTCCTCCCCCAACAGGATGGGTAGCCTATTCTCATCAGTGTAAAGGTTGTCAATGTCGGTCTCCTCCTCAGACGAGGAGGAGCATGGATCGGACCAAGATGCAGAGTAGGAGGTATTCATGATTTAATGGCAAACCAACAAAACACTACAAATTAACAAAACAACAAACGTGACTAACCTGCAACAGTCCTGTGTGGCCCAAACGCTGACACAAGAACAAACACCCACAAAACACCAGTGAAACCCTGGCTGCCTTAGTATGACTCTCAATCAGAGACAAACGATACACACCTGTCTCTAATTGAGAATCATACCAGGCCGAACACAAAACCCCACATAGAAATAGAAAACATAGACTAACCCACCCAACTCACGCCCTGACCAACTAAAACAAATACATAACAAAGGAAAACAGGTCAGGAACGTGACAATCAGAGAGGACTTTGAAATCTTGAATAAGGGTTTCAACTCTGGGGAAATGACACTCTTGTTTTATATTTTTTACATTTTGTCAGAAAATGCAGCTCTGTCTCCGGTTCTGCTGTGGTGCAGTGGTTGCACAGCCTTTCCTCTACAGGGAGCCAGGTTTTCCTGTGTTTACCCTTCTTAATGGCAAGGCTGTGCTCACTGAGCCTGTACTTTGTCAAGGTTTTTCTAAGGTTTTGATCAGTAACAATTGTCAAATAGTTAGCCACAGTGATTTAAGACCAGATAGAACTGCATATTGCTTTGTGCTTGTGTTTCCCAATAGGTAATATAGTTTTGTTTTGATTGTGTTGTAATTTTGTTTATTCTGATTGATTGGATGTTCTGGTCCTGAGGCTTCAGTGTGTTAGTAGAACAGGTTTGTGAATTCAGCCCCAGGACCAGCTGGATGAGCGGACTATTGTCTTTGCCCAGCTCTTGGCATTGCAGGGCTTGGTAATGATATGAGAGGGGGTCACTGTATTTTAAATGTTTCCAAAACGTAATTGCTCTATTTTATAATTTTTTTAATTATTAGTGGATATTGGCCTAATTCTGGCCTGCATGCATTGTTTGTAGTTTTCCTCTGGACACGTAGGAGGGTTTTACAGAACTCTGCATGCAGGGTTTCAATTGGGTGTTTGTCCCATTGGGTGAAATCTTGTTTTACAAGTGGACCCCACACCTCGCTGCCATAAAGTGCAATTGGTTCAATGACACATTCAATTAGTTTTAGCCAAATTCTTATAGGTATTTCAATTTGAATTCGTTTTTTAATGGCGTAGAATGCCCTGCGTGCTTTCTCTATCAGTTCATTCACTGCCTCATTAAGGTGTCCAGTTTAGATAATTTTTCAACCTACTGTAACGATTGTCGTCGGGAGAAGGAGAAGAGGACCAAGGTGCAGCGTGGCAAGTGTCCATATTAACTTTTAATAAATACTAACACTTGAACAAAAAACAACAAAGCGACAACCGAACAGTTCTGCAAGGTGCACTACACTAAACAGAAAAACCCTACCCACAAACACAGGTGGGAAACAGGCTACCTAAGTATGGTTCTCAATCAGAGACAACGATTGACAGCTGCCTCTGATTGGGAACCATACCAGGCCAAACACATAGAAATACAAAACATAGAACAAAACATAGAATGCCCACCCAAACTCACGCCCTGACCAAACCAAAATAGAGACATAAACAAGGAACTAAGGTCAGGGCGTGACACCTACGTAATTGTAGTGTGTGCAGTACTCTATATATTTTGTATCAATTGAGAACTCACTCTCTCTCTCTGCATGCTGGGAATTGTATGAGTGTTGTGTAGAGTTAGAAATCCTGTTTTTTCTTTTACGTTTCCTTTTATTGGTGGTATCTTTTTTTCCTATGCATGATTAAGGTTATCATTATTTTTATTTAGTTGTTGTGGTAGAATTAAGTATATTGTTTGTCGTGTCGATAATTACTCTGGCTTTGGCGGGGATGGCGACCCATTTGGGGACGCCGTCGCTGTCACTTCGGCACGGCTTTAGGTGTGTTACTGAAGCTACTGTCACTGTGGAGGAGTTGTTGGTCGCCGTAGGAGAGAAGGCATGCTATGAGAATGTTGCTTATGCGTCACGGATGAATAAAGCGATGTTGTTTTTTCTTAAAGAAGAGCGTCTTGTTGATCGTATGGTTGAGCATGGCGTACGTCTTAATTAAAGGTATGTTTATTCTAGTTACGCCGCTTTTTTTCCTCTGTCAACAAGGGTAACGATTTCGAATATACCGCCGTTTATTCCCATTGAGATATTCCCATAAGCGATATGCTTGCCAGAAAAGGGAGAAGGGGCGCATGTGGTCCTCGTAACGCCTGGGCCCACTGATGTAGGGAGAAGTGGGTCGACAGTGGTTGAGCAGCCACAAGCACCTGTTGAGGAACAAGTTGTCCATGTTGAGGGCACGGAGTTGCAACTTGTACCAGAGGAGAATGCTATGCAGCAGAAAAATAAGGTGGTGTCAGTGCAGCAAGGTTAGACAGGTTGCATGTATCCGAGCTAGAGGTCGACCGATTATGATTTTTCAACGCCGATACCGATTATTGGAGGACCAAAAAAAGCCGATACTGTAACGAACTTCGTTGGGAGAAAGAGAGGACCAATGCGCAGCCTGGTAAGTGTTCATGATGAATATTTAATGGAACAAACCTGAACACTGAAATACAAAACAATAAAGTGAACGAACTAAAACCGAAACAGTTCCGTGTGAAACACACAGACACGGAAGACAACCACCCACAAAACACAATGGAAAACAGGCTCCCTAATTATGGTTCCCAATCAGAGACAACGACTAACATCTGCCTCTGATTGAGAACCATATCAGGCCAAACGAAAAACCCAACATAGAAAAACAAACATAGATAACCCACCCAACTCACGCCCTGACCATACTAAAACAAAGAAATAATAAAAGAACTAAGGTCAGAACGTGACAGTACCCCCACCAAGGTGCGGACTCCAGCCGCAAAACCTGAACCTATAGGGAAGGGTCTGGGTGGGCATCTGTCCGCGTAGGCGGCTCTGGCGCGGGACGTGGACCCCACTCCACCATAGTCTTAGTCCGCTTCAGTAGCGTCTTTAGAGCAGCGACCCTCGCCGCCGATCTTGGACTGGGAACCCTAATAAAGAGCCCCACTGGACTAAGGAGCGCCTCGGGACTAAGGGGCAGCTCCGGACTGAGGGGCAGCTCCGGACTGAAGGGCAGCTCCGGACTGAGGGGCAGCTCCGGACTGAGGGGCAGCTCCGGACTGAGGGGCAGCGCCGTACTGAAGGGCAGCTCCGGACTGAAGGGCAGCTCCGGACTGAAGGGCAGCTCCGGACTGAAGGGCAGCTCCGGGCTGGCGTGCGGCTCTGGCGGCTCCGGACTGGCGTGCGGCTCTGGCGGCTCCGGACTGGCGGGCGGCTCCGGACTGGCGGGCGGCTCTGGCGGCTCCGGACTGGCGGGCGGCTCCGGGCAGACGTGCGGCTCTGGCGGCTCGGGACAGACGGGAGACTCAAGCGGCGCTGGACAGACGGACGGCTCAGGCGGCGCTGGACAGACGGACGGCTCAGGCTGCGCTGGACAGGAGGGAGACTCAGGCCTGCCGAGGCACACTGTAGACCTGGTGCGTGGTGCCGGAACTGGTGGTACCGGGCTGGGGACACGCACCACTAGGCGAGTGCGGGGAGCAGGAACAGGGCATACTGGACCCTGGAGGCGCACTGTAGGCCTGGTGCGTGGTGCCGGAACTGGTGGTACTGGGCTGGGAACACGCACCTCAGGGCGAGTGCGGGGTGCTGGAACTGGAGGCCTGGTACGTGGTGCCGGCACCGAAGGGTTGGTGCGTGGGGCTGCCACAGGAGAGCTGTTGCGTGGGGCTGTCACAGGAGGGCTGTTGCGTGGAGAAGGCACCGTGGAGGCGCACTACAGGTCTCGAGCACCGAGCCTGCCCAACCCTACCTGGCTGAATGCTCCCCGTAGCCAGGCCAGTGCGGTGAGGTGGAATAGCCCGCACTGGGCTGTGCTGGCGAACCGGGGACACCATGCGTAGGGCTGGTGCCATGTACCCCGGCCCGAGGAGACGCACTAGAGACCAGATGCGTTGAGCCGGCTTCATGGCACCTGGCTCGATGCCCACTCTAGCCCGGCCGATACGAGGCGCTGCTATGTACCGCACCGGGCTATGCCTGCTCTCCGGGGACACCGTGCGCCTCACTGCATAACATGGTGCCTGCCCGGTCCCTCTCTCTCCACGGTAAGCATGGGGAGCTGGCTCAGGTCTGCTACCTGACTTAACCACACTCCCTGTGTGCACCCCCCCAAGACATTTTTGGGGCTGCCTCTCTGGCTTCCAGCCGCGCTTACGTGCAGCCTCCTCATACCGCCGCCTCTCCGCTTTCGCTGCCTCCAGCTCAGCCTTGGGGCGGCGATACTCTCCAGCCTGTGCCCAGGGTCCCTTGCCGTCCAGAATCTCCTCCCAGGTCCAGTTCTCCAGGTATCGCTGCCTCTCGTCACCACGCTGCTTGGTCCTTTCTTGGTGGGTGGTTCTGTAATGATCTTCGTTGGGAGAAAGAGAGGAGGACCAATGCGCAGCCTGGTAAGGGTTCATGATGAATATTTAATGGAACAAACCTGAACACTGAAATACAAAACAATAAAGTGAACAAACTAAAACCGAAACAGTTCCGTGTGAAACACACAGATACGGAAGACAACCACCCACAAAACACAATAGAAACAGGCTCCCTAAATATGGTTCCCAATCAGAGACAACGACTAACACCTGCCTCTGATTGAGAACCATATCAGGCCAAACGAAAAACCCAACATAGAAAAACAAACATAGATAACCAACCCAACTCACGCCCTGACCATACTAAAACAAAGAAATAATAAAAGAACTAAGGTCAGAACGTGACAGATACCGATTAATCGGCCGATTTTTATATATATATATTTGTAATAATGACAATTACAACAATACTGAATGAACAATGCACACTTTTATTTTAACTTAATATAATACATCAATAAAATCTATTTAGTCTCAAATAAATAATGAAACATGTTCAATTTGGTTTAAATAATGCAAAAACAAAGTGTTGGAGAAGAAAGTAAAAGTGCAATATGTGCCATGTAAAAAAGCTAACGTTTAAGTTCCTTGCTCAGAACATGAGAACATATGAAAGCTGGTGGTTCCTTTTAACATGAGTCTTCAATATTCCCATGTAAGAAGTTTTTGGTTGTAGTTATTATAGGACTATTTCTCTCTATACTATTTGTATTTCATATACCTTTGACTATTGGATGTTCTAATAGGTACTTTAGTATTGCCAGCTTAATCTCGGCAGTTGATAGGCTTGAAGTCATAAACAGCTTGAAGCATTGCGAAGAGCTGCTGGCAAACGCAGTAAAATTCAGGCAAATAATTTCGCAACGAGCCAGGCGGCCCAAACTGTTGCATATACCCTGACTCTGCGTGCAATGAACACAAGAGAAGTGACACAATTTCCCTAGTTTAATATTGCCTGCTAACATGAATTTCTTTTAACTAAATATGCCGGTTAAAAAAAATATACTTCTGTGTATTGATTTTAAGAAAGGCATTGATGTTCATGGTTAGGTACATTCATGCAACGATTGTGTGTCACGGTTGTGTGGAGAGACGGACCAAGGCGCAGCGTGATTAAAGTTCCACATATTTATTTACGCGAAACTTCCAAACAAAAAGAAACAAACAACGAACCGTGACATCAGAGGTGCCACATGCACTAACTCAAAACAAGATCCCACAAAACACAGTGGGGAAATGGCTGCCTAAATATGATCCCCAATGTCAGAGACAACGATAAACAGCTGCCTCTGATTGGGAACCATACCAGGCCAACATAGAAATTAAACAACCTAGATTGCCCACCCTAGTCACACCCCGATCTAACCAAAATAGAGAATAAAAATCCTCTCTATGGCCAGGGCGTGACAGAAGGTGACCACGGATGACAGTGAAATGCGCCAACATGCCGTGGATTTCTACTCTGCCCTCTATAAGGCGGAGGATTGTGATTCTCTGAGTACTGATCAGTTGTTACAAGGTCTTCCTCAATTGGGCCCTGAGCAGAGAGTTGCTTTGGATTCTGACATTACTCTGCAAGAGCTGTCCACAGCAGTTATGCAGCTCTCATCAGGCCGAGCCCCTGGCATCGATGGTTACCATCTGAGTTCTATAAGCACTTTTGGGGGTCTATTGGGGAGGATTTTTATGAAGTGGTGTGTGAATCTTTTTCTGAGGGTTCTCTTCCTGTATCTTGTCAACGTGCTGTGCTTTCATTGTTGCCAAAAAAGGGGGATTTGGCTCTTATAAAAAATTGGCGACCTGTTGCGTTGCTGTGTGCGGAATATAAAATTGTATCTAAATGTCTCTTAAACAGGTTGAAAGAATATCTGGGGCTGTTGGTCCACAAGGACCAGTCTTACTGTGTACCTGATCACTCTATTGTTGATAATTTGTTTCTAATAAGAGATGTT